>NW_022196913.1:96089849-96111073 GCF_008632895.1 Mastomys coucha
GGGAGGGGCCGGGAGTTGGGGGGGAGGGAACTACCGTACACATCTGCCAGTCTCCTGAAAAGCTAAGCTAAACTGATGCCTGCCATACAAGGCAATGGCTCCACTCCTCTCAGGAACACCTCCCAGAGAAATAAAAGGAGCATACATAACAGTTTTACCCTGGAGAAGAAAAACTGGAAACCATGGTAATGTTCACGAATGGATAGACAGATTATATGGACATAATGGAACACCACTTAGCAATAAAAATGACTAACTGGTGTCCCAACAAAACAACTGAATCTCTTAATTATTTCAAGTTCTTGGTATATAAAAGAATCCAGTTGGAGGAGAAAAAGGAGAGGTGAATAAGACTCCATTTACATAAATGTCCAGAAAATAATTAATGTGAGAAACAGACAACATCCAGTTGTGGCAGGCACACAAAGTAGGATGGGGATAGAAAAAGATCACAAAGAAGAGATTGGAGGGAATCTTACGGTGGCAGATAAATACGTTCATCCTCTTGACTTGGTAGTAGGTTCACAGTGAGTACTTATGTCAAACTGACAAAATTATATACTTTAAATATGTAAATGAAGGAATATATATGGGGTACGTGTTATTGACTAATGATCCATAGAATTTTTTTTTTCTGAGCCAAAGTATCATTTTGTGGCTCAGGATGGGCTCCAATTTGAAATCAACCAGTCTTAGCTTCCCAACTGCTGGGATTATAGGTATGTGCCACTATGCTTGACCAAACACTTCCTTTGTTGTTGCTTTTCTGTTGTTGCAAATCATGGAGCTCAGTAACAGAAGAATCAATGATTCTATTTTGGCTTTCCTCCTACTTCCGTTTCCTAGGAAATAGGGATAATAGTAGCACCTATCTGTAGCAAGTCAAATGCTTCCTCCTTCCCCCTCATATATGTCTCCATACTAATCTCAGTATGTGTGAGGCCTAGCAAACACACACACACACACACACACACACACACACACACACACACACAAACCACTAGTCTTTGAAATGTAATTTGCCACACCCACTCCATTGGAGTCTGTGTGACAAGTCCAAAAGCTTGGCTGCAGTCCTGAGGCAAAAAGTTTCAAGGAAACTGGTCTCCTGGATGTTGTTTCCTGGCCTCCACCAGTGTCCCAACATCCTAGTCAAGGCTGAGCCGACCCTGGGCTTGGAATTTCATAAAGAATGTTACTTATTCAGATGAAATGCCTCCAGTGTGGAAAGAGAGAACAGGCATTGCAGTTTACTGGATGAGAGTTAATAATCCCAGGGCAAGTTCAACAATGTAAACTTAGAATTCTCATTACAATCATGCATGGCAGACTACATTACTTAATAGAAGAAAGTTGGTGGGCTCCTCTGATAAATGGAGGTCCCCCATAAATACTTAGAATAACAGCTGAGTCAATTCCATTTACAGGAATTTACAATGGTCTAGGAAGAAGGTGGGTTGCGGTCTAAGAAGGAACTAGAGTACTTCAAATAAGGCTGACTTTATCTCAGTTGTAACCACTGCCTGGTTCCTGCCCATTTTCACGTATGAATTTTCTGTTTTGTATAAAGAATCATTATGCATCAGATGACCTTGATGTACCTTGGCCGATGTATTACTTAACTTCCTTATTTCTTCTGTAATGACTATAAAAGTCTGATGCTTACTTTGAGAAATTACACTCAGATTCAGCACTCTCTTGTGTTCGTGTCTGTTTATCACTCGCCGACTCCTTGCCCACCTGAGTAACGGAACCCTGATTCTCTCCAGGGTTGCGAGACCCCGACTAGGTTGGCCCACAGCATAAGTTAAGGATTTTCACCTAAAAATATCATTGTGAACTCTAAATCCAACTGTAAGTGTTCTTGGTAAATGGCAAGTCAAGCTCTGAGGCTTAGAGAGAACCTTATTAGAGACATAGGAATTGCAAGGCAGGAGAGACAGGTTGAAAAAGCCTTTTAAGAGTGTCCCAAAGGAAACAGGGAAACAGGAGTATGTGTGCTGCCCGAAGTGCTGATCTACTGTTAACAAGTGAGCAGTTGTAAGAAGCTTCCACTGAAGCTGAGAGAAGGCAGGAGTGATGTTACAGGTGCTATTACGTGTCTCTTTAACAGTAAGGTGGAAATACATATGTAATTATTAATATATCTTGAGCAGAGCCTGATGGTGTCAGGACACACACCTTCAGTCTCAGAAATAATGGCCTCATCAGATGACTATAGCTCAAAACTGATCAGGAGCGAAAGGTCATTTCCCTAGGTGAACTCAAGTCTTGTTTCCTAAAAAATGTTTATATTCTCTTTTGGAAACCTCATTTAATTTTTACTTTATGATTTTCATTTATTTTCATATATGAGAAAAGTAGAGAGATATTTGCAACAAGCAGAAGGTGGCTATCCCAGACAGAGAAGAAAATCTCTGTTGACAGGCTCTGTTGACACAGAATGTTGAGAGAGTAAGTTTTTGGTCTTTTCATTTGTTTTTTTGATTTTTCGAGACAGGGTTTCTTTGTGTAACTCTGGCTATCCTGGAACTAGTTCTGTAGACCAGGCTAGCCTGAACTCACAGAGATCTGCCTGCTCCTGCCTCCCAACTACTGGGATTGAAGACTTGTGCCACCACTACCTGGCACAATTTCTGTTTTATACACCAAATATGGGGCAATTTCATTAGAAACTAACTTGCAACTTTATACAGCACTGAAGTGGAGTTAAAAGCATTATCTAAATTGCTTCTCTGTGAATTAAGTGAGTTGGCATGTTAACCGCGCGGGACAGCCACACATAGTAAACAACTAAAGAAACATTAAGTGAATTTTGCTAAGTGAAAAAAGATTTCCGATGCCAGTGCAGCTAGTTCTTGACGTTTTTTGCTTTTCTAGATTGTGAACAGTGGGCTGGAAACCATAATGTGGGAGCATGTTGTAAATTTACGCAATTAAAGCATGCTGAGTGTGGCAAAAACAAACAAAAACAAAACAAAACGGAATTCATTTAGGTCTGTGAAGTTCTGTGGTGCCTGTAAGTTCTAGGAAAGAAACTCCTCCAATTCTCAACGAGCTTGTCATTTGCTTCTCTATTACTTATTTCTATAAATCTCTTTTTCTAAACGCAATATAGAAGGAAATGCAGTAGGCAGGGTAGCAGGCTCTCAGGAGAAAAACACTTGATGTCTATTTGAGCCTATAGGTGTCAGAGAACTGAAGTCCCAGACTTCGTCTTCAGAAAACTACAACTCCCTAAAGCCTTTGGGTTCCAAGGTTCGCGAGAAGCCTGAGAAAAGGGGTGGAGTCTAGAGAGAAGTCGTTAGTCGTTTCCATTGTCCTGAGTGGAGGGACCACTTGAGCGGAGGTGGGCGGATCCACGTTCTGATTGGTTGTAACTAGAAAGGGCGTCCCCCGCGTGATTGGTACAGTCCTTGGGGGCGGAGACCCCGCAGCGGCCGCTCGAATTTCCCGGGTTGGGCGCGCGGGGACTGCTGGGTAGCACTCGGGACGGTTACCCCACCGGGTCAGCAGTGGTCCAGAGTTGGGGGTGCGGGGTTCGACATGCAGAGCACTGACCTGGGCAACAAGGAGAGCGGCAAGATATGGCACCGCAAGCCATCGCCAGCCACTCAGAACGGGTGAGGCCGCGGGCTGTGGAGACTGGCAAGGGGGCGGGTCTGCGGGAGGCTGAAGTGGGAAGCGTGGAGGGGGTGGGGGGGCATGCCGGCCTGGGGATTCTGACTCTGGCCGGGCGCTGCATCCCTGAGTTGGGACCTCAGGAGACGCAAGTAGCTCCGGAAGCCGTAGATTGCAGTTGCGACCCAGGTTCTGGTCCCCGGTCACAGTGAGAGGGAGGCAGGAGAAGACTATGATTTATGCAAAAGAATTTGCAGTTCAGCCGAGTGCCGGGGCTCCACCTGCTTTGATTTATTAATGTCTATTCCAGTTGGGAAAAAAACTCCAGGAGGTGATGGGAACAAAGAAGGCAATGCGCATCTACCTCTCCAAAAGCCGAAGCTCTCCATCCTTAAGTCATTACATTGCACACATCTGTAATGTTGAGAGCCTAGTGTGGGCCAAGCACGCTTTTCACTATGGAACAACGCTAGAACAAACATATTCTGCAGTTGCACAGAAGAGTGTGTGTTGCGGGGGCTATCAGCGATGCAGGAACTTTTACTCGCCTGTGCTTCTTTTCCTTCGGTTTGGAGTTAGACTGCTGGATTTGAGACTCAGCCTCTTGTGTGACGTCAGTGGGAGTCTTTGCCTCCGTGATACATTTGTTTTGGTTCCCATGGTGCCTGCCTAAGTGATCTTGGTGTTTCTGATTACCTAGGCCTGCGTGGACTGCATGGTATCACTCGAGTTCTTGTCTTGAGGTTTGTTTCTCAAGAGACTTCTCTGTTTATCTTTTAGTTGCTTCCTTAGAAATCAAATTAGATGCTTTTGTAGGCTGAAAGCACAGTTATAAGTGGATCAGCCACTTATTTGACTAGCCAGCCACTGTGGTTTCTGGTGGCTGTCTGCCCTTTATCAATGCTATTGACCCATCGACCTATTGAATAAACAATTTTGTCAATAGTGGAGATTCTTCAGCGTTTTCATTTCAGCTCGGAAAGCAGTTTTGAGCCAGAATAACTAAGTTGAACCAGCCAGCAGAGCTCAGAAAGAACTAAAAAGGCTGAGCTTATTCAGCAGTAAGTCTCAGAGGCTGAAAACATTCTAGGCCTAGATTAGATTGTACAAAGGGTAGAAGCTTTGAGGACCAGGCCTAGGTTAGCAGACAGAGGCAGTAAGCCTCAGAGATGACAATTATACAGGAGAATAAAAAACACTTTTTCGTGTGTGTGTGTGTGTGTGTGTGTGTGTGTGTGTAAAGGCCAGAGGTCAGCACCCGGGTCTTCCTTAGTTGCTCTTCAACTTAGTTTTTGAGACATAGATGCTCACTGAACTTAGTGCTCATCACTTTAGCTCAGGGGGGCTGTCTGTTTCCAACTTCCCTTCATTGGAGTTACTGATGTGGGCCACCATGCAAAGCTTAATTTTTGTATTTTTAACACCATGAAACTCCATAAGGATGAACATTGTAAGATTTTTTTTCTATATCCCTGATCAATCTAAAAAAGCTCCATATTTAGATAAATATGAAGAAAAATAATTTTTTCACTGCTGAGGATTCAACCTAGGGCCTTGTACATATTAGGGAAGCGCTTTACCAGTGAACCCTTGAGGAAATGTTTAACCCATTTATCAATCTTTCTATATATTTTGAAAATGATATCTTAATTTGGAGTATTAAAACAACATATAAGGGACTGGAGGATTGGCTCAGAATTTAAGGACATTGGCTGCTCTTGCAGAGGACCTAAGCTTAATTTCCAGTATCCACTTGGTACCTCACAACCTTCTGTAACTCCAGTCTAACACTCTCTTCTAGCATCTGCAGGTACAGTGCACAGACATATATTCAGTCAAAAGATAAATCATTTTTAAAAGATTCATAGGCAAAAGATAAAATTTTCATGATTAAATACTATTCTTGAAATAAAGGAAGGGGGCTAGGTAGAGGGCTCAGAAGGTAAGGGAGCTTGCAGCCAAGCCTGGTCTTTTGAGCTTAGTCCCTGGGTACCTTATGGTACGAAACCTCCAACTCCTATAAGTTGTCCTATGACCTTCACGTGTCAGGCATGTGTGAGCACTCATGCACACACATAAATAAATTTTAAACCGAGTGGTATTGTGCTGGTCTTCAAGACCAGAAAGACGATGCATGATTTTGTTTTTGTGATAGGATCTCACTGTGCAGCCCAATCTGGATTCAAACTCTCAGTTTTCCTGCTTCCACTTCCTGAGTCCTGGGATTATAGATGCGCATCACTACGCCACTCTGTATAGTAAAGAAACCATTTTGGGCTGAAAGTTTTTTCTTACATTTGACGTGTGCACGGTATGGCATATTTGTGAAAGTCGGAGGACAACTTGTGGGTATCGATTCTTTCCTTCCTTCATTTAGACCTAGGGGATCAAACTTCGGTCACCAGGATTGATGGCAAGCACTTTTGCCTGCTGAGCCGCTGCCCCACTGGCCCAGTAAGTTTTCTAAACCGTTTTTCAGCAGATGTACGGCACAGGAATTCTCCAAAAATAGTAAACTTAAATATTGCTGTACAGTCTATACAAAGTTTGCCCCTGAAAGTAGTATATGATTACAAACAAATACATAGCAAATCTAGAAAAGGAGAGTGGGAGGAGCTACCTGTGTCACTGCTGTGCACACGGTGAGCAGCATTCACGTGCACAGCTTTTCTATCGAATATTTATGTTAGTTGTATGTTTGTTTATACTTGTGTATGAGTAATTTAAAGCCAAGGTTAAAATGTTTGAATTTTCCACATAGCTTTAGTGTATACTATATGTATCTATAGGATAATATTGAAGAATTAACTCCATTTCTTACTACTAGAGTAGAAGTCTGACTCATGGGTTTTCAAAGAGTGACATGAAGTACTTCACAGGCATGGTGTGAGCACCGTGTATTGTAGGTCAGATTCAGGGACACAGTGATGAACACGTAGTCCTTAGAGCATGTACTTGCCAGGGTATCGTGTAGGTCTCAGAGGTGGAGATAGAACTCACGCTTTGTGGAGCATTTCACATTACAGAAAGACTTCTACCGGGTTGCCTATTCACCATTATGCTGTTTATATGTGCCTTTTTACTGTTGTCTTTGCTACTAAACTGTAAGTGACAAAGTAACCTTGTCTCCATTGTTCCTAGTGTCTGGCTTCGTCGGTTCTGACATGTAGTAAGTTTCCTAGTATTTAATGAATAGATGAATGTTAGCTTCTTTTCTAGTGAAAGGCTTTCTGAACTGTTTAGAAGTCCTTATAAGACTGATTCTAGGGACAAAAGGAACGTCAATAGGAAGAATAAGCAGGAGGAAGCCTTCAATAGAACCCAATACATAAAAGCTGGCATGTGGTGTAGATTGTAACGTTTAGATTGTTGTGTTTTGACAGAATTATAGTGAACGTTGTGCACAGCACTTCTGAATACCATCCAAAAGTCTTGCGGTTTTTGAATGTGGCTTTTGATGGCTCAGGTGATTCCTTCATTGCTGGGGACCATCAGGGAAACATCTATGTTTTTGACTTGCATGGAAACAGGTAAGCAGATGCTTTCAATATGTACCGTGTTATTTAGGGAGTTCTTGACCGTTGACTATTCAGTTACTTACTGATGATTTACAAAGCCCCGCTGAGTTCTTAGAAAGCTACTTTAAGTGCTGGCAGAAGAGTGGAGGAAAGGGAGAGTGGAAGAGGGCTGGTTTACAGACTTGGTGGCAGTTCTGAGTGTTCTTCCTGACACTGGATCTTGTTCTGTCCCAGGGTGGCCCCTTGACCCTGCAATGGTCCTTCCTCAACCTCCCCATTGCAGGGAGCCACCAATCCTGCCTCCTTGTTTTTTAATTTTTCTTTTTTTTTTTTCTTTTTGGTTTTTCCAGACAGGGTTTCTCTGTGTAGCCCTGGCTGTCCTGGAACTCACTCTGTAGACCAGGCTGGCCTCGAACTCAGAAATCCACCTGCCTCTGCCTCCCAAGTGTTGGGATTAAAGGCGTGTGCCACTACTGCCCGGCATTTTTTTCTTTTCATTACAATTTCTATATTGCATTTTATTTATTTTATGTGTGTTTGTATGTGTATGTATGCACAGCATGCCACAGCTTGCATGTACAGGTCAAAGGACAGCTTCTAAGAGTTGATTTTCACCTTCTGCCATGTGGGTCCCAGGGATTGAAATCATGCCAGTTAGGTGTAGGGGCAAGCACTTTTACCCACTGAGATAAAGTCCCGCCAGCTCTGCTCACTTTCCCTTAAATTTAAGTTTTCATCGCTGCTCATCTGTCATTAAGTTCTGGTGCTTCGTTAGGTGATTTCGAAACTCAGTTTCCTCTGAACCTTTAACAAAAGTTAAAGTGTACTAGATCCAAGAACCACAGAGTTGGAGTCATCTTCCTTCCTTTTCTGTTTGGTCCAGAAGCATTAAGTAGGACTGATCACTAAGTGTCCATAGCAAGGCAAGGCCATGAGGCAAGGTGGGAAGGGAATGACCAGCAACAGTCACAGGATGTCTGCATGGGCAAGTGTCACTGACGAGGAGTTAGTTTAGAGAGCCTTGATCAAATAAGAACACACTGGGAAAATAAGAGCCTGGTTTCCACATGGGGACTTGAGGTAAGGAGAAGAATGGTAGAACGAACCCTTCCACTTTAGATTAAAGTTGGATTTGTCAGCATAAACTCTGGGTTTGCACAGAGATAGGAATAAACACAGACATGTATGTGAGGAGGAACACATCTGTCTTTCCTAGTGTCGTCCACACAGAGGGCCAGGACAGCATGCCAGGAGCAGTGTGCAGACCTTGTGCTCAGTTCTTAGATTCCAAGAACTAATTACTGATAAACCGGAGGTCCTTGCAGAAATGGCCAGTTTCAGTATAGGAGCAGGTGTGCTATAGGATGAACCTGTAACATTTCATAGATAGAAAAATTATCCCCAGAACAATATGAGTGTCAGGACACAGAAGCCAGCTTTGAGAGTGCCCACGGAAGAGATAATTTGAGCAGTTAGTAAGTACTGAGAGTGATGTGTTGTGCCTCTGATGCCAGTCACAACCCGTGCGTTCCTGCTGTAAGCAGAGCTTTAATGTGGACTGGGATGTGACACAGTCAAAAATTTTTCTCCCTACAAAATTGTTTTCTTTATTAATTTTTATCTTCCAGTACTGGGGCTTCGAACTCAGGGCTTTACACAGGTAATTCTGCCACTGAGAAATCCCCAGCCTCACCACAAAATCTTAATTATAGAAGAAACAGAATAATGGTTAAAATGAAAAGGCTGGCACACACTGTATAAACCAAATGATTAAAGTTAATAGGACCAATAAAGGTCGGTGACAGGGTGCAGTGAAAAGCACGCAGTTCTGTGTGGTTCTTGCCAAAGACAGAGCCCAGATGCAGCCAGATGGAGTCATCCATCAGCTAGTAGGGGTGTTCACTGACAAAACTGTCCTGGAACTCTCACAGAGGTCACAGTCGAGAATGTTGGGAAAGGGAGTAGATCCTCAGATGGAGGGAGATGGGAGACACATGGCGAGGCATGAGTCTGTACCCATCCTCCTCCTGTCAGGCTGCTGTGGGACACCTGGTAGCACCTGGAAGGACTCTGACGATTGGGGTGGAAATGTCGGGCACATGATCGTGGTCACTTACTCTAAGATAGTTCAAGGGAAGAAGTCACAGATTAACTGCAGTCTGTTAGAAATCTGCTAACCATCATTTCTGCTCCTCACTAAAAATAGCAATGACCCTGCTGCCCCACCCTCATTCTTCCTCACCGTCCCTGGTGGTCTCACCTGGAGTTTCTCCTATTGCTGGACAGCATATTGCTGGTCCAGGGCTCCCTTACACAATAGCTCGCTTCTGCATCAGTGATTCTCAGCACTTCCTTGCTCCTTTGCTAGTTGCCATTCTTCAGCAACTGCTGCAAACGCTTTACAATTTCTTAGCCTACTTGTGTTGGATATAGCTTGTACTCTCACTGCTCAGCCTCCTGATTTATGAGAAAATAGTTGCCAAAGCCTTCCTTTCTTTTCCCCCATAGCAGCCTGCATTATGCCAGTGAGTTCAGCCATCCGTAACTTGTCGTCTTGTTCCTAAACCGGTGGTCCTGGTTGCTCCCCAGCCCCATTCGTGCCTTCAGCCTCTCCTGAGACTTCACACCTGGGTCTTCACACCCAGGTCTTCACACCTGGGACTTACCTGCTTGTTTTGTCCATTGTCTCTCCCCTGTCTACAATAGGGGAGGAGAAGTAATTGCCCCTACCCTCCTAAGTTGTGAGCCAGCGTTCTTATAGCAAAAGACAGATTAGCAAGGAGAGAACAGGTTATGACAGAGTGCCTATGGGTGTTCAGGGAGTTACCAAGTTCCAGATTACTTGCAGCAGAAAACAATAAAACCTTAGAGAAGTGAATGGGAAAACGACTTGCTTCTCTCAAAATGCAGTGAGCTCTGGGAAGGTGAGCATAAGTAGAACAGTGGTAGGTGACATGGTATGCTGATCCTCCTGGTGCCTTCCCCAAGATGATAAGGGTCTATCTTTTAATTGACCTATGTCCTTTGTGATAGACAGGGGAGGAGGGACACCCTTGAAGTTTATTCAGATTTATGTAGACCAGACAGGTCAATACTGGAAAAGCATAGAACTTTGTTTATATCGGCTCCTTAATTGTTTTATCAAAATAATCCTTAGACAAAAGTGTGTTTAAGGATGAACATTCACAGCTGAACTGAGCAGTAAGCTGAAGGGCCGTAGACCAGGCATGATTATTAAGCCCTCAATCTTTCTTATGGCCCAGCACAATGGTCTTTTTCAGTTTCATAGTCAAACACTGAATACTTACATCTCTCCTTCTCTTAGGCTTCGAGTTACAGCTCCGCTGTTTTTTCCGCCTCTCTGACCATTTCATCCCTTGCTTTGCTGGCTCCTTTCAGTATCTACTCCCATACTTGGTATTTCTCAGGCACCTGCCCTGGGGTTGTCCTCCACGTGCTCTCTTGAATAATCTCATCACTTGCGGAGCCTTGGGCATTATGTGACCAGGTGTCACATGCATTTTGTTGACTGAGATTTGGTTTCTAGAATTACTCTGCTGAGTTCTCCAATAGCTACTAGCTTCTTGCAGCTCTTGAGCCTTCAAAAGGTGACTAGATACATTGTAAGTGTAATGCTAAAATACACACTGGAGTTTAAAGACTTAGTATTAAAAAAAAATGGAATATTTGATTAAACATTGAAATAATGTTTTGGAATTAAAATTAATTGTAACCTTTTCTTTATTATAACGTAGCTCCTAGACAGTTTAAAATTATACATATGGCCTGTGTAGTATCTTTTGGACCCCATAGATCTGAATGTTGTATAGCAACCTTGAACTCAATATCTTTAAGATTTAAGATTCCCTACCCTCAAGCTTGTGCCCTTTCTCTTAAGCACAGAAACTTAATGTTTTGTAAATGAAATTCTAGTTACGAGTCAAGCTCTCTTAAGAACTCACCACACATTATTTAATTCAATCACAACAAACTCTTGGGCTTTCTATTCTTTTTTTTTTTTTTTTTTTTTTTTTTTTTTTTGGTTTTTTGAGACAAGATTTCTCTGTATATCCCTGGCTGTCCTGGAACTCACTCTGTAGACCAGGCTAACCTTGAACTCAGAAATCTGCCTGCCTCTGCCTCCCAAGTGCTGGGATTAAAGGCATGTGCCACCACTGCCTGGCTTGCTTGATTTCCTTCTTTCTTTCCTTCCTTCTTTCTTTCTTTCTTCCTTTCTTTAATGTACTATTTTCATTTATTATTTGGAGATTTCATGTAAGGCACCCCAATCAAATTCAGTTCCCAGTCCTCCAGGTTCACCCCCAGCCCTGTTTGGCTTCCTGTTCTGATCTTCATTTAACACTTGAGAAACTCCTATTTTTTTCTCTTGCCCTGTGCTTAGTGCATCCAACCTAGCCTCCCTCCTGTGTGCCCCTCCCACTGTGTGCCTGTATCTCTTGGTGAGTTCTTCCCTAGTAGCTTTCACAGTAACCACCTTTACTTCTCTGTCCCTCTGTCTGTCAGTTGTCCTTGCTTCCAGAAGCATCTTTCTAAAAGACATGGCTAGTTGTGATTTTGCTATGCTAAATTAACAGAAACTTAACAATAGCTTCCCAATTAGCAAGTTATTAACAAAAATTAACAAAACTAAAACCTTAACAAGACTTCCCAGTTGTGGAAGTGGAATCCAGTGTCCTTAGAGACTGAGAGAGAGGTAATCGTAGCCCTGGCATTTTGCACGTGGCAGGAATACTCTTTGATTATTCACAGTGGGTCTCTCAGACCTTCTGTCTGGTTTGGGCCCACCATTTTCTAGGTCTCATTTTCCTCTCCGAGGACTCCACCACTGCAAAGTTTGTGATCACTGGTAGACTTTCTGATACTAATACAGCCATTTCTTACTAGGTTTAATCTTGTTCAGCGAACAGCACAAGCGTGCACAGCTCTGGCCTTTAATCTTCGTAGGAAGTCTGAGTTCCTTGTGGCATTAGCTGATTATTCTATTAAATGTTTTGATACAGGTAAGAAGTCCTCCTGTTTGTCTTCTGAAGCTGACTAAATCATAGCCCAGCAGTCTGCAAGGTCCTCACCAGTCTGTGTAGTGTCAGGAGCAGTTTTGTCACGACTGCTCATGGAACTTCCAAAAGCATTGTACATGTTTCCAATTACAATTGGAAACTGACTCCAGCCTTAGTATAGGATATCTATATGAGAGCCAGCCAACGAGAGAGATGCATAGGGTAGGACCTGGGAGACGTCTAAAGGGATGCTTCCATGTCATCAGTGGTGAATTACCCTCCCAGTGTGCATGCTGAGACTCTGCTGGTTATCGCTGAGGTAGGAGGGACACTCAAGCTTTGGTGTCAAGAGTTTTAACTCAGGCTCTACCATGCAGGCATAGTTAATTGAATTACTACCTGTGTGTACATGTGAGGGCAATCTGACTATAACGTCACTCACCCCATTACCACCAGGGTTGACATACTGTTGATGGGGTTGAATTCTGTTTCCAGTCCTCCTGCCTTCCTGATGCCCCCAGACTGTTAGCATTGCTGATCCTGCTGGTGAGACCAACCCCAGCTCTGAGTCTTTAACAGAAGCCATTTATTTGTAGCTAAGGGGCAACTGAATAATAAAGATATTCCTACCATGTGGGAAAGCCCAGGAGTTAAAGATTACCTATCCCATGAGTGCAAATATGGCACCTCTCTTTTGAGGCCAAATTCTGTACTTTACAAGTATTCTAAAAAAATACAAACAAAAAGTTACCACATACTTCATACCATATTACATGTATTCTTTAAGTTGGCATTCTGGAGTGCTATAGTTTAATCCCCTTACTCTTCAATCACAAGGGGAAAGAAAAAAAGTAATTGTATTTTTGTTACTAAATAATTGATAGTATATAATATTTAGGAAGATATAAATATGGTTAACAATAATAGTGTCAGTGGATGATTATATTGTATTTATTCTTTTCCGAGGACTATTTTCTGACCTTAAGTACTAATTGATTTTCATCCTAGTAACTCACTAAGATGGATATTCTTATGACCATTTTGTAGATGAGGAAACTGAGGCAGTGAAATAACTTGACCAGGCTTCCATGTTTATATAAAGCAAAGCAAAGCAGCCAGAATTCGTGCTTGGAATCTGTGTCCTGCTCTCTCCCTGCAAATAAGTGGAAGTAGTTATCTTTTTTAGTAGTGCCTAGAAATCCAGTTAGCACTGCTAGGGACAGAAGTTCTTTGAAACATTAAGTCTTTGTGCCTACAACTCGCTTCCTTGGATGCCACCATTTTGTTCTGTCCAAGGTCCATTTTTTAATAGTCTACTCTCTCACTGAACCTGATGCCCCATTAAGTTCCTTAGATGCTATCTCCAGTTTCTAACTTCCTATTCAACTCTTTCTTTCTGTTTGTGGCCAAATCCTGCCTTCTCACAGCATCTACTAGTAAACTAGACTTTTGTGCCTCCTACTCCCCCACAATAGCAAGGCTGTCTCCAAGGTGGTAAGACTGCTTCATCTTCAGCTGGCTGGCTTACTTCTTGGCAGTACTTAAACTTGGGATTGATCAGGAATTCTGCTGTGCAGTTGAGTCTCCTCGGAATGACAGAGAAGCTGTTACACCCATGACACCTCAATAGAATAGCTGCCTAAATAAGACCTGAGCAATGATACCACTTGTTATGCTGGCCTGGAAGGAAGCAATCTTATCGGCTCCTACCCTAGACAAAGAACTGTAGCTTAGTTAGCCAGCTCTTAATTTTCTATTCAACATCAGGAAAAAAAAAAGAATTGCACTTCATAAAAAAAAGGAGCTTTTTTTTCCCCACAGTAAGCTGAGGGGGACAATATAACGAATTGAAAAGTAGTGCTTTAAATGTAGCTTATGAGAAGCTACCATGTGACTCCCCCCTCTTTTCTGGCCCCAGGAAGGAATGCACAGTAATGGCAGACTTTAGGCTAGCATCAGGAAGCTGTTGTTCCCTGGGGGACCTGGTGCTTTGTCTTCACTCCCAGCCTCCTTTGTATCTGACTGCTCCCAAGGTTTAAACCATGTCTTCTTTCTCTCCTCACTTCCATCTTTCTGGAACAATTTGGATCACAAAAGAGATACGATATAGACAACTTAGAAACATTCATACAAGCATGAGGATAAAATAAAACTCACATTTCATTACCCAGTGCTAATTATCTTGAATAGTTTGGGTTATTTTCTCTACTATTCAGTTTTCTCTGTTTACACACACAGACACATGACTACGTCAAATCAAAACCTTTGTTTGTTTGTTTGTCTGTTTACTTATTTAGACAGTTTTGCTGTGCAGCCCAGGCTTCCACCTCGGAACCTTTCTGCTTCACCCTGCTGCGTGCTAAGATGACAGCCCCATACCACCACGCCTGCCCCCAGTTCAACTTTAACTTTTATTATGTGGCTTTCTTTAACTTATATTTTGGAATAGGATCTCTCTGTATGGTCATAACTGGCCTCATATTTGCTATGTTGCCCAGGGTGGCTTTAAGCTTATAGTTATCCCCCTGCTTTGACATCCCAAGTGCTCACAGGATGACAGGTATGTATCATGGTGCCTGGCAATTTCAATTCTTTAAATCAGATTTATCCTTTTCCCACCATGCTAAAGTTTTTCTTTTTTGTGTGTTATCACATGATTTGACACTGCACCAGCTGCTTGTGTGGCTGAGCTAGGACCACTGGAGCCCAGAAGTTCAGCGCATGTTTCTCCATAAGTGATAGCTTTTGAATTTGCTCCTTTTCTCCATTGCCTTTTTCTTAGTTTAAGCCCCTATCTCTTGTCTGGATTGTTACAGCAATGTAAATTAGTGCTGTCTAATTTGTGTATTGGTAAGTGATGGTTTACTGATGTAACAATTTCACTGTTACCACAGTCACCAAAGAGCTGGTTAGCTGGATGAGAGGACATGAGTCGTCAGTGTGTTCCATTTCTGTGCATGCATCTGGGAGATATGCCATCACTACTTCCTCTGACACAGCTCAGCTCTGGGACCTGGATACTTTCCAGAGGAAAAGAAAGCTGAACATTCTCCAGTCCGTGGGGATACAGAAGGTCAGTGTCTTAGCATGTGCTTCTCACACTGTTTCTTGGTCACAGGATTCAGAGGGGTGCAATAGCAATGAGTCATTGTATCTTCAGTAGATGAGTTCTCAGCACAGCACAGGCAGAGTAGTTGGGATCAGAACACGGTTATGTCTGATATGTTCCGAACACTGAGATGTTTCTTTTAAATTACTATAGCTGCGAAATGTCCACTGCTGTAAGCAACAGATTTAAGATGTCTTAGTGTAACATTAAAGCATTTAAGATGTTTTCCAATTTTGTTATGAACAATTTTAAGTACACAGCAGATCTATAAGAACTTCATAGTAAACACAAGTGCCTGTCATCTGGAATACTTCAATAGCATGTTACTCTACTGTGAATTCAGTACATGCTAGTATAAAAGTAAAGTAAATTTAAATGCAAGCAACATTGTACTTAAGTATTTAAGCTTGCATTTAATCGATCATGGTTGATGCATTTGTTAATAGAATAATTCATATCTGAAGTAACTACACATCACTAGGTGAGTGTGACAGATGTGTGCACTTGTGACCTACATGGGTGATCCTTACTGTTGCCTGAGAAATTTTCATCATATCTCTTTCTTTTCCTTCTTTCTCCTTTATTCCTTCTTCCTTCCTTTCTTTCTTTTTTTCCTTTTTTCCTTTTTTTGGCAAAGGAGATAAAAATACTTTTTACTGTGGATTCATTTTTTTAACATGTAAAACTAACTAAAGGTGAGTCTATATTGAAGCCCACTCAGTGGGAATGACCAAAACTGATTATATAACACTGTTCACTTAACTAATCCAGGCAATTTCTATTAATTGGATTCAGAACTATCTGATTTTAACCAAGCAGTAAGCCTTAGCTGTCTGGTGACTTTTGCTGGCAGCAATGGCTACTTGCTTCTTAAACTTAGAGGAAAAGATAACATGAGAATAAAATCTCCACATAGTAAAACTAATTTTTAAAAAATATTTTTTATTAATTCTTTAGGAATCTCTTACATACAATGTATTTTAATCCCATGTGCCTTTCTACTCCCCATAACATCTCCAAGTTTCACTTCTCCTGCCACCAAACTTAAACTTCATGTCCTTTTAAAGAAAAGAAAACAAAACGCTATTTGCCTTCATATGGAAGCATAAATGACCTTGGATAACAAAGCAACCCTGAGCAAAAGAACAGTATGAAGCCATATATTTTAAAGGAGTAAGTTGACCAAAAGAAAAATATAACATACATCCAGTTAAATATCCAGAGGGAAATCAAAATAAAGCAGGGCAATTAATCAGTGTTCATGAACTGATTATCATTAACACTTTAATTACGAGTGACTGCCAACCTGTGAACTGACAGTTAGTTGGAGAATGGCATGCTCAAAAGCAAACTAGCATTCAGTTTTGCTGCACTAGATACTAGCATGCAGAAATAAACCGGAAAGCCCATTTGGAATTAGCAACATTGTAAAAGTAACTTCTATTCACCTGATTTCATTGTCATCTCAGGCTTACTGCTGAATAAACTCACCCTTTCTAGCTCTTTCTGAACTCTGACCTGCAGGCCCAAACTCCTCTCCACACTGATTGATTCAAACTGGCTTTACTCCACTTCTGACTGAATTGCTCTGCTTGGCCTCAAATAAACTCTAGCAATTTGTTCTAATCTTCTGGCTCTTTCTCATTCTCTGGCTTGTTCTGTCTTCATCTGCAACCTGTCAGTTCCATGAGAGTTGGGAGTATCCTACCTCTGACTCATTCTGTCAAAATTTTCTCTGATTCATCCTTTTTTCTGCCCCTCAATTATATGTCAATTTCAAACATGGCTGCTTCCTTCTGCAAACTAACCTTACCTTCATTGTTTGGTATTGAAGGTGTGTACTAAGGGTGTATCTTGTATCTATATTTCCAGCAGAGGATTAAAGGTATGTGGTGTGTCTGTGTTCCAGCTGGATCACACAAACCTAAAAAGTCTTGGGATGTGATCCCTTGGCAGACTAGCCATGTGGGTGGATTAAAATTCCTCTAATAACAATCTTATACATTGAATTCTTTGTATTTTATGACATTTCTTTATGTTCCTTCTCAATGCATAGTTTCATAAACATAGAGCTACTTTGCAGTGTGCGCCATTTTCCTCCACTGCTTAGCAGTCATATCCTTTCATAGATATTTCTGATACTTTTATACAGTCTCTTATAAAACCTATAAACTAAACTATTTGGTAATACTTTATATAAAGCCTGCTTTATGTGTTTTGTTCTTTGTATAAATATAGTACCTTTAAGAGATCCACTTACTTTATTTTTAGAGTTTATTTTTTTCTCCTCTGGTTAGCTAAATATTATTTTCAGGAAGCTATCTATGTCTCAGTGAAATTGCTTCATTTAGGCTATGTTGTAATGTGGTATTGCCTTTATTCTCTTAGTATTAATATGAGCAGCTACTAATGCATGTCAACCAAAAATTTATCATATGGTCTCCATGGAAATCCCAGAGTTCTTTAGTGTGCTTTTAATAATTAAGAAGAAAATAGAATTGTAGCCAAGTATTCGTTAGGGATATGGACCAAATGTCTTAGTAGGGCTCCTCCTCTTTGATTGCTTTAGCACTTAAATTGAATTTTAAATCCCAAAGCAGAGAGAGAAGTGAGAAGTGGGAGTTGAGCCCTCTGTGGAGATGGTTGTGGAACAGTGGAGGGAGCCTTCTGCTCCTCTTACCATGGCTCCCAGTGAAGGCATTACTCGCTCACTCACAGTCAGTTCAAAATGCCTCCAGATTTTAGTATGAAGATACAACTTATATATACATGTACATATATACACATATACCTATATATAAAGCTTTTTATATATATTCTAATATATGTATATATACACTATATTTATATATATAAAAGAATTGCTATAATGCATATTTGTAAAAATATTGTAAAGTAATAGAACACTGTAGTCTGTAAGTTACCAGCAAACTATTTAAAAAAGACAGCTGGGCAAGCAGGGTGACTCAACAAGTCAAAGCATTCACCAGCAAGCTTGCTGACCTGAGTTTGATCCCTGAAAGCCACAGGCTGGAAAAAAAGAATTGAGACCTGCAAGTTGTCCTCTCACTTCCATATGTGTGCTGTCACATATGTGCATGCACACATGCACACGCACACACACACACACACACACACATACACACGTGCTCAACAGTAAATATAATACAAAACCAAAACCATGTAGCCCTTACAACTGTTTAACAATGTAAAATAGCCTTGTGCGCAGCACATTCTGTAATCTCAGCACTCAGGAGGCCACAGGAATATCCCAAGTTCAAGGTCAGCCTGATCTGCAGAGCCAGTTGCAAGCCAACCAGGGCTATACAGTGAGACTACACCTCAAAAATACATAAATAGAAATATTCGTTACTCCTGGCCTATGCAAACTTTGGAGATATCCTAATAGTCCCTGCTGTACACAGTGTTTGAAGTGGGAACGGACTGTAACCCAGTCTTCAAAAGAGAACTGCCTAGCCTCTTTCCTGTCCTCTGCTTCTTAGTAAGCCAGAAGTTCCTCCAGAGCCTTGAGTATGTTCCTGCTGATCCTCTCCACAAGGTACTTTCCCCAGTGAAGGGGAAAACAGTAGCAGCACTACCTCAGTGATGGCTTCAGGACTTACTGTGATGATACATGAGGGCACCTAATCAGTGCTTAGGAAAATTGTCACCTGTCATCCACCTACCTACCTGCCCACCTACCCACCTACCCATCTACCCATCTACCCACCTACCCACCTACCCATCTATCTATCTATCTATCTATCTATCTATCTATCTATCTATCTATCTATCTATCTACCTATTTATCTATCTACCTACCTACCTACCTACCTACCTACCTACCTACCTACCTACCTACCTACCTGTCTATCTAATCTTTCTGTCTGAGACAAGTTAATATAGCCCAGGCTGACCTTGAACTCACTATGTAGCTAATGCTGTCCTTGAATTTCTGATTTTCCTGTCTCTGTCTTCTGTGTGCTAGGACTTACAGGATGTGCCATCATGCCCAGTTTATGCTATGTTGGAGTTTGAACCCACAGCTTCATGCTTGGTAGGCAAGCTCCCTACCAACTGTGCTGTGCCCTGAGCCTCTAAATGTGTTCTTTAAAATGTGTTCTAAAAATAAGATAGTAATAGTACTTTTCTTGTGTTGTTGGCATATAATTCTTTACTAACATGAAAACTCAGAGGCGTTAACTCAGTTTATGGCAAAATATGACCTGACCTCGCATACCTGGCAGCCTAACCTGAACTGAACTGGCTGAAACCTAAAGCGCAGTGTATCTGAGGATGCGCTGCTGGCTGGGTCATACCCTGTTAGAGTATGTATCATATTACAGAACCTTCTCAGGTTGGTAATGATGCTAACTTTGAAGCATCTGTGACGTCCAGATCAGTGACTGTGGATCTTTTGTTTCAAGGTGTCTTTTGTTGTTCTTGGTGTTGTTGGTTCTTTTTGGGAGGGGGATGGTGTGGGAAATGCACCCAGGCCATGTGTTAGGCCAGTGCTCTGCTGAGGAGCTATGCTGCTAGCCTCTTGAAATGCCTTTGAAGGACTGACTGCCACTCCAGACTTTTTGCATTTTGTACGTAGTACAGAAGCAATGCTAAAAGTCAGCCAGGTACAGTGGTGCACACTAAATTCTCAGCTGCTCTAGAGGCTGAGGCACGAAGACTTTTTAAAAATATAATGCTATATTTTAAAAATAGTTTGTGCATTTCTGCATTTATTGCATGTGTGTGCATGTACACAAGCATGCCATGGCATATATGTGGAGGTCAGTGAACAATTTTCAGGAGTCAGTGTTTTCTTCCACCATATGGGTCCCAGGGATTGAACTCAGGTGGTCAGGCTTGGTGGCAGGTGCCTTTACCCACAGAACCAATTCTCTGGAGAATCTTGAATTCAAAGCCAGCCTGGGCAACTTAGGGAGAACCTCATCTTAACAAAACAAAGCTGGGCAGTGATGGAAGCCAGTTGTTGAGAGTCTTGCTTTTTTAGTGAAATGAGCTCTCATTTTTGCCCCAGGCTGTTCTGAACTTACTTACTCTCCTGCCTCAGCCTCTGTGCCCTGGCACCATGGGGTATGCCGCCGTCTCTGCCTGTGCTTCTGTCTCATTTTAGTTTTTCAGACACATAGTGTTGCACATGGTATGCGAAACTCCACCCACAGAAAAGTCGTTCTCATACCTCCCCACACTGACCAGAAAATGCTGAGTCGGGTGTGCTTGCCTCCCAGAGGTGCTGGTCCTGGAAATGTATCCCAGGTGTGGCCGTGTGTGATGTAGCAGAACTTTCAGTTGTTCTACCCTCTGAGGGTTAAATGTTCTGAGGAACCCTCAGAGAAGGGAAGGGGGAAAGGTGATAAAATTAGAGAAAAGGCAAGGGAGCCTTGCTTCTGCAGTCTCTGGCTTCCTGGTTAGCTCTGGGATTGCTCCCTTTGCAGACACAGCCGCTATGACACTGTGTGGTGACATAGCCATTCTCTAACTGGAGCCAAGCAGGAGCAGGTGCCAGCTCTCAACCCTCCAGAACTGGGAGCTAAATACACTGTTTCTTTACAAATTAGTCAGCCAACAGCATTTTGTCATGGCAACAGAAAATGGCAAATCCAAGAAGCTTAGAATTCTCCTATTCCACAAGGTAACAAGTCTGGCCCCTTGAGCTCAATGCCCCCCCTCCCGTCACCAGTGCATTTTGTTAATTTTTTTCAAGTTTTTTTCTAAATGCTTAATGTTGTCAGGAGATGACATTATCTAAATAATAATGACATGTTTCATTAGGAACAATTTTATAATCATTAAAATCTAGCAATTAAAATCACAAATCTGGTAATGAATAATCATGCAGGCAATAATCTTATCACAGCTATTCACCTAAAATAGCAGTTGATGCTCATTAACTTTTAAGCCTTTGCTTCTCCCAGTAGGAATAAACTTTATTACTTTTCT
>NW_022196913.1:96111099-96159692 GCF_008632895.1 Mastomys coucha
AAAAAAAAAAAAAAAAAAAAAAAAAAATACTGCTAATTAAAATAAGAGTTTTCTGAAGCCACTTCTTGACACCAGTTTTGAAATTGTCTTAATACATCCATTCATTATGGATTGTAATATGTTCATTGCAGATTCCTCCTGTAACTCCACATTATAAATCTTACATAGTGAGTTACAACAGAAAGTCCAGGGGCGGCCTGTGGCAGTGTGAGCTGAGCACAGAGAGGGCTGGGCCCTGCCTGCTTTGTTGGTGTCTTACATCTTAAGTACTTTGGTTAGCCTTTTATTGTGTCTATCATCAATGTCCTTGACTAATTTTAACTAGTGTTTTCATATGCCTTATCCATATCCACATATATATATATGTGTGTGTGTGTAATTTGTTCAGCTAGATTGAGAGAGTTATATTGAGGCCACCAGTGATCAGTTTCAGGGTTTGGTTTTTGTTTGAGGTGCTAGAGTAGAACTGAGGATGACTGGAAGGCTATGCGATCACTCTGCTGCTGAGCTACAACCACATCCTGGGCCCTGGCAAAAATTTTGTATTCAAAAGGAAACGCTGATTAAAGCTTATGTAACAGAAAAGTAGAAAATGGAATAAAAGATGCTATTCTCAGCCTTGGTATCAGTGAATTTCACCCATAGTTCTCCATTAGATCTCTAATGAAATGTGGCTTGATATATACTTCGATTTTACTTGTATACATACTATTTACATTTATCTTCACCTTTTCAGTTATTCCCACAGGACTCACTCTTGTGTGTTTGTTTTCAGACAGTTTCACTGTGTAGCCCTTGGCTGTCCTGGAACTCACTCTGTAGACCAGGCTGGCCTCAAACTCAAGAGATCCATCTGCCTCTACCTCCGAGTGCTAGGATTAACGGTGTGCGCCACCACCGCCCGGCCCCCAGAGGACTTACCCTTATGAATGAGTTGACTAGTGCAGGGGGAATGCTTTCAAGGCTGTGGAGGCATGTTGCATCATCCCATTTAGCAGTCGAGTGTGATAGAGCTTCTCCCTGGTTTAACATGGTATTTGTTAGCACTGTTAACAGTACTTAAAAGTATTCATAGAACTACAGAGTTGTGATCCCTGAACACGTGGGGTGTGTTTTCATAGACGCATTGTTGAACAGTTTGGTTGTGTGAACATGGTAACATACTTATAGATGGAGCGGGTGGGTTACCCTATGGGCTTCCTAGTGTAGTTATGAAACAAATGAGCATGAGGTGTCTGAAGGTGTCGCCAAGAAGAGCCAACATACTTAAAAAGCATGGGCAAGATTATAGTCGAAGTAATGTAAAAGTAGGGTAGATGTATGGCTAGAGCCAGTCGTTGTTCCCGTGTTAGGCCCTGTCCATCGTTGCTTTACACTCACCACAGCTGGCAGTGTGGGCTTTTTTACCCCAGCTTACCACAGACATTTGAGCAGCGAGTTGTGCTACAGCTTTAAACATGCTTACGATGCAAATTTTTCATCTTCATTACATCAGTAGGACAATAGGCAAATGGTTGTATAGTCCATAAATATATGTGTAATTTGTGTATGTATGTAAATATGTTCATCAGTTATAAAACATAATAAAAACATATCTAACTTTCATCTGAATTTTTAAATATAAGGTGACAGATTTTATATTATTATTTAGAATTTTGTATGTTTCCTCATCATTGTAGCCAATTATTTTTTAGTTGAAAGGGTTTGCTATTTGTTTATTATAGCTTATGGAATATTGGTGTTATGTTATCATACATTAAAATGTATTCTCTTTAGAAGACCAGTTTAAAAAGAAGAAAACGATTGAGTATAATTTTAAGTTTTAGAGGACCATGTGGTGAAAGGTAACCAACCTTCTCTGTCCCTAGGTTTTCTTTCTGCCGTTAAGTAACACCATCCTCAGCTGTTTTAAAGACAACTCCATCTTTGCCTGGGAATGTGATACTCTGTTTTGCAAGTACCAACTGCCAGGTCCACCTGAAGGCTCTAGCATCTTATACAAAGTGTTTGCTGTGACCAGGTAATGAGCATTTAAGGAATTTAGTTTCTGTTTAAAAACAGAATTAACATTCAGTATTTTAAGAAAAAATTTCCTTTAGCTTTAGACGTGATCTGCAGACAGTTTGCTTTACTATGGCTTTAGTTTTACTCTATTGTGCAAACTTTTAAGTATACTGAAAAATGGTGTACTACATGAACTCCTAAGGACTCGTCAGCTGTAGCGTTGTCGGCGATTCTGGTCCTATTTCTGTCTCTGACTATTTCTCAGCTGTACTGTTTAGGAGCAAAGCTTACATGTATTATTTTATTGGTAAATATTCCAGAGCATATTTCTGAACGTTAAGGGCTGCTTTGGGGGAACATAACCACACTATTATTATCACATTTTCACAAATTAACAAGTGCTCCTTGATTTTGTCGTAGAGCCATTGCTGAGGCAGCAGGTTTTGTCCAGTGCATGGTCTAATGACTGCTGTGCTCCAACCAGGACACAGCACGCTTTACACAGCTCATTTGGTGGGATGTCTCACTTTTTTTTCTTGTAGAGGGGCTTGATAAGTTAATCAATAAACATGTGCAAGGACTTGAAGGTTTGAATTCAGTCCATAGAACCATGTCCATTTTGTGTGTTGCTTGGTTGGTTTTAAAAAAGATAGGGGTGGTAGCATATTCTTGTAATCACACTACTGAGAAGATGCTGGTCAGACCGGTGGTGGTGCATGCCTTTAGTCCCAGCACTTGGGAGGCAGAGGCAGACGGATTTCTGAGTTTGAGGCCAGCCTGGTCTACAGAGTGAGCTCCAGGACAGACAGGGCTATACAGAGAAACCCTGTCTCGAAAAGCCGGAAGAAAAAAAAAAAAAAAAAAAAAAAGAAGATGCTGGTCAATGGGTCTGTAGGGCTCCAGGCCCCAGAAAGTCCCTGTTGAGAGAGAGACACAGAGACAGAGACAGACAGAGACAGACAGACAGAGAGGCTGGTACCTGCAGAAGCACAGCCCATGGTTGTCTCCCAGCCTCCACATGCACCTGTACACATGTGCTTCCCTCAGGAGCAGCATAGGCCTCTGTCTCTTGGGACTTGGATGGAATTTGTAATCACCATCCACCACAGCATGGTGTGTGATAGAACAGTAGTGTCGTGGCAATTCTGTTGTCCTTTCTTGGGTTCTTAGCTATTCTACCTCTACACTTATGGCTTGGCTTATTAATAGCTTCCGCACTGTAACGCCCCTCACTAACTTTTCCTTTTCTCTTGGTCCTTCACCTCTAATTCTCTAGCTGTTTACTTATGAGTTAGAAACTGTAAAAGCAAGCGTTTGCATTGGCACTCTGCTTGCTTTGACATAGTTTATAGAAAACAGTGGAAGGCCAAATTAGTGCTTGATCCCCACCCCTCCTTTTCCTTAGTTGTTTTTGCTGTTATTTGGGAGGTTTGCTTATTTGTATTTGTTTTTGAAATAGGATCTTACTCTAGCACAGGCATACCTCAAACTCATGGCAGTCCTCCTGCCTCAGCCTCCCTAGTGCTTCTCTTTTTTTTGTTGTTCTAAAACCCATTTTCAAAGCTTTAGGTTAGTTTATTGGCATCTTGCAAGATGGCCATTGAGCTCTTTCTCATCATTAATCTTTTCAAACTAATGGATTTAGTTGGGAAATCTCAAGCCACAGTACTTAGGAGTTTTAAAAGGTTATGCCTGTTCTCTCATTTCCAAATACTTGGTCTGTCATAACTGAGTGTTCCAGGTCGTTCCAAGCCTACAGTCAGCTCTTTGTCTAAAGAGGGAGAAGCATGTGGAAATGGCGATTTGAAACCCTACATGCCAGGGGGCTTGAGGTGGGCTGCTCGTTCTTTATAAACCTTCCCAGCCCGCTGAAAAGACACACACACACACACACACACACACACACACACACACACACTTCTTAAGGCTTAGGAAATCTCACCACTCTACTAACCTGTATATTGAACTATTCATGGTATTTTGTTCACTGGCATAAATTCTTACCTAATCCAGGCTGCCCCAGGCTCTTTTAGACACTAATATCCCATTTTGGTCTCTTTTTTATTCCTACTTTCTAAATGTATGTCAGGTGGTGTCTGTACATTGTCACGCTGGCTCACAGCACTTTCCTCCTGCATTCCCTTTGAACTTCCAGCGCACTCAGAGTAGCTTCCATGCCCTGCCTTGCTTGTAGCCTAGGCTGTCACCAGCCACAGGCCTGCCTCTCCGTCTGCTCCAGGCATACTTGACTGGTTCTTTCTTCTCCTACACAAGAATCATACTCCACCCACAGTACTATTACTGGCAAATGTGGAATTTCTCCATGTTTCCTAGAATTGGTCTAGACATGTCATCCAGGGAGTGAGTCTTCCTTTCCAGCTTTTATGACCTCTGTTTACAGCTGTACGTAATTTCTCACTAGCTAATATCAAATGTATTTGTTTGCTTTGTTCTTGCAAAGGACATAGGTTCCCAGCAACCATGTGGTGATTCAAACCCACCCATAAATATAGGTCCAGGGGATCCATTGCCTTCTTCTGGCCTCCAAGGACACTGGAATTACATATGGTACACATAAAAACATACAGGCAAAACTGTTATACAAATTATATATGTGTGTGTGTACACATATATATGAAATATTATAAAGCCATGAAAAACAAAGGTATTTTGTATTAATAATAATTACAGAATAATTTCCAAGTTAAGGAAAAAGGTATGTGGGTATATGTGTGTTTTGGGACAGACAGGGTTTCTCAGTGTAGCTTTAGCTTTTCTGGAACTTGCTCTGTAAACCAGGCTGGGCTCAAACTCACAGAGATCTGCCTGTTTCTTCCTCCCAAGTGCTAGGATTAAAGGCATGTGTCACTACCACCTGGCTAATAAAGAAATCTTCTTAAAATATATTTAAAATATACATAATCCTCAGCCCCTAATTACTCATTCAGCAAGTCAGTCACAAACTTAAGCTGGTGCTTTAAGGCAATAGGTGAAACTTCTAGTTCTTCAGTAGCCCTGCTTAGTCCACTGGCCATCTGTAGCCTTCCATTCCTCAGTAGCTAGCCACGACTCCAGAGTTCACAGCTGCGTGTGGCCATAGGTGCCCTTGCTCAGTATGACTGGGGGAGTTCACTCTCACAGGAAGCTCTGCAGCATAAGCAGCTCAGCTGGTCTCGCCCCCTCACTGTTTGGTTTTGCTTTTTGAATGTAGAGATGGCCGAATCTTAGCTGCTGGAGGCAAATCCAATCACCTGCATCTGTGGTGCTTGGAGGCCACACAGCTCTTCAGAATCATTCAGATGCCTATGAAGGTTCGAGCTGTTCGCCATCTGGAATTCCTGCCTGATAGCTTCGATGCCGGTTCCAATCAGGTTAGTAACAGAAAGAGCAAGCTCCTGCTTCCAGGCCTGTGTTGGCTCTGTTGTTCATGCACTTCTCTTCTGCAGTAATCCTTATTCTTTGAAAGTGTTAGCCATTTCTGTCCACACAGGCTCCCTCTGCTGCCCCGTAGTTCCCTTGCCTCACCTCCATCCCCAGCTCTCAGTGTAACTAATGGCATGATTGACTCGAATCTAAAATTTGGGTAGTTTATTCTTGTGAAGAATCTAGAATTGAAAAAAGAATTCAAAAAATCTTGTGTTACTTATTTAATATTACTGACAAATAATTAACTTTATTTTACATTGACAGTCATGGTGATAAATTTTGAAGTTAAATTCAACACATTTCATGTGGTTGCATACATACACATGCTTGCAGTATGTAAGCACATTGATATCGGTCTTATTTAAGATTACTAAATTGTTGATGTGTTCTTATGGTTGGAAATGTAAACCTTACAAATAGGCATTGGTGATAAGCCTCATCCTGTCTCCTGTTGTCTGGGTACTCCTTCCCGTAACTACAATTGTTCCATATACTATGTTTTCTCTATACATACAGCCTTACACCTTTTTTCTTAATTTGGAAATTATTCTGTAATTATCATCAGTACAAAATGTCTTTCTCTTTCATGGCTTTATAATATTTCATGTTTCCCTTTAAACTAGCCCTCTGTTACTGGGCACTTAATCTATTCTTAGTCCTTTTCTGTTATAAATAATGCCTTGCAGGATGACTAAATTTTTACAAATGTCATTCTTCATATCCTATTTGTAGGATAAAAATCCCAGAGTTGAGATAGCTTCACGAAGGCACCTGGAACAGGGTCCTTGCAAATCGTCCTCAACACAGCCTGCTGTACACGTGGACGGCTGTGCACTGCTAGCCAGCCATTCGAACAGTGCACGTTTCCTCTGGACATTGTCAGACTACCTAATGTAGAACAACCCTACATTGGAATGCCAAAGAGCCACATGAAGTTATACTTGCAGCCATTGGCCCCTAACCCACAGGCAGCAAGAGAGAGGGTTTATTTGTTTAAAGTTTCATTATATGTTTTTTATTTTTCAAATTATATAACTAATTTAATTTTTTTCCCTTCGAAGACTTGCTTCCCACCTTCTCTCCTACCATAATCTAGTATACAACCTATAATCTCAGTCCATGGTCCAAATATCAGAACAGCTGAACATAGGCAGAGAATGGGAAGTTTTACCAAGAGTGCATGCGTCTCTTTCCCGCCTCTGACAGCCATTGTGGAGGTGGGGGTCAGCGACTGATCCCTGTGTCTCAGGGGAGGAGCCTGCCTGGAGAAGACAGGCCTTCCATAGTTTCCCAGCGTGTGTTCCATACCGTGTAGTCAGTCAGACATGACTGGACTGGACCTAAAGACACATCCACATGAGCCATCATTGGTGATTTTAAAATGTGTAATGGCACACTGGAAATTGAGCTGCCCTCTTTTACTTTTAAATATTTTACTTTTAAAATGTATTTACATCATATAAATATACCCATATATACCATGGTCTATGTATATAGCCTTTCAGGCTTTAGCTTTCAAATGTTAAAGCCCCATCATTTCTGTCTCTTCAGGTTCTTGGTGTGCTAAGTCAAGATGGGATTATGAGGTTTGTCAACATACAGACTTGTAAACTCCTCTTTGAAATTGGGACTGTTGAAGAAGGAATTAGCTCATCAGTAATTAGCCCACACGGTCGGTACATAGCATCTATTATGGAAAATGGAAGTCTGAATGTATATTCAGTTCAGGCTTTAACACAAGAAATAAATAAGGTATGACTTCAAGTAACTGAATCTCCTCTGTGCACTGTGATATTGTATTACCAACAATGAAATACTTCCTCTGTGTTACCTTCTAACGTCATTGGGACACATCCGTCCTGGGTTATTCCCTGGCTCTTTAAGAGCTGCTTCTCCAGCTCTGACTTCTCACCATGCTCCTTCTCAGCCTGGTGTCCACCCATTCAGTGTCATCTGTGACTGCTTTCCCAAGAGAGGCCTTAATTTCATATTTCATCTCTTCCTTTCTGTTTTGCTATTTGTTCTCATTATCTAGGTTACAAGCCTGGGAGCTCTTTTTTTTTCTTTCTCTCACTTTTTTTCTTTCTTTTCTAATCAAGTCACTGCTAAATCATAGGCTTTCTTACATTTGAAACTAGATATTAGATAGAGACATCTACCATTCACCCATCATCTGCCTATCAACCTATCACCTACCATTATTGATCATGTATCTATCCATCATCTCTCTCTGTTACTGTCTGTTTATCTTATTTATCGGTTATCATAAATCTATCCATCACATACTCAGTACTTGAGCTAATTCTATATAATTATATACCTTAAATGACAAGACTTATATATGTGTCTGTGTATGTGTGTATTTATATTTTTATTATAATCTGTTGTTCTTGTATATAATCTACATAAAATATGCAATATAGATGCCATAGTTATTACTTTTTATAATGTTGGAACATTAAATATATGCTACTTTTTAAAATCGCCATTAAATTACATGCTCTTGCTGAGCATCTTTAGCTTTTCCAGTTGACTTTCTGCTACTGAGAAAATGCTAAAGGAGATGGAAAGAGACAGAGCGAGCTGCTCAGAGTGGGACACAGACCTCCTCGAGCTGCTGGTGCTGAGCACACTGAGGCGACAGGGAAGGAGAGCTAGCGCCCGAGTGCAACTGCCTTTTACCTTAAGGATATCGTCCACTGTCTCTGGCTGTCGCAGCTGCATAAATATCTAGCCATGTTTCCTTTATAAACCTCGGCTCATCTATGCCCCTTTCTTCTGAGTTTTACTATGTTTTCTTGTCATTTGATGATGTTCTAATGAAGTCAGTGAATTTTTATGTATTCATTACAGAGGTGGCATTGAATCCAGTGACATCTGGGGCTCTAGCCTTGGAAAGACTGTGCCCAAAGCCAAGGAAAAAGCCCTAGCAGGGGAAACAACTTTATGGGCTTTAACAAAAATTTAGAAGGATGGATTGGAATTAAAGAATAAGGGACTAGAGAGAAGGCACAATAGTCAAGAGCACTGGCTGTTCTTCCAGAGGACCCAGGTTCAGTTCTTAGCACCCAGGTGGCAGCTCACAACTGTCTGTGTAACTCTAGTTCCAAGGGATCCAGTGCCCTTACACAAACATAGATGCAGGCAAAACACAAACACACATAAATATTCTTTTAAATTAAAGAATGGCTGGCGTAATCTGGTCAGGCCATTTTGATTCCATCCTAAGATGAAGAATTAAATCACAGAAGTGCACACTGTGCCTTGTCTTCAGAACTCAGCCCATGTCCTTATTCGTTTCTTTCCTTTGAATAAGGAAGATCAATTGATTTCAAAAGGAGTGCCGTTTATGAAGAAAATGTTCTCCTGAGTAATTCTGCTCAAGTAAGCTGACTGTTAAATTTTTCCCGTTTGGTAGCCCCTTAAAAATGAGCTCTTGGGTTGTGCGTAGTGTTGCCTGAGTAGATGCTGAAGGGACTGTCAGCCCTCACTGTGCAGACCACAGCCCTTGACCTCATACAGTGCTGGGAGCACACCCCATTGCTCCCTCAGAGGATGTGCACTGGAGCTGGGAGGGTGCTTTCTCAGCATTCTCTTGGGCCATGCAGCCAGCCATGCCTTCTGTGTGTGTCGTCATTCACTGACTTTATTGTGGAAGTGGAAAGTGGCTTGCCATCATATAATTCTGAGCCACCTTTTGGGAATAAATTTTACTTACTGCTGTTAATCATATATATTTATTCTTTAAAAGACTTCACCAATAAGTGATTTATTCATCAGTAGGCATTCTAAAGTATTTTAGACATTTTAACTTAGACTTTGTGCCTAAAAACTAACTATATAAAAATGTACCTGTATAAATTTAAAACTAACTGTACAAATTAAGCAAGCTTCACATACTTCCCAAGAATAGGTACATAAATACACGGAGCCTCTTCTCTCCTCTTTCAGCCTCCTCCTCCTCTAGTTAAGGTGATTGAAGATCTGCCCAATAATACAGCGAGTTCCAGTAGTCTTAAGATGAAAATAATGCCAGGAAGAGTACAGCGGCCAGCAAGATGTAAAGATAGCAAAATTCAAACTAGAGTACTCAAACAAGACCTGACTGGGAACTTAGCAAACAAGGAGGTAAGAAATATTTTATACTTGAGCTCCAGCTTGCCATGCCTGCTCTAGAATACCTTGTGACTTCTGGGCTGTGTGTGGCTGGTGGTACTGAGGTGTGGTAATCCGAACCGAGGTATATGAATCAAGGCTATCGTGGCCTGGCATGGTGGCTCACACCTGTAGTCCCAGCACTTAGGAGGTAGAGGCAGGACTGTGAGTTTGGGGTCAACCTTGGTTACAGAGTGACACAGTGTCTCAAAACAAAACACAACAGACCCTCACAACCAGAGTCCCATCCTTGGAACCCACAGAGAGGCACCAACTGTCAAAATTATTCATCAATCTTCATGTGTGTTGTGGAATGTACACACATATTCCCATTGCACATACTAAATAAATGTTTTTAAAGGGCATTGTAAATATAAAGTATGTGCAGCAAGAAAGTAGGAAAACCCAGAATATAAAATATCTTACTAATTGATCATTACATATTGATTATGTGTTAAAGTGTCTTTTTTGATTATGTTGGGTTAAAAAATTATGAAATAGAATTTTTCCTGTTTCTCTCTACTTTTTTGTTAATGTACTTGTTAGACAGTCTTAAGTTCCAGTTGTGACCCATGTTGTATCTGCTAGACAGTACTGCTGTAGGAAGTTGTCAGGAGAAACAGGAAGCGGACTTAAAACTGTTCCCTCTGGAGTCGATGTACTCCTTGGAGGCGGCCAATAGTACGAGCGCCTTGAGGCAGAGAGTTCAGAATGTGTGTGTGTGTGTGTGTGTGTGTGTGTGTGTTTGTATATGTGTGAACGTTTATATGTATGTGTCTGTATATATTATATATGTATGTGTGTGTGATATGTGTGTATATGTATGTGTATGTCTGTATGTATATGTGTGGTGTGTGTATGTGTATATGTGTGTCTTTGTGTATTGTGTATGTGTGTGTGTGTGGTATATGTGTATATGTATATGTATGTGTCTGTGTGTATATGTGTGTATGTATATATGCATGTCTGTGTTTGTTGTGTATGTGTATATGTATGTGCCTGTGGTGTGTATATGTATGCATGTGTATTTATGTGCATGTGTGTATGTGCATGTGTGTTAGTGTGTGTTTGTGTATGTTAAACCTTTTGAGATGAGACAACTTTCAAGTCAGTTCTCTCTCTCCACTTTGGGCTCCAGGGGTCACACTCTGGTCACCAGCTCACACAGTTTTACCAAAACACTGAGCCATCTCATTGCCCCATGTTCTTTTCTAAAATGGTTTTCTATTCTCTTTTAATTTCTTTCTGCAAAGCATATATATTATTTTGAAATAGAAAAAAATGTAAATACTCATAGAAATATTTAACAGTATCTTCAGGGAACTTATTTATTGACAGTAAAATACACAAGTGAAGTACACAATTAGTTTTCACAAACTTAATATACCCATGCTACCAGCAGCCATATCAAAGAGTGGAATGTTACAACTCCAGACACTGCCTTTGCCCCAGCGATAGTGCGGTCTTTGCTGGGAAGAGTGAGTGCTGGGGACTGAACTCTGAATTGCACGTGTATACTAACTATGTGTTCTGACACACACCTGAGCCTCTTGGTACCATAGGTTTGTTTACTGAACACTGTCAGTTTTCCTGAGTTGCTGACGTAATTCCTATTCCTAACAGCAGAAGAGAAAATACTAGTTATTCCATATCCTCAGTAACACTTGGTATTTTTCACATTTATTTTAATAATAGTTTTCTATAAGCATTTAAATGATAAAACTTCTGTGTGTGAATGAATGTATAAAATAGACTAGAGCTTAGTGAGAATGAGGTCACATTGTGCTGTGTTGGGTGTCGCCCTGCTGGAGCTTCATCAGGAGGTAATATGGAGTGAGCATCATATCCTATGTTTTGGCTGTACTTAAGGGTAGGAGAGAGGGAGCATGTGTGCCACAGAGTCCAGGCGCGTGAATATCTCCTACTGTGTTGTGTTCAGTTCTGTTCTGTTGTGTGACCAGGATCTTTACTGCAGCCCAGGCTGCCTTCAAACGCATCATCCTCTGAGTGCTAAGGCTGCCAGAGTGTGCCACCCTACTGTCTTATGTGCTGTGTTCTAAAGTTTGGAAGCTACTGTGGACTAGATTACCATGGTTTCAGTTGCATAACTGTCGCTTACTGATATGATCTTTTTATAGAATGAATTGTCAGAAGGATTAAATAAAAAGCGCTTACAAATCTTATTAAAAGGCTATGGGGAATATCCAACAAAATACAGGTAAACTCCAAATTCTTTCATTCTAAGTCAGTTTTTCTCAAAAAAAAAAAAAGTTTATTTAAAAGTAAATTTTTATTTCAGAATGTTTATTTGGCGTTCTTTACTACAACTACCTGAAAATCACACTGCGTTTAGTAGCTTGGTGGATAAAGGAACTCATGCGGCTTATCTCAACCTTCAGAAGAAATACCCCATCAAAAGTAGAAAACTACTGAGAGTATTGCAAAGGTATGCTCAGCTCACTGCAGCAATGCATGGGGCGAGAACCAGGACTGCAGGGTTTCTGGATCCCCATCTCATAAGGCACTGTCCGCTCAGCGGTGACTGTCCTTGTCTGGTTGTCTCAGCACGTCATGTGTGGATGGTAGTTTGTGCTGATGTTCCAGAAAATCATAATCTCTTTCAGCTCAGCAGAATGCGTGGGCGTTAAGACAGAAGAGCCAGTGTGGACTCTATTCAGTCATTTCAGAAATGATAAAGGCTGTGCCTTCCTCCCTCATCCTTGAATTGTTTTTCCCTTTGGTCAGGAAATGGGGTTGAAGCTAATAACTCCAACATCATGAGGTGACTGGGGTGTTTGAAGACAGTGTCACTTATTCTGTGCACACCAGTGTCTAGTTCAGAGAAGACACTTGGTAAATGCTGGTCATGAACCTAGCCTGCAAATATGTCTGACTGCAGCCTAAGTGCCGCGTGGAGCTGAGCGTGCCTCAGGTGTGGAGTTTGGAGGTGACATGTCGCTGAGCACAAATATCTTTTATTATTAAGTAAATATGTACTTAATCCACATTACAGCTAGAGAAACTAAGGTATACAGAGGTATATGTGATGGTCACATTTGTCAGATCTGGAATCGCACCCTTTCTCTAGAATCCAAGACCATTTTTCTGAGTTAAGTTTTTATGATGAACTGCAAGTGTATGTGAAAGTTGGACACGGTAAAGAATGGCCTGGTGCCCATCACTCACTTGAGCAGCTGCTTCCATCTTGTTCATAGCTCTGCCCTCTCCACACCAGCCTCTGCTGCTTCCCTAGACATGCATACATACCATACTAATATGCACACACAAGCCTCCAGGCTAAGGACCTTTCCTCTAACACAAGTCCGTGTGCTGCCTGCCGTGACTGCAACGCCAAGAAAGAGCTCATTCTGGTCTCCTCACGTACCCATTCAGCATCCCATTACTGAGTGACGTGGGAAAGTTTATGGTACTCATTCACATCTGGATTCACTCAAGTTGCAGCCTCCACCAGGTTGGTTGTTTGGGGTTTTTGGTTTTTGGGGTTTTGGTTTTGGCTTCTCTGTACCCTGACTGTCCTAGAACTTGCTCTGTAGACCATATTTTTATATTTTTACTGTTTATTTTGGTGTTTTAGAGACAGAGCCTGTGTAGCCCAGGCTAACTGTAGCCCTGCTGCCTCTGCCTCATAAGAACTGGGGTTCTGGGCATGTGCCACCACACCAGGCCACTAGAGACTCTTCATCTACAGGTTCTCTGTTAGCCTGGCAATATATTTGCTGAAGAACCAAAATTTACCTTACAGACTCTTATCAGGGTCTAGATTTTGCTGGTTTATTCCCTTACATCTGTTTCTCTTTCTCCATAATGTCCTCTAACCTGACCATTCATGCAGAGCTCCTGATGAGAGTCAGGATATTAATTCTTTCCAGTTTGGTGCTTCTCCAGGTAACAGTATAGGTGGTTTTGTGTACCTCTGTTAGGAGGGTTTTAATCACTGTTGTCTCTCTTTTGACAGTGTTACTAATCATTGATGATTATCATCTGCACTGACAACCTAGTTCAACCATTTCTTACCATATGGAAAATTTCTATAACAAAAATTTTCCTGGGAGTTGGGAAATGGCTCAGTTCATAAAGCACTTGCCTCGTAGGCCAAAGGACCTGAGTTCAATCCCTAAACCCAAATAAAAATCTGGGGGCCATGTGCATTTCTGCAATCCCAATGGTGGTAAGATGGACTCAGAGACAAGCAGATCCGTGCAGGCTCAATGACTAGTTAGTCTAGGTGAGGTTCCAGACCAAGAAGAAACCCTGTCTCACACAAACAGTGAAAAACACCCAAGGAACAACATCTGAGATTGCCCTCTGCCCTCTGCTCACAGGCACATGGGCTCCTCACACACATATGTCTCCCCCCAACCCCATGAAAATGTGCACACAGACGAAGAAAGACAAGGTCCCTGTCAGTGTCCAGACCCCTCTAGTATACAGTCTATAAACGACAGGTTAAATAGTCAGTAAAAAATGTTAACAGTTTTCAAAATAGTAAATTAACTACCTTAGAGTGCCTAAAATCATATATGTATATATTATAAGCTTAGATGTAAACACATGCCTTTCCAGGGGACAGGGCCAGGAAAGAGTTTATAGTGATATTTTTTGCCAAATTTAGGATTAAATTTTTTTGCATACCTTTGATTTTATATTTGAATCTTTTAGAGTCAGAAAGCTCTTGACTCCTAACAGCATTGACGTACAAGTCTGTGTGTGTTGCTGGGATCAAAGCTAGAGCCTTTGGCATGGCTGATAAGTGCTCTGCTACTGAGGCACAGCTGCAGCCGCTTTCCCACATATTCTCTGACTTCTGACTCGGTGCTGTGTGTATATAAACTCTGTACTCTGTGTTTGGTAATGGGACTGCTAGATCTCACATGATTGTTTTGAGTGGTTGGTTAGTGTTTTGTTGTTTTCTGTTTGAGGTGGGTTCTTATAAAGTTCTAGCTGGCCCGTACATGGGATGTAAGCCAAACTTGCCTTAACTCATGACTATCCACCTGCCTCAGTTTCTGCAGGTTTGTATCACCAAGCCTGGTTTATGTTATGATTATTGAAAATAGTTCAGATTATTTTATGCATGTATGATCAAATTAATTATTTTAAAATGATATAACCGCCGGGCAGTGGTGGCACACGCCTTTAATCCCAGCACTTGGGAAGTAGAGGCAGGCGGATTTCTGAGTTTGAGGCCAGCCTGGTCTACAGAGTGAGTTCCGGGACAGCCAGGGCTACACAGAGAAATCCTGTCTCAAAAAAAAAAAAAACAAAAAACAAAAAATAAAATGATGTAACCCTTTCTATGCTGCACGGTGAGCTTAATTTGTCCCATTCATTTCCAGTGTTTTTGGTTCACTACTGTTTCCTCTTCATTGGAGGCTGAACACAGGGTCGCTGAGCTGTCTGCTAGCCCCTGAAATTTTTGTTTAATTTAAACTTTATTTTGTTTTATACTCTCATACAAAATGAGGTTTATTCAAGCCAGTCTGGCTTCTATTCCCTCCACCTTGTTTCTCCATTAGTAACACTTTTGGCAAACATTACATAACCTCATGTGTATTTGTGCTTTTCCTTATGCAACTGCTTATGCATCTCACACATTTCTAGACCCTGCTTTAAGGCAAGAGCATTTTGAGCCTGCAGAAACATTCTGTAGCTGACTGTAGCTGTAGCTGCTTGCGCCTGTGGCGTGATTCATTGCCCTGTCGCTGCTAGTGAGCATCTGGAATGTCTCCAGTCTCCTGCTCTGAAAAGGTGCTCAGTTAACTAGCTGTGCCTATACATACTCTTCAAACTCTGATGCGCCTTCAGTTTTAACGTGTTGCCCTTTTGAATTCGATGAAATATCAGCTGGTGTGAAGACTCATTTTACTCCATTTAACATGCTTGCCTGCCGTGCATAGTACGTCTTCATAAAAGAACACTATCATTCAGATATTTTTGGAATCCCCTCATGCCTTGCCTTTGATTCTTGGATTCAAGTTTGCAGAATTAAACACAGCAAGTACTTTGGCAGAAAGCCCTGGTAATATATTACTTCAGAAATGAATATTTTCACACATTCCTCTGCAGTGCTAACTTGCCTGTGCTTGGAGGATGAACAGACTCCATATTCCTTCTGTTGATCCCATCGTAGGAAATCAGAAGTTGATTTTGTCAATAAATCAAAGCAACCGAGATGCTGACATTTGTCTGATGATTCAAATGGTCAGAGACATGCTCTCGTTGCCTGTGGACACACTTCCTGAAGACAGTTTCCTAAACTCTGCTAAGGTGGCTAGAGAGTTTTCATAAGACATAGTAAATTTGATGCATAAAATCATTCTGTATATACCATTTACAATTAAAGTTACTGTTTTAATTAAAATTCTGTATAAATACTTCAAATTATAATCTTCATGTTTTCTTTTGATTTTCAATTTCTAACTTTTAATTTCTTTTCCTTGAGATGGAATCTTACTCTCTAGCTAACTGTGGCCTGGAACTTACAACGTAGCCCAGGCTGGCCTCAAACTCTCCATGCTCCTGCTTCAGGCCTCCACGTGCTGGGCTTAGATAAGGAGAAGCCATCACACCTAGTTTATTTTTCTGTGTTTTAATTTAAAAATTCAAAATTAGGCACTAAGGAGGTAGGTGGATGGTGAGGAGCACTGCCTGCTCCTTAGAGGACCCACACGGCAGCTCACAGCTGTGTGTGTGTAACTCCAGTTCAAGGAGTCCGCCATTCTCTGCTGGCCTTCGAGGGCACCAGGCAGACAAAGTACTCATTACACATGAAATAAAATGCTTATTTACTCTTACTTGTTTTATAAAATTAATTCAAAATTATCATTTAATGAAAGAGAATTACTGTTTTTAACTTAATTCTGCTATTGCAGAAAGTTGAGGCTTGCCGGGGTGGGTGTGGGTTGTACCGAAGAAACTATGTTTATTTTTGAAGTATTATAATTATGTTACTGTACAAGAAAATGCTTGTTTTTTAATTTAAAAATGTATTAAATTACCTTTATTTATTTATTTATGAGTGTGTGTGTGCGTGCATGTGTGTGTGAGTGCATGTGTGTGTGTGTGATGTCCATACATGTGGAGATAAGGGGTTGTGAGAGTTACTTTGAGAGTCCCCGGAATTGAACTCCGGTCACCAGGCTTATATGGTAAGTACACTTACCTGCTAAGCCATTTGCTAGCACTGCCACACCCTCACCTGCTTTCTCTTTGTATTAAAGGTGGGTACTTAACTATAAAGGAATGCAGTGATCTATTAAAGACTCGCTTTAACAGACCATAGGATCAGTGGTGGGGGTAGGGTCTTTCTGTCTTTCTGTCAGACATGGCAGGTGACTGGACCTTCTACCTTCATGTGCTCGGACACTTAAAGTACCTAAAAATTGTTCATTTTAATGTTTTAAAAAGAATATAGTTCTTGATTAAGAACATTTGCTGCTGCTCTTCCAGAGGATCAAAGCTGGTTTCCAGCACCTGTGTCAGACAGTTCACAACCTCTTCTAATTCCAGTTCCAGAGGCTCTGACTCCATAAGTGTGCTCGGACACGCACACGCACACGCATGCCCTCACGTAAATAAAGGCACACTAGTTAATTTTGATTTGATCTCCTCACCCCAAATCTCCTCATATAGCCCAGACTGGCCTAGAACTGGGGAATCTTCCTGCCTTGGCTCCTAACTCGAGAGTGATTGCAGGTATGTGTCCCTACTACACACACAGATAACCAAAATAGGATACATACTGTTTGTCTTTTTGTTTCACTTTAAAAGTCTCTCGTCGGCCCTCTTTAGTGCGTGTCGGTGTACTTGATTTTGTGTGTACACGTGTGCGGCACACATGGGGGCAGGGGGCAAAGGACAACTTGCATTTGGTTCTCTTCTACATGACAGTTCCGGGGATCAAACTCAGATTGTCAGTCTCGGTGGCAAACCCTTATATCTGCTGAGCCATCTTACTGACCCTGCCTAACTTTCAAAAATGCACATGGAGGGATAATTCAATTTAGACTGTTTATATTGTTAGCAGACTGGTAGAGTAGTTTACAGGGTTTGGGGCTTTACAAACAACAGTAATCCATGTACATATCTTTGTGTGATAATTGTGTGGAACAGACACATTGGGGACTACTGGGAAGATGTGCCAACTCTGAGGAATGTCAGTTTTTCTGGGAACCCATCCTGGATCCTCTGTAGGAGCAGCACTCACTCTTAATGGCCAGATCATCTCTCTAGCCCCCAATTAGATTAAAAGTTTGACAGAAATGTGTATGAGTGAGTTTCCATTCTCTAGAGGAACGGAGCTGATAGAATGAATATGCATATATGTGTGTGTGTAGGTAGGTATACACACACACACTGATAGATGTATGAATATATGTGTGAATGTAGATAGGTATACACATATACACACACACATATTGAGAAAGGGGATTTAGTAGAGTAACTTACAGGCTTGTGCTCCATCTAGTCCAATACTAGCTGTCTGCCAATGGGAAGTCCAAAGTTCCTGTAGTTGTTCAGTCCGAGGCTGGAATCTCGGCTGGTCTTCAATGTCCTCCTGAGAAAGTGGGCTTTAATGTCAGTGAAGGAATGGACTTGCCAGCAAGTAAGCGAAGACCACAAGCTTCCTTTTTCAATGTCCTTTATATATGTGCTCACCAGAAGGTAGGGCCCAGATTACAGAAGATTCTGATTAAAAAGTGGGTTTTCCAGCCACTTGGGTTTTAGTTGTTCCCAGACAAACAGTCAAGTTGATAACACTTTTTTATTTTAAAGAAACTTTTTTGGTTTTGGATTTTTTAAAGACTTATTTATTTAATATGAGTACACTGTCTCTGTCTTCAGACACACCAGAAGAGGGCATCAGATCCCATTACAGGTGATTGTGAGCCACCATGTGGTTGCTGGGAATTGAACTCAGGACCTCTGGAAGAGCAGCCAGTGTTCTTAACCACTGAGCCATCTCTCTAGCCCCTGATAACACTTTTTTAAGAGTGTTTTAAGAAAACAGACATTTCCTTCACAATGTTAGTAGCAATGTAAATCGACATTTGTGGCTATTGAAGTTACAGCTCTGTGCCCATTAAGTCTGTATTCCCACATGGAGATAGGTTTTCCTGTAATGTACTCAGTGCCACATTGTTTATAAAAGTAAAAAGATTATAGTGACCCAGTCCTGGGAATCCTGTTTCAATAAATGAGATACCTCGGCACCAAGCTCTCACGGGAACTAAGAAGGCATCATGAGGGTACTTAGGCTACAGACTCTGAAGTAAACGTTTCACGTAAGGCACAGAGCAGGGTTTGTGTGACACTGCCATTGGGGGGGGGGGGGCAGGGTCTTACTGTGTAGCCCTAGCTGGCCTAGACCTCATTGTGTAGACCAGGCTGACCTTGAACTCCCAGAGATCTGCTTGTCTCTGCTCCTCCATTATTGAGATGAAAGGCCTGTGCCATCATACCTGGCTCTTCAAAAGAGATGAGCTGTATGTTGAGGATGGAGAGTCCCTACTAAGTCTGAGTCGCCTACTCAGACATACTGTATTAATGCGGCTGCTTTCTGGTCTCTTTTTCCTTTTTTTCCTTCCAGAACCCTCTCTGCATTAGCTCACTGGTCTGCAATCTTCAGTGAGACACCGTACCTTCCACTCTTGGCATTTCCGTTTGTTAAGTTATTCCAGAACAATCAGCTCATCTGTTTTGAAGTTATTGCTACTCTCATAAGTAAGTACTTCATGACTGCACCTTTGCTACACTTAGGGAATCGATTTTGGGAGGGGGGGGGTCAATTAGTATGAAAGAGTCACGTTTAGAGCAAAGAGAGGACAGGGCAGTCATTTATAGGGAAACCTTTACAAGAAAAATGCAGAGAGTTGAATTTCTTAGACAATATTGTTCTGGACTGGGTTCTGTCAGAAAGAATCCAATCGTGGGGGTTGGTTGCTTTTCATTGAACTGCTGAGCTCTTGGCAAGCAGTGCCTGCTGTTTGGTGCCAGCTGACTGTGCCCAGGTGCCGGCTGCTGCCCTCACACCCCTGAGGCTCACAGAACTGAACAGTTCATATGGCACATTGTCCTCGGTTCACTTTTGCTGCCTCCTTTTCCTTCTTTACTACCCTGTGCGATAGCCATGACTGTCCTCTGTCTACAGATGCAGCCGGGGCACAGAGACCCCCAAGTTCCAGGGCTACGTTAGGACAGTGTGCTCCCGCTCACTCACTGTGTGTTAAGTGACCCACTCTAACAACAGCAGTTTAAAGAAGTTGAAATCTTTGCCAGATTTTACCTCTGGCTTAGTTATAAGCTCAAGTCTAACTATACAGTAATAAATGAAGTGATAGCTGCTAATGAAACTTTTGTTACTAATTTGAGATAGGAGGTCATAACATTGAGGAACCCAGCTTTTCCTGTTACTGTGATAAATTCCTTGGGTTACTTTAATAACTAAAGAAAAGCATTTGACTTAGTGGCTCATGGTACATCGTGGGAGGAGTCACGGCAGCAGAACGTGAGGCAGCTGGTCACACTACATTGCAGGCAGGCAGCAGGAAGCATGCATTAGTGCTGATGCATCATGTTCTTTTTCTTTTATTCCACCTAAGGCTCCATCTCTGGAATGGAGCACCTCATTGGCAAATTTTCTTTATTCCTAAGCAGGGCAGTGGTTGGATATGTGTCAATAAAAGCATGTATGTACACATACACACAAACACACACACATACTTCCAAACCATTCCTAATCCAACATGTTAGACATTCTGGTTCTTGATGACTCCTGTTTTGCTGTCTTTGATTAACAATGGGATTTTCTTAGCAAAGGCTATGTGCTGTGGTTTATCCTTGTGGTCAACTTGACCAGACTTAAAATCCTGGAGACAAACTGCTGGGCCTGCCTCTGAGGGCGTTTCCAGGAAAGGTTTAAATGAGGTGAGAAGAGCCACCATCAGTGTGAGTTTTGGAACCTCATGTTATAGCAGTTAAAAAGTCACATTATCTCTTCTTTATACAGAAGCATATTGAAAAAGAAAACAAAAAAAAAAAAAAGAATTAACTGGGTCTGATAATATAGTCCTGTGATCCCAGCTAGTCCAGAGGCTGAGGCAAGTAGACTACAGGTTTGGCACCTGCCTTAAAACCTACAACTAACTAACTAAATAAATGAGTGAATAGGCTGGGTTGTAGCTTAGGGGTAGGGCAGTGCCTAGCACGTATGAGGCCCTTATGTCCTACCCACAGTACTAAAGATAAAAAGCTCCAGTTGCCTAGAATCCCAGCATTAGGTAGACTGACATAGGTAGATCAGAAATTTAAGACTAGCCTGGGAATATGAATATATACATATAGACAGACACATAGTGTGACTGTAGAAATTCACTTTATAATAATAAAAGTATTTAAAAACAGATTTTCTGATTTTTTTTTCTCTGTAGTCAATTGGTGTCAACATTGGTTTGAGTACTTTCCTAATCCTCCCATCAATATTCTTAGTATGATAGAAAATGTTTTGGCATTTCATGACAAGGAACTGCTACAGCACTTCATAGATCGTGATATAACTTCTCAGGTAAGAAATAGAAGGGCTTTAGAGTAATGTTTGAGAGCTAAAATTCATTCTGGAATGGATAAAACACTGTTTCCCCAATACATAATATCATTTTTAATTTATTGTATACATGTGGGAATGTATGTGTGTGTGTGTGTGTGTGTGTGTGTGTGTGTGTGTGTGTGTGTGTGCCTGTGTGCATGTACACATCTTTGGGCCTGTGTGTAGGACTTACACTCAGGCATCCACTTGATAGCCAACAGCTGGGCTGCTAGGCTGTCCTGCAGCTCACATTCTGTCTTTTTAACAATTTGCCATTCTTTATTAAGTTGCCCTCCTGAAAGTCTACGAAGAGAGGCCAAATAGGAATTGAGGATGTAGTTCAGTGGTAGAGCACTTGTTTTGAGTACATTAGGCCTGGTTTAATATCTAGCCTGTGGAGAAGCAGAAGTGTTGTCCAAATTAATGTAGTACTTTTAGTAATATAATTGCTGCATAACATAAATTGGCAATGACTGCTTTGACTCTTACTTAGAATACTGGACTGGTGTATGTCATTTCTTGTCTGCTTTAGGTGTATGCCTGGCCTCTCCTGGAAACGTTGTTCTCAGAAGTGCTGACAAGAGAGGAGTGGCTTCGGCTATTTGATAATATCTTCTCCAATCACCCTTCCTTCCTCCTGATGACAGTGGTGGCCTACAGTACCTGCTCAAGAGCACCCTTGCTCAATTGTACTCTTAAGGATGATTTTGAGGTAAATACCCATCCAAAGAGAAGGTTCTTGATCTGCATGTATAGTCAGTGGTGGCATGCTTGCCTAGTCACATGAGGCCCTGGGTTCCAGTGCATCGCTCACCATAAGTCAACAACAAATCCCACACAAGAAGTTCTCCAGTCTCAGGTGTTTACATTGAAGACCACATTCCTTGGCTGAGAGCCTGGTTATATTGGGTATTGATGCTAGATGGTAGCAATACAATAGATAAAAAGTTGGACCACATCCCTGACCTTGTATAGTTCTTGGCAGTCAGATTGTTATAACTGCTTTTTGTTTATTTTTTCCTTTGTGAAGAGCATTGAACACTTGGTTGCTTGTTCTTTGAGTGATCTCATTAGTGGCCCCTCTGGTCTGTGATTGTTTGGAAACGTGTGTAGACTAGTACTCAAGAGTTTCATTGTGCTTGGCCCGTTTTGTGTTTTTGAGACAGTGTCTTGTCATGACCTTGTAGCCCAGAGGGAAACTTCAAACTCCCTCTGTTGCATAGGCCAGAATGAAGCTCAGGGCAGACCTTCTGCCTTTGCCTCCCGAGTGTTGGAGTTCCATGTGTGTGACCTGTGAAGTCAGCATGAGGAAAGCTGAAGCAGGAGGATCACAAGTTTGAGGCTAGTCTGGGCTTTGTAGCAAATTCCAGTCTTGCATAAACTGTTACAGAATACCAAAAAAAAAAAAAGCAACCAAGCTCTGTAACTGGACCCCCCACAGAGCATCTCCTTCCCCTCTCTGGGCTCCCAGGACTCTGGCTCCATAGCCAGGCCTCACCTTAGTGTTTTCCCATAACTTCCTCTAGGTCAATTGTTCTGTTTCCCTTCCCTAGCATGTGTATCTCTGCATCTCATGGTCCTCGTTTTTACTGCTTCTTCTGGGTATTAGTATTGGGCTCTGCTGGGTAAGCCTTGATTTGAACTTCAAGTTTTCTTACAGTATTTTTTTCACCATCGGAATAACCTGGACATAAATGTTGTAATTAGAGAAGTGTATCATCTCATGGAGACCACGCCTGCTGATATTCATCCAAATAGCGTGCTGGATGCTTTTGTTGCACTAACAAAAGGGCAGTACCCTATATTTAATCAATACCCAAAGTTCATTGTGGACTATCAGACACAGGAACGGGAAAGGATAAGGAATGATGAACTGGATTTCTTGAGAGAGAGGTAATCATGGAATAATCATTCTTCAAAGAATGAGACATAAAGGTTTTTTTCTTTTTAGATTATCTTATGTGTATGTATGTGTGCCTGCATGGGCTTGTGTACACTATATATGTGCAGAGAAGCTGGAGGGTATCAGGTAGGTTGTCTGGCATTACAAGAAGTTATGAACTGCCAGAAATGGTGCTAAGAATCGAACCTGGTCCTCTGTAAGAACAATACATGATTTTAACCTTTGACCTTTTTCTCCAACCCCAAGTAAAATTTTTAGTGAGATCCAGTTTGAATTATAAAGTACATGTATCAAATCCAAATTTGAAGGCAAGAGATATCTTTAAAGATGCCTAATTTCTCCTATGTCTGGAAATAAAACCACATATTGAACTTTCACCAGGTTCTAGATTTTGTATCTTGGTTGTTTTGAACTAAATTACTTCACTTTCTTGTTTACATTTTCATAATAGTAAATATTGTGTCTACTTAAGGCAGACAGTTGAAAATATGCAAGCTGAAGTAGATGAGCAGAGAGCTAAGGATGAGGCATGGTACCAGAAGCAAGAGCTGCTCCGCAGAGCTGAGGAGACAAGAAGAGAGATACTTCTTCAAGAGGAGGAGAAGATGGCCCAGCAGAGACAAAGGTTCGGTCCTCAGGACCCAGCAAAGACATAGGTGCAGTCCCCATGGCCCACCAGAGACACAGGTGTAGTCCCCACGGCCCAGAAGAGACACAGGTGTAGTCCCCATGGCCCAGCAGAGTCACAGGTACAGTCCTCATGGCCCAGCAGAGACACAGGTGTAGTCCCCAAGGCCCAGCAGAGACACAGGTGCCATTCACATGGCCCAGCAGAGAAACAGATGTAGGCCATGTGGGTCAGGAGAGACACAGGTGCCGTCCACATGTCCCATTAGGGACACAGATACAGTCTACTGCTGTGGAAATCCTAGAATGGAAGTCAGATAAGTCCTGTTTCCTTTCCTTTTCTAACTTAAACACTGTATTTAAAGTTACCCAGCGTAATTTCCATTAAGCAAATATCTAAATTAATAAAAAGCATATATACCACTAAAAGAAATCTTCCATGTAGTAAAGTTAATTCTAAAGGAATGTTGAATATTCTCCCTTGGCTTGAATTTTCAGGAGTACTATGAGCTGTAATATTTTTAAAAACATTATTTAGAAATATTCATTCTAAACCAGGCATAATTCATACCTGTAATCCTAATAGCCTGGGCTGTTAGGCTCTTAAAGCCAATCTGGGCTTCATCATAGCTTTCTAGACCAGCCTGGGCTACAGAGTAAGACCTTGTCTCTATTTTTAAAAAGTCATTTTATGGTAGGCAGAAATGTTGGAAAATCACTCTTGGTGCAGTGTGGTTTTTAAAATTATGTTTTAAATACAACTCCAGTTCAACAAATTGGAACATAAATCATTCCTCTCCTTGTACATTTAGAACTTTGACAATGCCAGGTGTGTTGGCGCTTGCTTTAAATCCCACCACTTATGAAGTGGAAGCATGTGCAATGTGGAGCTCTCGAGTTCGAAGACAGCCAGGGTTACACAGGGAAACTCTGTCTCAAAGCAAACAAACAAACAAGATGTTTGACAAGAGCCTAGAGAGATGAGTCAGTGGTTAAGAACATTTGCTGCTGTCATAGAGGACCTGGGCTTGGATCCCAGCACCTACCCACAAGGCACTTTACAGCCATCTCTAACTCCACTTCCTAGGGGTCTAAGACTTTTTATGACTTCTATAGGCACCGAACATGCACATGGTACACATACATGCATACATACATACATATATACATCCCACTGGAGAATCAATGTGGGAGCCTCCACATTCAGCCTAGCACACTGTCTTCTCTCCATGTTTTGATTCTGTACATTTATTGATTCTTATTTCTATGCACAGTTTAAAGCAATCCTAGAACTGATAATCTCCACTAAAACTGTAAAGAATGTGGGTACCATGTGTGATGCCATTGTAGTGGTTTTGTGATCACCCTCCACCTGTTGAAGAGTATCACTTGTATTGGAATGCTCTGACAGCCATGGGCTGCAGCTTGGTGTTAGTGCGCCTGCCTTGCATGCAAGAGGCCCCTGGATTCCATCCTAGCACTGGGAAACTAGCTGACAGATAGACTATTGGAAGTCAAGTCCAAAAGGGTGTGGCCAATTCTGCTGACCACCACCATCTTGAGTACTGACCTTGTTTATGTATTGTAAACACAGCTGTGTGTCAGTGGATACAATGTATCCAAACAGCACTGGCAACTCAGTGGGAAAAAAAATCAAAAGTGTGTTGGAGAGTACTTGATACAGTTTGTTTTTCAGACTAGCTGCTGTGAAAAGGGAACTGGAGATAAAGGAAATACACTTACAGGATGCTGCAAGGAGACGTTTACTGAAGCTTCAGCAAGATCAACGTGAAATGGAGCTGCGCAGGCTGGAGGATGAAATTGGGAGAAAGGTTCGTCAGCTTTAATCTTAAAATCTTCATTCTCATGTAACAAACACCTTTGGGTTAAGTGAGGTGCTAGTGTCCGTGTGAAACCTAAACAGCTCCCTCAGTTTTCTGTACTTTAACAGGCACCTATTCTTATACCAAGAAAAGTAGTCAACTTAACGTCTCTTTCTCTAGAAATAAAAGTATGTCAGGGTCAGTTTTAAGCTGTGGGAAACATTCTTCTATATTTTAAATATCCATATGTGGTCAATATGAAAGCAATTTCCAGTCCAGCATGTCTGGAGTTAGAAAGCTGGCCCTTCTGTGCCTCCTCATTTCTAAAGCTGAGGTGTCTGTGCCGTGGGTGCCTTAAGTAGTTTTTATCCTGAGTGTACAGCATAGTCACATCTGTAAAACAGTCACTACACGTAACCCAGACACCCAGTGCAAAGAACTAAATTAACCACGGCACACAAGAACAGTCACTACACATAACCCAGACACCCAGTGCAAAGAACTAAATTAACCACGGCACACAAAAACAGGAGGCAAAATGTAAATTTACATTAACATAAGAAAATATAAAAGATAGTTACTCCTCCACCTGGAAAAACACAAGATGGAATGTCTTCAGATTAACCTTGACCATTCTAAGCAGCCAGCGTTCGTTTGCCTTTACAATAGTCGCACAGGGCTGGTGGCTGCCATGCAGTGCGTTGTTGGGATCTTTACCTTGTCTGTTGTAAATATTTTCAGCTGGTCTTTCCCTACTGTAAAATGTAAATAGTGTCAAATCTTGGTTTTAGAATTATTGACAAGGCAGGTGGTTGTGACTCTCAAAGCCTAAAGTGTTTGCTATCTGGTGCTTAGTAGGTTTGCCAGCCCAAAGTCTGTCTGAAAACAGACTGTAAGGTTGAGTTAGGGACCAAGCTTACCTCTGTCTAGAAGGCAGGCTGTTGTCCCAACACCATTTGTTGAGCATTGGCAAAGTCCCTTGCTGACTGAGGGCTACAGACGGGCCTGTATAGCCCATCTTCTCCCTTGCTTTGTTCCTCTCCACACTGAGTCCAGGAGCTGGGGGCTTCTCACCTCATCACCATTCATTGTTCTTCCCCTTTATTTGACTCAGTATTCTCAAATATTTATATTCCCAACTGAGAATTTTATTTTTCTGAATCTTCTCTCCCATCCAATTGAAATTCTCATTAGTATTATATTAAATTTATGCATTAATTTTGGAAGCTTAAAATCTAGTTTTGATAAAATACTAAACTTTTAACTCTTGTAACGGGTTTAATTTAATACTTCTTGCTTTGTTTAAGGCTAATTTTAATTGGCTTTCACAAGCTACAGTTCTTTTAAATTACCTCACAAGTTAATAGCCTTGTACTCTTAACAAAAAGTGTGTGTTCTTTCCAGAAGTGATCCATGCTCAGACTCTGGGGTGTTTACCCCAGATCCTCTTGCCATACAGTAAGGCATCCTGATTCTTCTCAGCAGTAGTGGAGAGGCCCCTGCATAGCCCAGTGCTGTGCTCCGACTGCCCCAGCTCCAGCAGGGACGTGGCTCACAAACTCGTGTGATCTTTTTTTATAGCTTCTTATCTCTGAAAATTCATAATCAAATTAGCTCTGTGCCTGTTCCCCCAGCAGAGTGGGGTGCTGTGCCCAGCCTCACCTTCCCCTCTGTGCCCCCAGGACTCTGGCTGCAAACTCAGACCCCAGCTTAGCTAGCGCTTCCCCATAGCTTCCTCAAGATCAGTTACATACTGTTTATCTTACCCCTTGAACGTGAGTGTGCACCCCACAGTGTCCTCACTTTATGGCCTCCACCCTTACCAGTGTTCCCTAGTGTGCTGTCTGTCAACAGTGTAAATACTCCTTAGTGACTAAGACAGTGAGGCAGTCCTTAAGTGTTTGCTGGACGAATCGATGGGGATGGATAAGTTGATTGATTGTAGTTTTGTTTTCCAGATACACATCGTTTATTTTATTCTCACCCCTAAAAACATCCACCCAACCCGTGTCTTACAGAAATGAGACCCCCCCCCAAGTAATATTACACTTGGGGACAGGTAGCTCCAGTTAAATTAAACACTGTCCACACAGAACAGAATGACGATCAGACAGCTCATAGGAAACTTCACTATGTATAAGAATGTATAAGAAATTCTTCAAAATGTATAAGAAATTCAGAAGCTTAGTTTTTAATTAAACATGTTATTTTAATAAGATTAAACATTGTTTGTCTCCAGCCCAACTGTCAGTTGCCTGGTTTTCTGTAGCTGGAAGCTGGTTACTGTAATGGGGAAGAGCTGCCACCTGCTCTTCAGTCTGTCTCCATGGGCATATGGAGGTTGTGCTTGCTGTTTAAAAACCATAAGCTTAACCTAGCTTAGCCCTGGATTCCAAGAGAGCACTGTCCTGTTGCCAGTCAGTTTCCCACCCAGTTCCTGCTTGTTGTGTTTGTAGTGCTCTTAGTGGGTGTCAGGTTCCAAAATCACTGGACCTGTTGAAAATTGTGCTGTGAGGTATTCAGGGCCTTGACAGTTTGTGCTTCGCCCATAGGTCCAAATGAGAGATCAAGAGATTGCTGCCACAGCCAAAGACCTGGAAATGAGGCAGCTGGAACTCGAAGCTCAAAAACGGCTTTATGAGAAGGTAGAAAGCAGCTCTCTCTGAAGGGAGGAAAGCGCTGCCCGTCAGCCCCTGGACTGACTTGTGGACAAGGCTGGACCCCCTTGTGGTTTATAGTATTTGTTCTGTTTAGCCTTTACACAGAATATTGTGTAACTTAACAAATGGCAGAATGCGTATGTGTACTGCTTAGACTCCTGGTTCTCCAACAGTGTGGCCACATTTCCGAGGTACCAGATTGAGCCTAAGTTTTTAATCTCTCTCTTGCTGTTTACTAAGCTTCCTTGTGCTTGTGTGACAGTGATTGAAAAAAAAACCCCATCTGAAGACCTGAGTCCGAAATCTCTCATGTCGGGCACTTTTCCACCTGCACAGTGCTCGGAATCCAGAACCCTCCTAAATCTGAAGAGCTTCATGCTGAGTGGTCATATAAGGGAGAGTCCCTGAACTCTTGGGATTGAAGGAACACAAAGCAAGAAATGGGAGATGCTTTAAATTAGAATTGTCAGCAAACGTATAGCTAGGGTATATATTTTATCATTGAAAAGAGCTGTTAACGCAAGTTTTTATTTGAGAAAACATTTTGTTACTCAAGAGCACTCTGCCATTCTCTTTCTGAGTGGCTGTGGGTCTTCATAGCTAGCATCTGCAGCAGCTGCTCTTGAGCCATGCCGAATCTAAACGTTAATGTTCACACTGGAGAGACAGCGGAGCCGCTGAGAGGCCTGACTGTTCTTCAGAGGACACGGATCCCGTTCCCAGCACATGCACAGCACCTAAAAACCATCGGTGCCTCCTGTTCCAGAGTGGAAGAATGATGGGTAATCTAGTGCCTCTTCTGGCTCTGCAGGCTCTGTGTGTACACTTGTGGTGTACTTGAATACATGCAGCCAAAACACCTAAACACATAAATAAAAATAATGAATCTTAAATGTAAATGATTTATAATTTTTAGCAATAAACATCTTTATATATGTACCTTTTCTGCATGTAGTTGAAAAATATTTTTAGCTAATTACAAAAGTAGTTAAGCTGTTTATAGGTCATTAGAAAAGTAATAATTTAAAAAAAAAATCTCCAAATCAACAGGTAAGTCCTAGGGCTTGATCACTGGCACAGTGGTTAAGTGCATCCACATGATTTTGCTACCGTCTCTAACCCCAGCTCTAGGGGCTCCAACCCCCTCTTCTGGCCTCCACAGGCATTGTATACACATGGTTCACACACATACATGCAAGCAGAATGCTCATACACATAAAATAAAAATGTTTTAAAGAAAGAAATCCTGGGAACAGGATTTTCATTGTATAGCTTTAACACTGAGTAAGCTTAGTGGTCGAGAGCACGTGCTGCCCTGCAGAGGACCAGGATGTAGCTCCCAGCAGCCATGCCAGATATCAGGTGGCTCACAACTACCTGGAACTCCAATTATAGAACACCTGAGGACACCTGCACCTCACACACACGCACACTGTAAAATAGATCTTAAAAAGAAATAGCTGCTGGGGCTCTGTGTAGTGGTGGAGCACTTGATAGAACACACAGGCCCTGGGTTCAGCCCCAGCCCTGAACTAAAGCAGAGCTGCGGTGAGTCAGCTGCCGCACAGTTTGTGTTCTGCCTCTTTACCGTAGGTCAGCACGAAGTTTGTTTGCTTTCCCCATGCCCCAGCTACCATACCATTGCCTACCCCTGGCAACTACTGCCCCAGTCTATGGATTTGCCTATCCTGGACATCTATACGCGTAACATATATACAGTGTCTTCTGAGAATGGCTTCTTTCACTTAGCCTAATGTTTCCTAGGTTCATCCATGCCGTAGCATGACTTGGTGCTTTATTCCTTTCCATAGCTGAGTCATGAAATGCTGTGTGATCCAAGAGCTTTGGGTCTTTGCTGAGCGTTCAGCAAGGCAGCCTGCAGTCCCAGTTTCAACTTCACTTTCTGATTGTGTGAAATCTCACTGACAGCCAGAGAGAGAGCGTGGGACGCCTCAGGTCTGCACACTCAGACCTTGCCTCACACCTTGCACAGGGCGTGCTGCCAAGGCTGATGTGGAGCGTGTGGGTGAGGTAGGAATGGATGCCTTCTTCTTGAGATGTTCCACAGCACGCTTGCTACACACCTTCTGTTACCTCCCAGAATTCAGAAGTTGATTCTGAGCGTGCTTGCCATTCTCTGTGTTTTATACAGTAACTTCTCAGGGACCCTGAAGTTGTCAGCAAAGTCACCCCTGTTTCCTTTTTTACTTTTACAATGAGAAAGTTACAGTTTTCCTTGGGGCCTGAACAAAGCAAAGTCCTTTTGTGTTCCACAGGATCTTACAACAAGTCAAGAGGCTATTGCAAAGGAAATTCGAGAGGATACAGATGCCCATAGGCGGAAAGTGGCTCTCGAAGAGCACATGTTCCAGAAGCTTCTAGAAAACAGCCAGAGGGGGAGCAGAAGGGCTCAGAGGGTGAGTCTGCCGAAGCCGGAGCACATGTTCCAGAAGCTTCTAGAAAACAGCCAGAGGGGGAGCAGAAGGGCTCAGAGGGTGAGTCTGCCGAAGCCGGCTCACGCGGTGTGTGTGAGCTGAGAGCTGGACTTCTGAGCGCACACATGTGAGAGTGTTTGAAGTTGCAGTGACTCGTTTATTTGTTTGTTAATCTGGGTGCTTAGATGTCCCAGGGCTTTGTGTTCATGGTGCTGACCGTGTTGGTGATGTGCATCTTACATGCCCTGTGAGAGGACAGTGAGACATAGAAGAAAGCATAGGAGAACTAAATGAAGTCCACATTGTTCAGTCCTGAGTTCTCTGGAATTGTCCCGGGCAGCACAAAAGTTGCAGAACTCTGGGCCCTGCTAGGTGTACAGGAATTTCCAAGGCATCTTACCCAGTAACTCAGGATTGGAAACACTGGTGTGAAATGAGGGGTTACGGCAGATTTGAGGATACTGTATATCGCTGAGGCCTTAAGAAAATATTTCCAGTTATTTTCTGCATTTCTTCTGAATTGCCCTTTCAGAAGTGCCACCTGAAGTGGATTGAGATGGGACAAGAGACATTCAGAAAGAACTTTCTGTTCTGTCCCTTTAACATAATGTTAAGTGGGTGTGTCACAGGCTGGCACCGTTCTAAAAATTAGGACTGATGGGGCACCCGTCTCTTAGCTGACTCCTCCAAAATACCATACTGTTTTGTTTATCTTCCCAAGTTTCTGTACATCTGAAAAGGGCTTTTCTTTCTAACTGCCTCTCAGGGTGTTAAAACCAGAAGTTGTTGAGTCTTGCCTTTTCTCTAACCTGAAAGTCATCAGTGTTGGCTGGGACACAGAGCCACTTCAGGAGCTTAGTGTTGCTGTTGTGAAGAGTGGGTTCGGTTACCGCCTAAGCTTGAACTGGCTTTGAACTTGTAACCTCTCCCCTGCCCCTCACCACACACACACTACAGTCAGCTCTAAAAGCTTTTAAAAAATACCGGCTGCCCTACCAGGTTTGATTGGTTTGTGGTGTGGCCTGGGAATCAGTTTGTTTAAACACCATGGTGACTGTACCACACCACCCAGGCTAAGCAGATTCTTGGATACAGTAGGTGGATGCCCACATCTCTCTGAAATGTACTTTTTCTTAGGTAATGGAGGACAATTTGGCAAAAGCTGAGCAAGCCTGCCTGAATGCCGACTGGCAGATTCAGACTTTACATAAGCAGAAGTGTGAGGATCGACAGCGCAGCGAGGGCTACTACGAAGTCGCCACTCTCCTCCGCAAGAACAGACAAAAAGAAGTCCAAGTGTTAAATGCGATGATGGAGGAGGAGGCTAAGAAGGTAAGGGAAGCTTACAGGCTTCTGGCTAGTGTGTTAAGCTGACCTTTTCCGGAGCTGGCTAGAGACTGGACCCAGGGCCTTACAGAACAGGGAGGCACTCTACCACTGAGTTATGCCCCTGACCTATTAAGTGATTAGAATATAATGCTATTTCAAGAACATTGTCTAATCCAAACACTACTTACAAATGATCTGATGTCTTATATTGCAGATACGTTGTTATATTGTTATGAATCAGCTTAGTGACTTCTGGGTTTATTCTTGCTATTTGATGCTATATTACTGCTGTATTACTTAAACACGTAAAGAGAATTTAAATGGTAGGCCCGTAGCCAGTAGTAGGCAGACCCTACAACGGCAGACCGCCGTTGGGGTTGTGGCTGTCCTGATGCGTGCCTTCCCACTCTGTGCCCTACTGCATGACCTTTGTTACCCTGTCACTCACTCAGTGGTGCTGGAGTCAGCTGTGTATCTTCTAGCTGACCCCAACCACTCTGGAGCCCTAGGAAAGTGCCCTGGGAGATCCGGGCTTTAGGTAGTTATCGTCAGTTAACTCCTGGAAGCTAGCACCTCACGGCCCTTTCCCAGGTTCACTTTCCTCTACCTCACCCCAGTGAGGGAACCTGTCTTATAGCCCTTTATTCAAAGATAGGAAAGAAGGTTGAGGTACAGAGTGGCACCCAAAATACTGACATCGTTAGCTATAGGAACACTGTAGGGCCGGAGCCCTCCCTTCAAGACTAGGATTGCTGGCACTGTGTCAACAGACTGGAAACTTTGCTGAAATTTACTTGAGGTAAAATAATGGCTTGAGGTGGACTGAGAGTCCTTGCATGAGTGTCTCCTGCACAGTCCATTGTGTCCAGCGTCCTGAGTTCTAAAGCTGCCTCTACTGTTATATGGTCTTGGGAAAGCGGGAGACTGTGCTCTGATGAGTGGAGGGGACATGATCTCTACTGTCCTTTGACCTCGGATTTTGAGATTTTGAAAGTTTATATTTAATGAATTGGCATTTTAATCACAGAATGAGTCTGTGTTTCTGTCTGGCATTTCTGGTGTTCTAGGTTCACTACTTAGTCATCCTCTGAGCTCATTTTAAGATGAACTTTCTCATTTTTTAGGGGGAGGCTGGGCCCAATAGGAATCACTAACCTTTTATGATTGCTGTGTGTCCCAGAGGCGAGCAAAGACTTTTCTAGTCTTTGTAACCAAGGCACAGCATTCACATTACATAGAGACAAATTCCCACCGCTGAGTCTGAGAAGTCCTGACCCTGTGAAGCAATCGCTGCTTGCCTGGCAGAGTCGAGACTCAGCTTCACGCTTCATGCGCCTCTACCCTGAGTTCTTACGTGACCACAGGCACCCCAAATCCACAGCACCACACAGGGCCTATGTATTTCATCCTATGAAGAGAGAGGCAGAGGTAAATGGAGGAGCTGCTCTGCCCACGTAGTCTGTTTGCAGTTTCTAACGGTCTTTTTGCCCCACGTGTGTACAGTGGAAGGAAGCCGAAGAGAAAGAATTCCATTTACAATCAGAAAAGAAAGCCTCTGCCCTTTCAGATGCTTCTAGAAAGTGGTTTTTAAGGCAGGAGACGAGTGCAGCTCTGGAACATGAAGGTGAGTGGACAGGGCCTGCGCTGTGTCAGACTCCTTTACATGCTGTTACCACGGGAAACGCTACAGCTCTCTCTGTCACTTTCATTCAAATTATGCTTGGGGGGCAGTGAGGGGTACAAGGGATGGGCAGTAGGTTGTAGACATAGAACTGATGTATATAGAGTTCCTGTTGAGAAAACACCCCTGAGCTGGGGACAGAGTTTAGCAATAGAGAGCTTGCCTTGCATATGAGAAACCCAAGCGCAGCCCCAGCACAGACCTCACAGGCTGTAAACAAAGGGACCTAGCGCCGCACAGGACTGTCTTAGTCCAGGTGACTGGTCTTTGGTGCTCTCTTAATCTGGAATCTACTTTGTTCCCTAAGAACTATCCTCATTTTAGTAAGGATCTATACTTTCCCAAATAATTGGCTCCAGAACAACAGTGTGTTCAGCAGCACAGTACCTAACTTAGAGAAAGAAGGCTTGCAACCATTCAACTGAAAAGTAAAAATTCTGTTGGGCTGGTTGAGATAAGTCAACTGGTAAAGGTCCCTGGTGCCCTGCCTGGCAGCCTGTGTCAAATTCCCAGGATCCATATGATGGAAGAGGAACTCACTCCCTGAGTCATCTTCAGACCTCCATATGTGCAGTGTGGCACACATGTGCATACACGTACACAAAATAAGACAGACAGACAGACAGACAAGTATAATTTTAGATGAAAATTGTAATTTAACATTCTAAAACAGTGTACAGGCATGGAGAAGTTTTCTTTACTGCATTTCCTACTGCCTGTCTCTTTACAGTTAACAACAGCTTCCCTGGTACATACTTCCCTCAGTTCATCTGCTGATAGTATAAAGTCAGAGTATATGTTCAGGCTTGGGTGGTAGTCTGTACCTGTAATGCGAGCACTCAGGAAGCCGAGGGTGGCGTGAGGTTCAAGTCGGGCTGAGCTGCGTAGTGACACGAGGGGAGAGAGAATGACCGTGGCCATACAGGGAAACCATCTTCTGCTATAAATAGAGCGTTGTGTACCTTAGCACAGTTGACCTTGAAAACCTTCTGTCCGGTTGTGAAGAGCTTTATGCACACTTGCGCATTTGTAGAAAGAGTAGTCACCAGAAAGTGCTGGGGAAACGACCGCTAAATGTTTCAAAATTAGTAGTGATGATTATAATAACTTTTGATGTATCAATAACGTCAGATTACTCACTTTAAAAAGATGAACTGGCCAAATGTGGTGGCACATTACTATAATCCCAGCACTTGGGAGATAGAGGCAAGAGCATCAGAAGTTCCAGGCCAGCCTACATTACATGAAAATCTGTCTTCAATAAAAGGAAGGATATGATACATAAAGTACATATTAATAGAACAGTTCCTCGGAGGTTAAAGACAGCGGGAGCCACCAAGATGGCGCAAGCGGGAAAAGTATTATCCACGTGTGCCTGATGGCCTGAGTAATGCTCAGAACTCACAGTGGAAGGAGAAGCAGCTCCTGAAAGCCATGCTGCCCCCTCTCACTCAGCCTGTGCGCACACTCTCCCCACCACAGAATAAGAGTAAATCATTTGATAACAGATGGAAAACACAGTTGCCAGATGGAACCACTAGGCCAGGGTTCAAATTTCTACACATTGAAGGAAGAACAGGGAGGCTTAGAAGACAGAAGCTACACTTGGGACAAGGAGTGGGGCCCCAAACTGTTAACTGGCTATTCAACCAGCTGCATGACACAGCCTAGGGAAGCACCAGGACAGATTGTCTTTTCTTCCTGCCAGTGCTCAGGAGTCAGAGAAGCAAGGGAGCTGGTGTGCACTGTTGGTTCCTTTTATAGTTTGTGGTATATGCGATATGAACTTGTTAAATAAGTATTAGTTTTTAAAAATAAACGGTTAAGGGTAGGGAGATGGTTCAGGTATTCTCTGAGCCACTATGAAAACTGGAATTCCCCACCATCCAGCTAAGTGTCAGGAGAGCATGGAAGACTGTTTGTAATCCCAGCTCTCCCTGGATCCCTGGAGCAAGCTGACCAGTTGGACTAGCTGAATTGGGCAATGTCTGGGTTGCAGTAAGAGCCTCAGTATAGAAAGTGGGCAGCAGACACCTGACATCAGTGACTGTCTCCCATATGCACACCGATACATGTGCTTATACATCACATACCCGTGTGCACTCACACATAAAAAAGAAGTCACCTCTGAAGCTTTAAAGGACATGCTTAGCATCAGGCTGCAGGACAGAAAGCATAGGCACTTCCTCTTTGTTCTTTAAACATTCAGGTCTGTTATGGGGAGCTTCTTTCAATAAATTGCAGATTGCTTTAAACCCACACATGCAAAGCTGACGTGGTGGATGCAGTAACTGACTGAGGGGAGCAGGGCTGAAGCAGTGGCCAGCCTGCTACACAGACGAGTCTGCTCAGCCAGTGCTTGAGACACTGCTGTAGGCAGAAGGCTAGTGCTTGGCTGAGCAGGAAAGCATAGTGAGAGGCAGGGGCAGACAGATCTCAGCTCGGAAAGATGGGTAGGAAGGGCTAAGAGGAGCCAGAGCCTGGCTTGTGGCTCATCTGCTGCATGGCAGTGGTGTCGTCCCCTACACTGGCACATTTGGAGGTTGGCCAGCTTGTCACATGGCTCCATACCTCCCCATGTCAAGCTTTTTGGTGGTGGTGATGGTGGTGATACAGGTGAGACAGATTCCAGAAGGCCTTGTTAGCATACATGGGGCAGTGGGGGGTCAGGGTTGGGGGAAACAGCTAAAGGTGAGCACGGTTTTGTTGATGCTTTTGTCTGTGTGTTTCATTTTGTACTGGGTGTATGGTGATAACGGTTCTCTCCATCCACTACATTGTCCCGAGGATTGACTCTAGTAGTCGTATTTGGCAGCAAATGCCTTGACCTGCTAAGCTTCTCATCAGCCCTGTGTGATTTTCATGGTGAGGGGTGCTGTTAATGAACAGAAGGGCTCCTGGGTTTTGCTGCTGTGTTCATTACTGTGATTGGGGTTCCTGCTTCTGATTGGCTGGCTGTGCCGTGGTAGCCCCACTCAGCCCACCCTACTGCCTCTGACGCATGCACACTGCTTTCAATGACATTCCATAATCTCTTCATTTGGTTTTTGGGATCACCCCCTGACATCTTCTTTTGCAGGGAAAGGAATCAGGACCTTGTGTGTGCTGGGCAAGTGTTCTCCCACCAAGCCATGCTTCTGGTCCCTGGTGTCTATGTCTTAGCTATTTCATGGCCTTTGTTTTAGCTGAAGATGTTCTTTAGAGGCCATTAGCAGAGCTTCTGTGCAGCTCTCTGTCCTGACACTGTATCTCCGCCGTCTGCTGAGTGGCAGCAGTGTTCTTCTCAGAACAAGAGCGTGATGGTAACCATCCATGCAAGTGTGAGTTACCGAGCACTGTCTGTCAGTAGTGAAGGGTTTACGCTCACTTTCACACAGCCTTTGTCTCTCCTTTATGAGCAGAAATGCCTTGGTTGCAAAGGCAACACATGGACTCAGCCCATCTGCCTCAAACCTCACGATTAAACGATGTTGCTGACAAGGATCCCTCAACACACAGTAAGTTGATAAATGAGGAAGACTCTGTCTGTTGTTTTACATTTCACACCATTTAAGCCGAGTAGAGACTAAGGGGAGATAGAGCACATGGTCTGTTTCACAGGACACTGGCAATAGGAAGTCTAGAGTGGAGCAGTGGGAGCTTTGCAGCTCTGCTGGGGACAGGATGGGGAACAGCCTCACACGAGTCACGTGACTCCGTTTCTATGGCCCCCAAATAGCAGACTTAGACACTGACTACCCACCCCCACCCACCTGAGAGAGGTCAGAAGGTTGACTGGTGGCTGTGAAGGGCTGGCTAGGTGACCTGTAATCTAGGGATCACTTGACTTGTGACCCAGAGCAGGGCAGGATAGGGCTAAGATCATGAGTTGGCCCTTAAGGAACTAATCATATCCCAGTAGAGTCAGAAACTCAGAAAAGGAGCTGGTGGGTAACTGTAGATTCAGGCCTGTAATCCCAGCTACGAGGGAGGCTAAGAAGACAGAGACAGATCAGGCTAGCATGAGCAGCCTAGTGATGCTCAGTATGAAGGGCTGGTGATAAGACTCAGTGTGGGGCCTGTGGTTATCACACACACAAAAAAAAAAGCCCCACCGTGTGTGTGTGTGTCTGTGTGTGTCTGTGTGTGTCTGTGTGTGTGTCTGTGCATATATACATACATACACATATATACATATATATGTAATTTTTAAAACCTAATAAGGAGAGGACAAGAAAACCTGTTAGACTTTTAACTAGCTTTCCAGTAAAGCTGTTGTCTAGATAAGGCAAAATTTGATTTTTTGAGAGGCCTTTTGAGCTCTCTTAGAAGAACAACCTTTTATACAAGATCCCCAGAAGACAGGCTTTATGAGAATTATGACTAATGGCAAATCATGAAATTCCAGTATCATGTGAAATACCTTTGCTGAGTCCTGTTGTGATCATCTGTAAGTTCTTTGCCAGAAGAGTAATTAAACCTTGTCCTTTCTTCAAACTTAGTTTTTTTTTGATAGAAGGTTTACTGTCTTCCTCAAGCAGCTGGAGTGTCCTTGCGCCTCCAGCTTGCACTGGGGACCCCACACACATGCACATCTGCAGCTGTGCACACCCAGGTAATCTGCACTTCAGAGGGATAGGGTGGAACCAGCCAAGCTCAGGTTATTTGGCAGCAAATGAAAGCGTAATGGCTTCCTGCTCTGGGGGACGCAACTCAGAAACTCATTTTCTGAAGCTGAAGCTATTTAAATGTGTAGGGGCACTCCCTCCTCCCAGTGTTCCCAGCCCCTCCATCAGGATGGAGCGATCTCTGCACTGCAATGGTCCTGTATTGGGGAACATGGTTGTGGGGTATAGCTCCTGACCTGGAGTTTGTCTGTCCTCCTTTCCATTGAGCATCATGGCAGGATGTGTGCCATCCCAAAGAGTTCAGCTTCCCCGCCAAGCTTTGTACCTAATTTCTACATACCGTGCGTGTTCAGCCCAAGAGTGTGAGCTCTATGCTGACATTCAGTTCAACAATAGCAATTACAACAACAACAACAAAAAAACCCCTTTAACTGGGAAATGAAACCACAAAGGGCTAGGTAGTATGGTGGGCTTTTTGTTCAAGAAATTTGTTTTTTAATTTGTTGGTTTTGTTATTGATTAGACTAACATTTACACTGAAGGTAAATACTAAATTAGTATATCAGACAATTCAGCCACTAATAACTATAAATTTTATTTTCCAGTTTTTTCAAGAAATAAACCAATAGAATGGAACTCCACAGAACACGATCTTCTCAAGAGCGTGCGAAATCTTCGCAGGAGACTCGCAGCCCGGGCTCGGAGTAGCTGTGGGCCCCCTCGTCTTTTGGTGACATAGGCATTTCACCCTGAAACAGTCAGAGATACCTTTTTTAAATCAATGGCACTGATTTTTTTCAATTATTTATTCTAATTTTTTTATAAAGATCAGCCTTTTGTATAGAGAAATATGTCTATAAAATTATGTTTTCTATTGAATTATAATGCTTTGGCTTGTAAAGGGCTTCTGGAATCTTTCACAATAAAAATTTTTGGAAACTATCAAAGCTGAGCTGTCTTCTTTGCTTACAAAGACTAGGACAGACTTCAGCTGGTGAAATGGGTTTTATTTTAAAGACAAATGGAGAAATAAACAAGAGGACTCAAGTTGGGCTGGAGAGATGGCTCAGCGTTTAAGAGCACTGACTGCTCTTCCGAAGGTCCTGAGTTCAAATCCCCACAACCACATGGTGGCTTACAACTGTCTGTAATGAGATCTGATGCCCTCTTCTGGGGTGTCTGAAGACAGCTACAGTGTACTTACATATAATAATAAGTATTATTATTATCTTTTTTTTTTTTTTTTTTTTTTTTTTTTTTTTTTGGTTTTTGGTTTTTGGTTTTTTGAGACAGGGTTTCTCTGTGTATCCCTGGCTGTCCTGGAACTCACTCTGTAGACCAGGCTGGCCTCGAACTCAGAAATTCACCTGCCTCTGCCTCTGCCTTTCAAGTTCTGGGATTAAAGGCGTGCACCACCACTGCCCTGCTAAATAAATTTTTTTTTTTTTTTAAAAAAAAAAGGACTCAAGTCAAGGAAGCTGGTGAGTAAGTACAGGGGCAGGCCCACGCCTGATGACCTCAGTTCCCAGTCTGGCCCACAGGCTGTCCACTCATGGCCACAAACTCACGTGCCCACCGTAAGCAAATACACATGTGATTTGAAACTGCAGTAGTGGGACTGCTGGAATGGTAGACTTGCGCTCTGTGCTTCCGGACTGTTGGGCCTCTTGCTGTGACAACACCCACCACAGCACTGGCTCTGGCTCAGCTTCTCCCCGATTCTCCCGCCCTCTACTGACAGCAGCCAGGAGTTGGCTGCCTCTATACCTCTGTTGCTACCTGGGCCTCCCTTTCATCTCTGAGGGACCTGTGAAGATTCAACATGTATCTGAAGTTCCCAGCCCAGTGCTTACTATATAATAGATGTGTGGTGCTTTGCGGTAATTCTGTATTCTGGGGTCACTAAGTAAAAATCTTACGGTAAACCAAACACATCTGGAAAATGCTCTCCATTATTCACAAAGAATCATAACAATAAGATGCCACCTGTCTGTGTGCAAACATTGGTTTCTCAGGGGTACTTCTCCAGCCTGGACCTTTCCAGCAATTACAGTAGAGGCCTTTGATGGTATTTTGCCATAGAAATGGAGGACATAGAATGAAGAAGGTGGTAAGTACTTGAGGAAAGGAGCCTGCAGGCCTAAAAGCACTCAAGTTCTAAAACATTGTGGTTCCACTGGCCACAATTAGCTGTGTATTGCAAATGTCATCTCTTAAGTCCTTTAAAAGGATTTATCTGTGTGTATATGTGTGCCTGTGTAAGTTTGTACGCACTACATGCATGCAGGAGCCCAGAGAAGTCAGAAAAGGGTGCTCAAATCCCATGGAATAAGAAGTTCCAGGACAGCCAGGGCTACACAGAGAGAAACCCTGTCTTGAAAAACCAAAACATAAAAATTAAAAAAAAAAAAAAAAAAAAAAAAAAAAAAAAAAAAAAAAAAGGCAAGTGGTTGTGAGCTGTCATATGAGTGCTGTGAACCAAACCCAGGTCCTCTGCAAGAGTAAGTGCTCGTAAGTGCTGGGTCATCTCTCCATCCCTTTTAGGTCCTTTCTGGCTGGAATTTAGACCTACCCTAATTACCTTTGTGTGTGTGTGTATGTGTGTGTGCTCGTGCATGTGAGTGTGTATGTACTCATGCATGTGAGTGTGTGTGTGGCTTTGGACATAGAACTGTAATGCCTTATTTCTTTAAAGTTCTCATCCTTATAGCAGAAGGCATGCAAGAGTACTCTTGCCCAAATGAAGATGGTTTTCTGTAACCTTGGATTTTTCCACACTCGCACAAGTTCCAGAAATAACAACTCTGAGACTGAATTATTTATGAATAGTTGCCTTGGCCAGTAGTTTTAGCTTCTTTCTGCTAGCTTATAACTCAATTATTCCATTTAAATTAGTCTAGTGAAGTACCTGGTTACCTCTCCTTCAGTTTCGTGCAACCATATTCTTCAGAGTTTGAGCAAATCCTTCCCATACCTGACTCAATCCCAGAAATCTCTGCACCACAACTCCCACCTCCCTATTTCCTGTCTGACAGCATTTTACTGACAGGTGATACTTCCATACATTGCACAAGAGATTCTCTCTGCAGTTTTCTATTGCATTCTCTTGTTTTCTGAGCTAAATAGCCACATGCTCTCAGTTACCATCTCAAAGGTTCTCATGTTTAATTAAATATATAAAGTGCATTTCCAGTTATCTCTTCCTGCTTCGTAACACTGCATCCACAGTCTTACCCAGGTTGGTTTTGTTTGTCTTTTGTTTACTTTTAAAAAAAGAATGTGAACTCTCTGCGATTGAATAAACATTGAACTTTACTAAAATGTTTCATGTTCTGGCTGCATCCAAAGAGTTTCTCAGGGGCACGCTTGAGTATGTGAACAACCTCTGCATAGTTGCTCTGTTTGTGAAACTCTCTGGCACAAACTACTTATTATTGAGCTTCAGCTGAGTCCACATCTGGCTACACTCCAGCATGACTCGGGGGGTAGGGACGGTATACAAATATACATGCTTGGGTACTGAAAACCCAAGGAGAGTACACCAAGACAGGGTTACCTTTCTGCCAGAGCTAGTCTACATCCGCAGGCAGCAGGGAATTGTGTCATAGTATCTGCAACCCACACTGTTCCAAGCTGACAACTAAGCATGCACAAAGATTCAGGGTGGAATGACCATATCTGCAGACCATGGGAAAGGACCCATAGGCATAGACAAACCAAGGCTAGCTGAGATCTACTAGCTGAGATCTGGAACCTGCCCAGCTTGTGTTGATCCCGCAGTGAAGTAGCATGCATGAGGATGCAGCTGCACTCTCCCCAGGACCCTGAACATCACACACACACACACACACACACACACACACACACACACACACACACACACGCTTACTTTGCTGTGGGGCCTTGAAACAGAAACAAAAGCAAGCAGAGATGCGTAGCTAAGGTGACAGCTTCACATAAGTAAAGAGGGCCTCAGGGCCCTGCTGCCAAGCAGGGATCAGAGGGACACAGTATCAGTATGCTCAAGCTGGAAGAGGCTCTATAACTTTGAGGTTAATTGACAAGTCTACCCAATATTGGCCTCTGTTTGGTAAAACTAAGCTCCCAGCAATTTTGTCCAGCATGAAGTAGATCCCAGCTCCTAAACTGCAGGTCATGACCCTATATGGAGTCCTGCCACTGAATGCGGGAGTCAGGAAACTTTGGCAGCAATAAGAGGTTTCTGAACACACAACAAACAAAACTTAGTTCAATATCAAATACATAATGATTCTGCTGCTTACCAAGGTTGCATCACACAGCACCACCACAGCCTCTGTTCTGAACACACATGTGCTCCAAATCTCAGCTAGCAGGTGCACTTAGAGTACCGCCCACCAGCCTTGGTTTGTCTGTGCATAAGTGTTTCTAATGGTCCCCCGATGTGGTCACCCCATTATGTTACCCCACACCAATATCCACTACTGAGAACATCTCGGCTCTGATTCAAGATTGGTGTATGTTATAAACCCCAAGGTTTTTGCTGTACATACTGAGTTTCTTTTTTGTTTGGTTGGTTGGTTTTTGTTTTTGTTTTGGGTGTTTTGGGTTTTTTGTCCTGGAACTCACTCTGTAGACCAGGCTGGTTCGAACTCAGAAATCTGCCTGCCTCTGCTTTCCAAGCCCTGGGATTAAAGGCGTGCGCCACCACCGCCTGGCACATGCTAAGTTTCTTGTCCTTATAGAAAAATAATGAGTTAATTACAGAAACACATTTACTATATCCCTACCATCAGTCCTCAGCTTGTAAGTATCAAATTAGGGTATTTTTTAGATTGTATCATGTTAAAGTGTTTGGTTTTTTAAATTGCTGTTTGAACTGCAGCTATGGCTCAATGGTAGTCTGTTTGGGATCTAGCTAGCAGGGTCAAAATTACTGTTTGAGTTTCAAAAAAAAAAAATCACTAAGCAAATTTTGGCTGGAGATCAGGTCAGAATTTTCAACAACTTCTGCAATAGCCCAGAATGTACATATTTATGCAAAGCAGTGTTCTTAACATTGGTAATTATAAAATCAAAGTATCATCAATTTTGTGAGGTAGGTTGTGTGCCTGCTCTCTTGAGACATAGGCAGGCTTGCCTCAAACTTGCTGTGAGGCTGAGAATAACTGTGAACTACCCCTCCCTGCCCCCACCTGCCAAGGGCTGTGAGGACTGCACCCACTACCATACCCAACACAGTACCTGTCAGCTCGGAAGAAGGGGCAAGACTCTCTACAGGTTACAGTGTCAAATACTCAGCCAAGACTTAACTCATCGTGTAAAATTAAATATAGGCACTTTCAGCTTATTGGTGTGCTGACTTGCTTTTATCTTTAATAAATGGTTAAATTATATGGATAACCAGAATTGGTGTTAAAGTCTGGTTTTAGAATAAAACACTCCCCGCCCACTCAGACTTCCTAAGATAAGCTGACAAACCTCAGGCCCACTGCGTGGTGGACATTCACAGCATTCTTATTATAAGCAGCCCTTGATCTTTCAAATTCCCCAAACACAATCAAGTTATTTTTCAACTTAAAATTAAAAATTCGTGGTTTCTTCTCAATAAATCTTATTTGTATATTTATTTATATACTTATAAATCCAGGCTCTCGTAAAATTTCTCAGGCCGAAAGGGAGGGGTCATGAAACTGAGAATCTCCACAGTGGCTCTGCTGGCATACAGTAAGAAATGCCACACCTATGTGTGTCAGACCCTGCAGTCTGACAGCAGGGATCCACTGGGCTTTTCAATTCCCAGGTCATCGGTGGACAGCAAGGTTCAGTCAGGCAATCATAGGCAGGGCTCTTCGGATGTTAATTTGTTTCTAAGAAGGAAGGAGACAGGCAGATTACTAAAATGGTGGCTCACTCGATGAGTTGGGGACCAGCCTGGTCTACAGAGAGAGTTCCAGAGCTACATAGAGAAATCCTGTCTCCAAAATCAAAACAACAAAATGGTGTATGTAAGAGGAAAGACTCCAGACCCAATGGCCCAGAGTCACACAATTGACCAGAAGCTCGGTTTCCATTTATGCTCATTCCTGTATTCCAGACCCCAAACCTCAGGGTTGAAGGGAAGACAGGCTGTCCTTAATGAAGGACCTTGTGGTAGAGCCACGTGTTCGCTTGCTAAGTGTTCTCTAAGCCTGCTCCTAGGAAACTATGGAATGATGTGTACGAAGGAGAAGAAAAGCCAAGCGTTACAGGGACTCCTAGCCGACGCACTGGCTTGACTGCGGACTACCACCCAAAGTGGGGGCTGGTGGTGATCCAGAGAGTTTTCAGGGAAGTAGATCCCAGGTGGAGAGGGCCACCTGTCCCTGTCTGTACCCGAATCAGCCACTCAAGTAAACACACGCCAGAAAATGACTGACTCTCCACACTGCCCCAGGACGCTCTGAAGAAAGGCTGTTACCCGGGAGGATAGCAGCTGGGAAGGTGGGGGGTGGGTGATAGCCGACACATCCCCACGTGACTTGTTATTTGACCTGTGGTCGCACGGCTGCTGCCTGCAGGATTGTCCCCTAGGGACCTCGCGCGCCTAGGTAGGTCCCCATCGCCTTCCTCCCGGATCCACGCCCCTCGCACCTCACCGCTCCCTGAACCCAGCAGAAAAGTTTCGCCTCCGTCTCCGGGATGGTCCGCGACCCCAATGATGACCAGTTTACAAGGTCCAGGTCACGACACGGCAGCCATTCCACGCCTAGCCAACGCAAGACAATCTCCGCGTTGCGAGCGCTCCTCGACTGAGTAAAATTTGCTTCTGGCAAGAAATTAAGACTCGGAACGGCCAAAAGTATTGTGCCCCGTGTGAGGATCGAACTCACGACCTTCAGATTATGAGACTGACGCGCTACCTACTGCGCTAACGAGGCACCTATGAGCAGCTTCCGGCCTGATTCCCAAGACCCTGGTGGAAAGCCCAGTGCGCATGCTCAGAGGCTTGGGTTTAGTTAGCGTCTCCAGAACTCGAGTTCCTGGCGATTCTGGGACCAGCCTACCTGCACTCGCTTTGTCTTTATTCTCCTGTCCCTCTGTCCATCAACAGACACAATGTGTTGCTTGCTAAAGTTGTCCTGGTGAGGCAGAGCATGGGAGAGAGAGACTGTTGTGAGCTTGCTTTTGTATAGTTTACAGGCTCGCGATGCTATGAAACATTTATTGGGCACCTACTGTGTTCCTGGCCCCGTTTCGGATGCTGGGTTCTCACCGTCACTTAACCCGGCGTAACTGAGCCGAAGGAGCCTCCGGTAATAATTTACGAGCATGCTAGTACACGTGCACACTTTCTGCCACTACTCCTCGTTGCAGCTTCTCAAGGCTTCCTCCGGATGTCCCCAGGAGCTCAGGGAGGCACAGCTCTAGAAGGCTAACAATACAAGCACCTGCTGGGACTCTCCAGTTGAGCTGCATTGTTCGAGAAGCAAACGCGCTGCTCAATAAAGCGTCTGGATCTTTTAAATATGGGTCTGTGGCCGCTTGGATGAGAATGGTCCCCGTAGGCTTGAATCCTTGGTCCCCACTAGTGTACTGTTTAGGAAAAATTGGGAGGTGTGGACTTGTTAGAGGAGGGGTCCACACCAGGCCCAGTCTCACAATCTCCACCCCCATTTACAGATAAGAGAACTCTCAGCTGCTTCTCTTACTAGAGGCTGCCTGCTACCATGTTCTCCACCAGGGTAGTCATGGACTAATCTGAAACTGTAAGATGCCCCCCTCCCCCACCCCCCCACTCCGTTAAATGCTTTCCTTTATGCGTTGCCTTGGTTAAGGTGTCTTCTCATAGCAATAGGACAGTAACTAAAACAGGGTCCCACTTCCTAAAGACAGAAGGAAGCCTCTGTGTACATAAACACATGCCCAGCTTCCTGGCTCCCCCAGCAAGTGCACCCCTCAGGGGAGCTCCAGACTGAGCCTCCGGCTTTGTGTGCATTGAGTCTAAAATACAAGGTGGATAGTGTCCTGCATCCCAAAGGACTACAGGCTTGGCTGGAAGTGAATGAGCCATTTCTCAGCCCCACAGGCTGACAAAGTGTTCCTTCTGGAACTGTAGGAATAGGCCTTTCCCACTGCCACCTGCGCACAGGCTGCTGCCTCCACCTGACCTCTCTATTCTCAGGTGGCTTTGTTACAGGGATTTCTTCCTTCAACAGTCAGGTCAAAGGTCACACCCTCTGAAACTTGCTACTTCTTTTCCCATCTACCTCCTTTCTGACTCCTCCTCCCAATGAAACCGTTTATTTTCTTGGCCACTGTCTCCAACATGGGGCTCTTTTATTCTCTGTGCAAAGCAACCTGAAGCACTCAGCACAACTGACGCCCCACAGTGTAGATGACTGTACAGGCTTCCACTGTGTGTTCTACTCACAACACACAGAATGGATTCTCATTTGACACATACTGCGTGTTTGAATGTATTGAGCTGTCATTTGATGTGTAAGAACTCCATTCTACAAAGAAGCTCCTTAAGCTCAGGAAGCAACTCAGTGGCCCCAGGAAGTTCCTGAAACTGACCAGCTTCATCCCATCCCCCTCTCTTTCCTGCATATAGAAGCAGGAAGGAAGCAATGCTTAGAAAGAGACTCTCAGACCAGTTGAGCTGCCTGGAAGGGACACTCTCCAACCGGTTGATCTGGCTGCAGGCCAGTGTGCTCCAGGTTCCCAACTAGTGACATAGTTCCTTTAACAAAGCCACACCTACTCCAACAAGGCCACACCTCCTAATAATAGCACCATTCCCTAAAGGCCAAGCACTCAAACACTTGAGTCTATAGGGGCCACTTATAGACTATTCAAACCTATTCTAACCACCACAATAGCCGCTTGAGTTTTAGTTAATTCCAGCTGTAGTCAACTTAACTATCAAGAATATCGATCATACCTGGTAACACATGTGCCTCTCCCTTGGTCTTTATAACTGCCTTGAGTGTCTATGAGGACCTTAGCACACTCGGAGGGAGCACCCTATGAGGGTGCAGGAGGAAGACAGTCATCTATCCAATAAGGGGGCCTGAGAAGAACCAAGTCCCGTAGACACTTTCATCCAATATGGCCATTCAACATCCAAGTCAGTGAGAGAATATGTTTCATTATTCATGCTATCCACGATGGTGGCTCTAGGTGTCACAGGAAGGTCTTTTAATTCCAGAAGCTCTACGTTTTGTTAGTAACAAACACAGCAGAAGCGTGGATGCTCCTGTGTATATGTATTGATGTGTTGGATAGTGGAAGACTGAGGAACTTGTGGTCAGATTAAAAGAAGAAAAGGTTCATTCCTGTCCTCTCACCCCAAGGACAATTTTCCATTTACCCAAGGGCCAAGCCCAGAAACTGGTATGAATTATTGAAACTTTTAACACCTCCCTATCTCTGTACTTCTCTCACACCCTCAGCTCATTGTCTCCATCTGTTTGACAGGGATCGTGCCTAGCTAAAGAGCCACCTCTGGCCTGGCCTCTGCCCGCTCTCTCCTCATACGGTTCCCAGCAGTGGCTGCTCAGCTGGAGCAAGGTCAGAGGAGTTGGCTCCAAACTTCAGCACACTAGGACTCTCACCTCCTTCTCCTTCCCTGTGACCTCTGCTTTAAACTAAGAAGAAACAGAGGAGAGTTGAGAACTGAGAAAGAGAGAAGGAGGCCCTCGGGGGTGGACACTGTGCTGTCATCCTCTGAGATACAGAAAGGTCCCCAGGCTGACCTCTTACAGCTGGGGTTTGCAACCTGCCTGTCTGCTCTAGGCAATAGAGAGAGCAGAGACATGGAGATGAGGGGTGAGAAGGCAGACCGTTCAGATGGGCCCTGAGGGAAACAGCCAGACGGTCCTCTGCCCTGTGTCCAGGGCATCAGAAGGTTATAATCCTCCCCGCTTGGCTTCAGCTTGATGAATGGACAGCCAGATAGGAGGAGGCAGCCTGTTGTCATTGGCAGCATCCAAGAAAGAAGCAGCCTTACTCCTGCTGTTGGCCAGATGTCCCCAAGGAGCTCTGTAGGCGCCTCGTGACTAGAGTGGCCATTACTAATGTTAACAGTGACTTTGACCATATCCTGCCAAAGCCTCATGGTTCCACATGGCTCCCATGAGAGGAGCCACATCCTCGTGGACCTGCAGGGCCCGTCACAGCCTCACCCCACAGGCAGACATCCCCCCACCCCCACTTGGCACTCCTAAGGCATCTGCCCTTGAGCTCAGTGGAGTTACTCTTTGCTGGGTTCTCACAGGCCCTGCCCTCTCTCTGACTGTAACATTCACCATGATTCAGGGTCATGTTTGCTTGATTGCTTTGTTTTCACGGCCTCATGCTTGTTTTCATGGTTTT
>NW_022196913.1:96159702-96218159 GCF_008632895.1 Mastomys coucha
TTTTTTTTTTTTTATTTCTTTGCTTTCTTACATTCCTTTATATTTATTTATTTTCTCCAATGATTTGTTTATTTTTATTCACTTTACATCACAGCCCCCCACACCCCACACTTCTTGTCCCAGTCCCACCCTTACAAGTCCCTTCTCCCCTACCACTCCTTGTCCCTTCTCCTTCTTCTCAAAGAAGGGGGAGCCCCCTGTGGGACCACCCTGGGACATCTAGTCCCAGCAAGACTAAGTACATTCTCTCCCATTGAAGCCCAACCAGTCCAGGTGGGGGAAGGAGATCCAATGCCAAGGATCAAAGACTGAGACCCCTGCTCCCCATGTTAGGGGACCCACATGAAAGCTGAGCTGAATGTTTGCTACAAATATGTAGGGGGTCTAGGCTCAGTGCCTGCATACTCCCTGGTTGGTGGCCCAGTCTCTGTGAAGCCCCATGGGCCTAGGATAGTTCTTTATATTTATTCAGTGTGTGTGTGTGTGTGTGTGTGTGTGTGTGTGTGTGTGTGTGTTCTGAGCCGGGCGGTGGTGGCGCATGCCTTTAATCCCAGCACTTGGGAGGCAGAGGCAGGTGGATTTCTGAGTTCGAGGCCAGCCTGGTCTACAGAATGAGTTCCAGGACAGCCAGGACTACACAGAGAAACCCTGTCTCGAAAAACCAAAAAAAAAAAAAAGTCATACTTCTGTCTTGAGAATCCAGGGGATTGAACTCAGGTCATCAGGCTTGGTGGCAATCGCCTTTTACCAGCTGGCTGATCCATCTCACTGCCTGGCTTTAAGGTTTCTTCCTTCTTTTTTTCCTTCCTTCCTCCTTTCCTTCCCTTTCCTTTTTGTTTGTTTGCTTGTTTGTGAGACAGGGTTCCTCTGTGTTGATGGTTTCTTACCTGCTGTCTTTCCTGGCAGCAGAGCATGCTGTACCCCTGTGGAAACTGGGAACATTTGAAGATTGATTGCAAGAGACATTTGAGACAATTCCCTGCCACAGAGGGGCAGATCTTCCTTTGAAGGCAGGGCTGGTTCCCTTCTGTGCCTCCCGTTTTCATGGGAATCAAAGAGTTACAAGGTTGCACAACAGGACTTTTTTTTTTTTAATCCAAATGAACCTTTCCATTAAATTATCCAGGAGCAGAGGCATAGGCACTGTGTACTCTCCATATACTGGATGGGCAGGAGAGCCAGAATCCCTAGCCAGAGAAGAAAGGGTTAACACTCACCTGGCAGGAGCTTCCCACTCCTCTTCTACTGCTTGGTGAGACTTGTGGTGGTGGATGCAGCAGCCCTGAGGCCCAACGCTGGGCCTGCTCCTTCCAAGTTCAGACCCAGAACAGGGTAGGAGTTTTGTTCCAGTTCCAACTCGTATAACAACAGTTGTGAGGGGCAGCGTCTCCTGTCACCACACACACAAAGCCGTGAGGCCCCGGTTCACAAAGCTAATGGGTGTGTGGCTTTGACGTGCCAACTCCCAGGGCTGGGCTGCCAAGCACCAGTCCTTTCAGTTCATATCAGTGAAATCGGCTCTCAGACCTTCCTTCAACCATCATGTTGTGCCTGGATTGCACAATTATCCTTGACAGAGTTGCCTCATCTGGCTTAGCGGCTTCCATTAACAGCCAGAGAGAAAGTCTAATTACGAAGTGCCCCTTATTAGAAGGTCTGGGTCCTGGGAGGGGGTTGGGGGGTGCAGCGATTCAGGGAGTGGCTGAGATAACGCTTGCAACCCTGAGCCCGTGAGACCCCAAGTCTGTGAGAGAGTCCCACCATATATCTAAACCTTTATCTCTGCTCAGCACACAAACAGATCACAGACCACAGTAAAACATCAAAGAACGAATTTAAAAAGCCGACCAAACAGCCCACCAGAAGCCAAGAGAAAAGCCACAGAAAAAAAAGCCCAAAGCCTCTAGCTCAGTAGCTCCAATGGTGTTTCCTTTCCTTCTCTTTTGAACAAGGGACTCCATGTTTGTGATTTGCCACTGGTTCTGCAAATTGTGTACATGTGGTCACCAGCAATACATGATGCCATTTCTTAACATTTATACACCGGAACTGGGGAGATTGCTCACAGGATAAAATGCTTTCTGTACAAGCATGAGAACCTGAGTTGAGACCCTCACCCCCCCCCCCCAGAACTTATGGGAAGTAGCAAGCGTGGTGGCTATGCATCTGTAGCCCCTGCACTAGGGGAGTAGAGACAAGCAGATCCCAGGGCCTCAATAGCCCAGAAGTACAGCCAAATCAGAGTTCCAAGCTCAAGGAGACCATGAAGAAAAGATGGAGAAGAAATGGAGGAAAATATCCTACCATTAACCCCTGGCCTCCACACACTCAGCAGGTTTGCACACACTTGCATGTGTGTGCATATACACACACACACACACACAAGTTTACACATCAACAGTGTGGAGCAACCAAAGTCTCCTTCGTTGCTGATGGGCATAAAGAATAGTTCAGACTTTACAAGACAGCGCAGCAGAAATATTATTCTAGATATTTACCCAGTTGATGTAAACTTGGTTTATATGAAATTCTGCATACAATTATTTATAGAGGTTTTATTCATAAACCTATCAAGTGATAACCCAATGTCCTTTCACTGGGACGTGGATAAACAAATTATGGTACATCTAGACAATGGCTACTGATGCACAGGTGAATGACAAAGCATTATGCTAAGCAAAAGAAGCCAAAAGCCAGATTTGGAGATCTAACCCTATGTGCTTCTAATTATGTGACATCCAGGGACAAGCCAAATGTTTTAGAGACAGGTAAGTGATAGGTGGTTTCCCGGGGATGAGAACATTGTTTGGGTATGGTCTCAACTCAGCAGCAGCAGCACACTCATGGGGATGAACTTCAGTGTATGTTAAGTAATATCTTAATTTTTAGAAAGCCCCTTGGTGTTTGCTAAAGAAAACTAGGAGCTTGTGTAGTCTTTACGCATGTCAGGAATCTCAAGCAAGGGGCCTAGAGTCAGAGGTGAGAGATAAAAGAGACACAGACCTTGCAGTGGGGGATGCTGGGAAGGGCTCCAGGATTTTTGTAAGTTGCTCAAGATGGGACCAGTGGAGAGCAACCTGGAGGGAGAAGCCTCCTCTGAAAAGCAGCTGAAGAAAGTTTTGTGGATGACTGGGGCTTGGGGCTCCTAGCAGAACCCTCAGGCACTTCTCTTTCCCACCCACCACCTTGGTCCCCAGCAGACACACCTTGGAGAACCTCACCCTACCCTGCCTTCGTGGTTCTGATTTTATGCCTGAAAAGAATTGATTGGTGTTGACAGGGAGCCATTTGCCTGTCTAGTTAACACACCGACTAATTTTCAATTTAATGTCACATCTCGGGTCACTGAGTAACAAGACTGTACGATTCTCTCACTGCTACGGGCCTTGATGGGAAGTGGCAGTGGAGGCGCCCTTCCCCCAAGGCCCAGCCATAGCCTCTAGCTTTTCCCCATCCTGTACACAACCAAGCCCTGACCCCCATGCGAGTGTCTTCTGACCACGCCACCCAGCTTCTCAGTCTGGGACTCTTGACCAGTAACTGTTCCAACAGACCCTGACTTCATGCCTTCTTTGTGCTAAGTCCTAACTGGGATAGAAACTTGGGGTGCCAAAAAACTAAGACATGCCTTGCCTGCCCCTACTGCCACCACAAATTTATCAGGCTCTCAGAGAGGATTCGCACTTGAGCTAGTAACTACAAGATCAGGTGTGGCTAAGATTGTGCCTGTAATCTCAACATGCTGGACGCTGGCACAGGAGGGTCACTGTGGGTTTAAACCAGTGTGAACTACATAGTGAGTTCCAGGCCAGCCTGGACCAAAGAGCAAGACTTTGTCTCAAACACACACACACACACACACACACACACACACTAGCAATTAGAGAATTCGGATTGCAGAGAGGAGTAAGAGCTTCAGAGAAAAACCCAGCCCAGACTCTGTTACTGAATGTTTGAGGAATTTAATTGATCTCCCTGTCCCTCCGTTTCTTGATTTCTTTCTCTGAGAACCATCTCTGCCCCTGTCTTATTGTCCCAGTTGTCTGTCCTGTAGATTGTCTCATATTCTAGGATCTTTCTTGATGTTTCCAGATGACTTCTCTGGTTCCCTATAAGCTACACTAGGAAATCAGTTCCCAGCTCACTTGGAAATAGATCGGTGATCAATTAGCAATGTCTGCCAGGGGTACAGGGAGAGGGGGTAGGGTGATGAATGGTACCAACATTCATGTCTTCCAACTCTTCTAAAAGATTTGACTAGAATATCTGGAATCTATGAAGACCAAGAACTGGGGACAGGGCTCTGAAGAGGTAAGTTCCACTCAAAGATTCTTCTCATCATTTTTTAAGAACTGTGTTGTGCCGGGAAGTGGTGGCTCACGCCTTTAAACCCACTTGGGAGGCAGAGGCAGGCGGATTTCTGAGTTTGAGGCCAGCCTGGTCTACAGAGTGAGTTCCAGGACAGCCAGGACTACACAGAGAAACCCTGTCTCGAAAAATAAAAACAAAACAAACCAACCAAACAAACAAACAAAAAAGAGCTGTGTTGTGAGGAGACAAGGGGAATGGTCTTTATAGGTTACAAAGAGCTACCTCTCTCTCAAGGGAAGCACGCAATCATTTATCAAGCAAACACAGAGTCAAGTCCAGGTAAGAGAAACACCACATACCTTCCTTCTGCCCTACTCACTCTCTGAAGCTGAGGAGAGACTACAGAGCTTGAAGAGCATGAATGGAAGCAGGAAAAGTGGGGCTCACAGAGGAAATTCATGGGCTTTAGAATCCCAGTGCCTGGGTTCTGCCACTTCCCAGCTGCATGACCTCGGGCAAACTACTCAGTCTTTCTGGTCCTCCATTTCCTTTTCTTTGTTCTGAGACCCAGCAACTCATCTAGCCCTCAATATTAGAGAGCTGGTTTTCCTTAGTGTTCCAGGATTGCCGAGTAGGGAAGAGATCGCATGGGGTCATTCTAGACCGTCTCAAGTCAGGGAGGCACAAAATATCCTTGGCATGGCTAGCAAACCCCATGGAGTATTCCCTCTGCCTGGGGTCTGTCTCGCTGGAAGGGGACGGAGGCAACGTAAAAAATCAGAGAATGTTGAGCATGAACCAAGTGGGACCCAGGAGTCAGGAATAGGGTGGAGGCTGTGGGAGAGGGGAGCAGGTCCACTTCTAGGAGCACGACGGGAGAGGGCAGAGAGCCAAGGAGGGATTACTGGGTTTGTCCTTGGGGGACAGGGACTTAGGGAGGAGAGAAGCTGGAACAAGGGGAGGCTTGTCTGAGATTGCAAATTGTGTTCTTTCGTTTGTCTATCGTAAGAGGAAAGACGTTCCTTTTTTAAATTGCTTTTCTTGTTTTTGAATGGCACTCTAATTTAAACACTGACCATCCTGCTGGACCAAGTCACCTGGGCCACTTCTCTCTGGTCCTAGAAGCCTAGATCTGCCTTCCTTTAGAGAGTAGCAATGGCCCAGAGGCATCAGCTTTTCCCATGTTCTGGCTCCTTGACAGCGCACCATTGGAGTTTCCTGGCACAGGTCCTTAGCAGGGCTTGCCAATGCCAGGCTTTTGTCCCCCAGTGTCATCCCTCCCACAGTTAGAGCTTCCTGTAACCACCTGCCGCTGTGTTACTCAGTGGGCTCTCAGCAGGTCAGCTGCTGGGGTAACTCCGGGCATGAGTGGTCCTCCATCACCTGTAGATGGACTGGCAGGTAAAACCCCTCCAGGTAGGAAAGTTGAAGTGTGACTCTCCTATCATACAGTTCTCGGTGTACTGAGGCTTCGTCACCCCCCCCCCATGTGTCCTATCATGTCCATGAACACCAGATGGCCACGACCACAGCCCATCAGTCAACTTGCCCAAGGCAAGTGTCCGTCCGTGCTGTTCAGCCCTCCATGACTCTCTCAACAGTTGCTCTCTGGAGTCCCCGTCCAAGACGCCTGGGCTCAGCTCCTTAGCCTATTTCCTGCAGAGCCCAATCCAAGCCAGTCAGGCTTCCAGATGTTTCATTCCACAGCTGGCTGGGATCTGGTCTGGAGAGAAAGCACAGGTTACTCCCTCAGAGGGCACAGAGTTCATTCACAGATGGTAGGTACCCCTCCTCCAGCCCCTAGATGGATCCTATGGGTTCCCAGGCCATGGGGACCAGCAGCCATACTCCCCAAAGATCCACATGATCCCCAGACCTAGAAACTCCTTGCAGACTGAACAAACAGGTCAATGGCAAATACTAGACAGGTACTCTTTCACAGGACAAGGAGGGGCTGTGCAAGAAAAGGAGGGGGTTCCTGGGGAAGTTTTTGTTGGCCTTGTATGAACCCAATGGAGTTTGAGCCAAGGAGCACAAAGGGGGCTAGAGCGCAGTTCTCCTTGGTCTTATCTATCCCTTGGGCTGGTTCTGTGGGGTTGGAGGAGTGGCTCCTCACTGTAACAAAGGCCGGAGGGGTTCCGGGCCCTCAGTGTTGTGCAACCAAGTGAGTGGGAAAGCCGGCTCAGCCTGAGGCTGAAGCAGAGGAAATATCCCATGGTTGACTGTGCCAAGGCAGTGACTGATCCAGCCTTCTGACTTGCGGGCAGGGTGGTGGCTCTCAGAGATAAGCCAATCCCTGGGCTGCAGGTGAGGATCCCTAAGAAGCATTGTTGGGCCAGTAAGAATCATTTTTCCAAATAGGCAAGACAGGAGGAAGGGACTCAGCAAGCCAGTATGGGAAGCCCATAGCTCCCTAGGAACACTGGGAGCCCTATTCCTCCCTAATATCGTCTGCATTCTCCCTAGACCTGGAAGAGCTCCAGGGCTGGCCACCGCTCCACGACTGAACGGTACAGCAGCATGAGCCGGTCAAGGCATGTGGGCAAGATCCGAAAACGTCTGGAAGATGTCAAGAACCAGTGGATCCGACCAGCCAGAGCTGACTTCAGTGATAACGAGAGCGCCCGGCTGGCCACAGATGCCCTCTTGGATGGGGGTCCAGAGGCTTACTGGCGCGCTCTCAGCCAAGAAGGAGAGGTAGACTTCCTGTCCTCAGCGGAGGCCCAGTACATCCAGGATCAGGCCAAGGAGCCTCCCGGTGCCCCAGATCCTGCTGGAGGGGCTGAGTCAGGACCCAGAGGACTGGACTCCTGCTCTTTACAATCAGGTACCTACTTCCCAGTGGCCTCGGAAGGCAGTGAACCAGCTCTGCTGCACACCTGGACCTTGGCTGAGAAGCCCTACATGAAGGAAAAATCCAGCGCCACTGTCTACTTCCAGATGGACAAACACAACAACATCAGAGACTTGGTCCGCCGCTGCATCTCCCGGGCCAGCCAGGTACCTACGCAGAGCTGGTGTCTGCCTGGCGGTGTGCGGGAAGGAGCTGGGCTAATTAAATAGGGCTAGGGGGCTGCATCCCGTTCTCACAGGCTTGCCCTGGACCACAGACCCCTATCTCTGTAACAACCTGGGTCCTACGCCACTAACACCTATCCCTGGCACTATAGTCTCTCGTGTGGGAAGAATAAATCCCTTCCAGTGCTCCCCAACTCCTTTTTCCTACTGCTTGCCACTCAACCCTGAGTCCCCTGTGGATTCTCGAGCCTCTGGTCTCTGGACTTTATAGACTCTGCCTGGCCCCAAACCATCCCTGTTTTTCACTTGGGTTCATGCTCTTCTTCTTTTTGTGCTTCCAAATAAAGAGGCGTGGGGGCTTCGTTAGGACATATCCTTGTCCTTTTGTCCTCTTAGCCACTCTTTAGATCTGGCTACCCTCAGGTGACCCTGTAACCCCTGTTTTAGGCAGCTCTATCTAAGCAGAAAGTGAGGTAGGGAGGAGTCAGAGAAAGTTTCTCTCTCCCTGGAGAGCCCATGTTTTACTTAGACTCTGGGAAGTCCTTCAGAAGAGGGGCCCAGCTGACAGGAGCTCAGGCATCGGGGCAGATCGGGCAGGAGTTCCCAGTGCCTCTGGGTATAGCAGGTCTGCAGTGGTTGCCAATGTCAACTGAGGGCTGGGTAGAAGGGGTTACTCTCTGATAGCTCTTCTTTCCCAGGTACACAGGGTTGTGTGGGTACCCACCCCTCCTTCCTGAAACCGCAGAGGGGAAAGGGAGAGAGTGAACTCCAAGAAGGAGAGGAATCTGTCATCCAGGGTTGAGGGTGTGGCTCTGTGGTAGAGTGTTTATTTAGTATAGAAGAGGCCCTGAGTTCAATCCCCAGTATGGGAGGGAGGGGCATCATAAAGACATATTTTCTCTCTCTGTCTCTGTCTCTCTGTCTCTCTGTCTCTGTCTCTGTCTCTCTCTCTCTCTCTCTCTCTCTCTCTCTCTCTCTCTCTCTGTGTGTGTGTGTGGGGGGGTGTTGGTCTGTTTCGTAAACCACACATTGATATTTGTGCTCACTCCTGGGCTCATGACTGGATCCCCTCCCAGGGTCACAACATTATATGCAATTTTAAAGTTCTAGGGAAAGCCACCAAGGCTGAGGGCCTGGAGGTCTGTGAGGAAGCAGAGTTCTGGGAATTTAAATAGAAGGTGGCCTTGGGTGGAGCCACTGCGTGGCAGGGCTGCTCCGGAGCTATTTCGTGACATGATGGAATCCGGCCTTGACAGAAGGGCCCAGGCAGACTGTCAGGAGAGCAGACTGTCAGTGGGGCAGACTGTCAGGAGGGCAGACTGTCAGGAAGGCAGACTGTCAGGAGGGCTACCCTGTAACATCTCAGGCAAGTGTCTTGACCTCCTGGGGCTCAGCTGTCATGATGAACTGAGATTCCTTTTGGTCTGTTGCTAAGTGTACTAGCTCTGCTCTCTTGAGGATAGAGCCAGTGCACAGGGAATCCTCGGCCACAGCCCAGACTCCAAGGCCAGTGCAACACCCTGGAAAGTAGCCAAGGTGAGCCAGCTCCCTGTCTGAGTCTCCCTGCTTCCTTCTCCCCACCTGGCAAGATATCCCTGCCCAAGCCCCATTGATGTTCTTTGTATGACACAGCCTGCTATGGATTTTAGGACACTTGAAAATCAAAAGGTTTCACCAAAAAGTGTGGACTTCTGGGTCCACTTAGCAGGTAGGAAGGCCTGGGTCCTCTGGAGCAAGTTATGGTGACCTCTTTGACTCAGTCCCTTCTACCACTGTTCCCCTAAATCTCCCTCTGGTTGGAGCTTACTGAAGCTTTTATTGCCTACCAGACACCTGCAGACTGACTTTGTTATATCCTTCAGACACACAAAGCTCATATGAGCATACATGCCAATAAAGCACACACACACACACACACACACACAGATGGGGGGCAGACAGACAGACACAGAGACACAGAGAGACAGTCAGGCAGACAAATGAAGTCAGACAAGCAGAGACAGAGAAAAAGACAGAAACAAACAGAGAGAGACAGGCAGACAGACAGATAAATACATAGACAAGAAAGTTAGAGTTGTCTGTTCCCACAGAGACGATGGCAGGGATGGATCCAGCCACCCTAGATCTATGCTGTCGTGGAAGCAGGTGATAAGAAGAGAGAAGGAAATCGGATTGGGCTCCCCCATCTACTATAAGGGCAACCCCTGAAAGGAAAGGGAGACAGGCTCAGGAGCAGCCTGGCAGGTCCTCTCTAGAGCATTCCCTACCTTAAGAAGCAGGATCCACCCTCCTTTCCTTCAAGCTGAATTCCCTCACTCCACCCAGCCCAGGGCAGCAAAACAAAACTGAGGTCTCCCTGCCTTGGGGAAGTCTCTGTCAGCTGCCTCCTGCTGTAGGAGGGGATTGGAGTATGCTGTGCTGTGGGTCAAGCTTCAGGTGGGGCAAGGCTCAGTACCTGGAAGGCTGTGTGACTAAGGCCGGCTGCTGAGAAGCGGCTCTCAGTCAACAATCAGAGGCTGTGTAAGAGTTTGCCAGGCCGAGAAGGAAAGGAAAATCCCAGGTAGAGGCCAGCCAAGTGCAAAGGATGGTCAGAGGGGGGACATGTGTCCTGCAGGTGAGGAGATGCCACCCTCTCTCCAGTGGGACCCCAAGGTGTCGAGCGGTCAAGGATGGAGGCTGCAAGGCCAGCAACTGTGTATGTGCCTTGTACATTGGATGTAAGAGTGAGACTAGCATTTCCCCGATTGGGTCACAAGACCCTAAGGGTCGCCAGGACTTCCTAGGGGGTTCTGTGATGCTCTGCTTTTTCTGAGCACTTAACTGCATGGGAAAAATAAAAATAAAACCATTCTTTTTGTTCCTCCTGCCATAGGATCTCATGGTTGTCCTGTCTCTACCTCCCAAGCACTGGGATCACAGGCATGCACCACCACACCCAGTTTATGCACTGCTAGGAACTGAACATGGGGTTTCCTGCATACTAGGCGGTCACTCTATCAAGGGACTACATCTTAGTACCCCCAAAAGATAATTTTCTATGCTTCCACTCACAGCGCTGTGCAGCAGACTGGTGTAGGAGATAGGAGAAATTACAGTGCCCTATGGAGGCAGACAAAGATCAGCTGAGGTGTAGAGCACCAGGGCTGGGTCTGCTTAGCCTGTGTGAGGTCCTGGTTTTTGTCCCCAGCACAGCATACAAACGTACAACATATGAGGAGCAAGTTCATGCTGCCTACCACAGCTTTTGAAAATAGTTATTTCCTGAAACCTGTTATTTTGTGCTATTTATTTTACAATGGGGTTGATGGCAAATAATTTAAAATATCAAAAAAAATTCTTTTCAGATTTAGTTTCTCATCTCAGTAGATATAATATACATAGACAAAAGTCCTTTAAGAACATCGATAATTGTTAAGAGTGATTCAGCATGCTCTATGGTGTGGTGTGTGTGTGTGTGTGTGTGTGTGTGTGTGTGTGTGTGTGTGTAAAGTTTACCAGGTAAATTCAGGGCCAGTAGGGAAACTGAGGAAGAGATAAAGTAGGGTTGTATTCCTGGCAGGGAAACAGAACCAAAATGTTCTAGAATATTCTAGAACATTCCTTCTTTACCCTCTCCCCTCAGGTGGTCACTGTTGTACACAGACAGAATGACAAAAAGACAATCAGAGTTCTTGTGGGTGTGAAGCATAATGTTGAGGACATAAGTTTCCAGGTTGGGGCATAGGTACTCTGACCATAGCCCTGTCCTGTGCTTGTGGAAAGCTGTCTGCACCCACACCCACACCCACACACCCCAGCTTCACCCTGGGAAGCTGGGAACTGGTATTGAGGAAGTCACATGAGACAAACCTGGGGCTGATAGTAGACACCCATCAAACCTTTGCTGTTGTTACTGTTTGGTGGCTGAGAACAGGAATGTATTCTCAGACAGTTCTGGAAGCCAAAAGGGTGGAATGATGGTACCTGCTAGGCCATACTGTCTCCAATCATAGTTCTAATGGAGTATGGGCCCCATTGCTCAAGAGCAACTTCTCTGTTGTCCCCTTCCTTGCACAGATATCCCCATCAGTTAAGTAGTCAAACTACACAGGGCCCAGCCACCTCCTTGGTCCACCCATAAGATGAGGTGTTCTCTCCCCTTGCTACCTCCCAGTTGTTAGTGCTTTCAAAACAAACAAAGCAAAAAACATTGTCACAGGGCATATTGACACAGGCTTGTAATCCCAGCACTTGGAGGCTGAAGTGGAAAGACTGCAAGTCAATGCTTGCCTCGGCTGCACAGTGAGACTCAAAGCAAAATGAAACAAAGTACCATGCTCCCCCAGCAAAATGAAACAAAGGACCCATGCTCCCACAGCAAAATGAAGCAAAGGACCCATGCTCCCACAGCAAAATGAAACAAAGGACCCATGCTCACACACACACACACACACACACACACACACACACACACACACACGGATTTATTATTCCTAAAACCATGAAACAATGTCGCTATATCTGTGCTAGAGACTTGTCTCAATGCTATGAGAAAACACCCATGAGAAACAAGTCTCAGAAGTTCTACAACCTCCCCCAAACTCCCCACCATCTGGTGAGCTGGTGTCCAAGCTTCTGAGCCTGTGGGGGACATTTCACTGGCAAACAGCTTGGCACAGGGGTATACCCCTGTAATCCCAAACACTCAGGGGACTTCAGGTACGGCTGGATCCAGGTGTTCATGTGCTGCTGCTGAGGATCCACGCCCACTGCCTGGCCTTGCTGTCTCCGGGGTGGCTTTAATTTTGTGCATGCTTTCCACAAGGCACAGCACACTGGGTGCCAGGATTTGTAGCTCGTCAACTACTAACCAAGCAACTAGGTGGGGTACCAACAGACAGACAAAACCATCTCCTTTTCTCAAGAGTTCCACCAAATGACCTGGGGCAGCCAGGTGGATGCTGAAACCATCTCTGGACTATTCTCTGCGGCAGGGAGGGGCGCAGGGCTCCCATTGCTCTGGCCTTGATCTCACGCTGTGCCTGTGCCCCTGGTTGCCAGTAGCTCCATCAAAATTGCACTGAATAGAAAAGAAAGAGGATCCGTTCAAATCTAACTAGGATGCTGTTGACAGAGAAAGGAGAAATGGAAATTTGGCAGGCAGGCACACCTCCATGTGTGCCTTTGTGGATATCTCACCTTTGTGGGATATCTCAGCCAGGTTCTGAGGAAACTGATAATACAGAGGCTGCTGGGACATCCAGACTCCTCCATCCCACCGGGGCAGCTCTCTTTGATCTAGTTTGAATATGGTTCTTCCACATGGGATGTTATTGTATATGACGACTCCAGGGGGAGGGACATTAGGGGCCAGTATGATGGCTCAGCTGCCAAACCTGAGAATTTGAGTTCAACCCCTGAGAGCCACATAATGGCAGGAGACAACCAGCTCCACAAGTTGTTCTCTGGCCTCTACATTCAAAGGCACAAGCTACCTGCCTCTGTGCTCTCTCTCTCTCTCTCTCTCTCTCTCTCTTTCTCTCTCTCTTGTGTGTGTGCGTGTGCATGTGCATGTGTGTGAGAGAAAGGGGGGAGAGAAACATAAATAAATAAATAAATAAAATTTAAAAGATTAAGAACACTCAAAAACCAGTGGTCCCACGTGCCTTCTATCTCTAAATGACCGGGAATATCGTTCCGTTTTCTTTCTCTCCTCAGAGCCTGCTAAGTTGCCCGTTTGTTTTGCTTTCACCTCCCTGCTGCCCTCTTGATCTTTCTCCTCAGCACTTCTCACTCCAACTCAACACAGAGGCAAAGATTTGCCTAGTCTGGTACTGTGGGACCAAGAGAGGAGCAGGCCCTCCCCTCTGGCTCTTCCTTCCCCTTTCTCTAGTCCTGCTCTGTCAGACCAGCGGCCTCTATCCTACCCAACCCCCTCCCTCCAGCTCTGAGACCCACTGCCATTTAGAAGCTTCAGCTGTGATCTGGTACCGTTGCCAAGACTTCTATAATAACAGAGTCCTCTCTCTTGGTCCAGGTCCTGGCCATCCTGATGGATGTTTTCACAGATGTGGAGATCTTTTGCGACATTCTAGAAGCAGCCAACAAACGCGGGGTATTCGTCTGTGTGCTTCTGGACCAAGGAGGTGTGAAGCTCTTCCAGGAGATGTGTGACAAAGTCCAGATCTCTGATATTCATCTCAAGGTAGGGGTTCAGTGACAGTTCTAAGGATATTCTGTATCCATTAGATAGGACAGTGGTAGCTAATGCCCCATCTCAATATATTAAAACAGTCACTTCTTGCTCAAATTCCCACATAGGCCACCCAGCCCCCTTCCATCTTAAGCTATACTATACGGCGGAGTACATAGCTTATGAAACACTAGTGATGGAAAAGAGGGCTAGAGAATTTGGATGGATATTGTTAGGCTCTCACCCAGATGAGATGTCTACTATTTCCACCTATAATCCTCTGACCTTAATAGAATGGATGTAGAGGCCTTTGAAGTTTCAGAGTGCTGCCACTAAGCAGGCTACATCTCTCTTTCCTTTGCTCAGCTTTGGAAACAAAGTTGATACACCTGACAGCACAGAGCTATTCAATGATCCAATAAGATGTGTATTTTGAGGGCAGGATGTTGGTGGTGCCTGCTTTTCATCCTACCACTTGGAAGGCAGAGGCAGGCAGATCTCTGTGACTTCAAGCCCAGCTTGATCTACACAGTGAGTTCCAGGACAGCCAGAGCAAATACTTGTCTTTAAAAACAAAACCAAACGGGGTGTGTGTGTGCATATTTTGAACACCCTGACCCCAGTAAGAAGTTGGTGTACTTAGTTTAATTGGAACTTCCCTAAACATGCATACTCAAGCACCCACATGTCTCTCTTCTGGTGGGAAGGAAAGAAGCACAATGATAGGAACTTAATTAGTCATACAAACTTGAGAGCATTGAGTCGAGGTCAAGAGGAAAACCATTCATTATTTACATGCATGGGTCTAGCTGAATGGCTGATGTGTGGCCCTCTGGCTTCCTCTATTTCCCTTACAGCTCAAATACATCATCAGCTTCCAAAAAACCAAACCAAACCAAAACAAAACAACCATCATCCCCTCCACACTGATGGGAGGCAGCTGAGTTCAGGGATCCCTCCTGATGTCCTAATCTACAGCCAGTCACTCAAGGTCTGCTTGGAATTCTCTGGGTCTCTATTCCTCCACAAAGGGTCATTAAAATAGAATGAGAGTGTTGGAGCAGGCCTTGCCTTCATGGGCCATGCCTATAGAGCAGTGGATGTGACCTCTTGCCACTGAGATGTTAGGAGGGGTTTCTGGAGGAACTGGAGTATCCTTCCCAGAGCCTGGTGGCCGTGGACAGGCACTACTAGGAGCCTGGCCATATTCCACAGCCCTTGGCTATAAACCTAAAGTAAATCTCCACACTACCCCTGCTTTGCCATTTCTACAGTCTTCCATGGGAGCCATCTGAGGCATGGACACCAGATACTGCTAGGGAGACCAAAATGTAAACAGCATTAGAATTGGGGTTGTGAACACATCTTTTTCAAAATGGTCCAGTGTCCTTCACAATACACACTATCTCTCTTGTTATACTTGGTCAGCTCTCTGACCAGCTTATGGTAAGAAATTCGTGTCACTAAGGCTACCTACGGACTTGCTCCTAGGTAATGCAGACCCTTTGTGGCCCATGGAGGCCTAGACTAGGGGCTTATGGGGCCATCAAGTCCTTGTCTTTCTTTTATTTGCTGTTTTGTTTTTGTTGGAATTCTCCTTTTTTTCCCTCATCACCATCTATTGCCAGAGCCGTGGAAAAAAAACTTAAAAAACTAAGCCAACAAAGAATGTAAATGATACAAAATCTCTCCAAGCTTAAATAAAACCTTAGTGAACTTCCTTCCAATTTCCTATGCAAATTGTCTCCGTGTGTTTGGGCTGCTGTGGCAGACTGTCATAGCCCAGAGGGTGTATAAACCACTGAGATTTACTTCTCACAGTTCCAGAGACAGAGAGATCTAAGATGTCTTCACATTCAGTGTTTGGTGAGGCTCTCTGCCTTGTGTGTAAATGACGGCCTTACTGCATCTTCACATGGCACACAGAGTGAGGGAGCTCTGTTACATAGGGCCCCCAATCCCTTTATGGGGCCCCACCCTCCTGAGCTAATTGCCTCCCAAAGCCCAGCCTCCCAGAACCACTTCACCGGAGATTACGTCTCAACATAGACTTGGGGGTACATGTTCAGCAGTAGCCCACGTGTTTATTAGTAAATGTGCAGTTAGTAAATGACGCCTTCCCTCTGCTTCCCACAGAACATCTCCATCAGGAGTGTGGAAGGGGAGGTGTACTGTGCCAAGTCGGGCAGGAAATTCGCCGGCCAAATCCAAGAGAAGTTCATCATCTCAGACTGGAGGTTTGTCTTATCTGGATCTTACAGGTGAGTCCTGTTTCATCTGTAAGGCTTTCGGGCAGGGAAGGACTAAGTAAGGTACCAACTGAATGCTAGCTACTCCCACAGCCCCAGAGCTCCCAGTTCTTCTTTCTGTCCACAGCTAGAGCTCATCAAATAAATGAAGCTAGAATCGAGAAATGTGGCCCCTTCCTGATACTGAAATTAGACGTAGACTTCTTTTTACTCTCTCAGGTCTCTTAGGAATTGCTTTGTTGCTGGGCAGTGGTGGCGCACAGCTTTAATCCCAGCACTTGGGAGGCAGAGGCAGGTGGATTTCTGAGTTTGAGGCCAACCTGGTCTACAGAGTGAGTTCCAGGACAGCCAGGGCTACACAGAGAAACCCTGTCTCGAAAAACCAAAAAAAAAAGAAAGAAAGAAAGAAAAAGAAAAGGAATTGCTTTGTTATGTGTGGGCATGATCCACTTTGTTTTTAATTTTTTTATTTTGTATGCATGAGTGTATAATAGGCATGTGTAGAGTTGGAGGAATAAATTATGGAGGTCAAAGGCGGCCGTGCCTTCTTCTTGGCTCTCCACCTTAGCTTTTGAGACAGGGTCTCCCGTATTCAGCAGTGGTTACAGTAGCTAGCCAGTGGGTTCCAGGAATCTTACCGTCTCCACCCGCCCTGGGATGGTTTACCCACACCTGTGACCACGCCTGGCTTTTTCAGATGGTGCTAGGGATCCTAAGTAAGTTCCTCATAGTAGACTGTTTACTGACTGAGCCGTTTCCCCTTCCAAACTTTTATTATTTTAATACAACTGATTTACTGAGATTTATGAATTCACACACAGTTCACCTACTTAATGCGGAGTTCAGCTCTCCTTGGCTTATTTCCAGCATTGCTTAACCATCAACATCACAGTCAACTGTCCTCATAAGAAACCCCATTCCTGAAACAAGAATGTGATTTAATTCTATTTACTTAAAATGTTTGTAAATGTTAACAAATTCAGATAAATTGAAATCATGTAACTTTTCTCATCATAATGCAATAAATCTTAAAAAAAAAAAAAAGAAAAGAAAAGAAACCCCATTCCTATTGACGACCACTCCCAGATCCACTTACTCAGAACCAGTTAGAAACTGGTTCACTGGGTAACCACAAGTCTACTTCCTGTCTCAATGGGTTAGCCTCATGCAGACATTTTATATGACTAGAGCTATAGATGTGGTCTCTGAGACTGGCTGATTTCCCTGACCACAGTGTTTTAATGGCGTGTGGTATGAACATACCACAGTTTGTTCATTCACTCTGCAGTGGATGCAGTGAATTGGGGCGGTTCCCACTTTTCAAACTTTGTGAACAATTCAGGTGTACCACTTTTTGTGGAGTTATTTGTAATTCTCTTGAGTGTGTTCCTAGGGATACAATTTTTGGGTATTAGTTTAGGGTTTCTACTTGTGATGAACTGGTAGAGATTCATTCTGAAGTAGCTGTCTCATGTGGGTTTCTCCAACGTCTGACAGCCCAGTTTCTCTGATCTTGAACAATGTGTGTTACTGTGTATCCCTCTGTTCCAGCCATCCTGGACACATATTCTCTCTCTTTGTTGTCTGCTTCGCATTTTCCTGAGGGCTGAGAATTTTGGTACCTTTGCACCCTTTGCACATCTGGCCCTTTGCACGTCTGGCCCTTTGCACATCTGGCCCTTTGCACGTCTGGCCCTTTGCACGTCTGGCCCTTTGCACGTCTTCTTTAGAGCTTCCATTTGATTTAAAACATGTCAAGACTTGGACGCTAGATGTCTGGCTATCTATTTCATCCAACAAAGCTGAAAAATCAGAGATACCATTATGCAGCCAAGTGGAGGCCACCGCTATGGGGCTCACTAAACCCTCAGGCAAGGACAAGTGAGCGTGAAGGGAAATGGTGGGAGAAAATGTAAAAAATGAGCTTCAGCTTTCTTTGGTTTGTTTATGCATGTTAGAACAAATCTTACTTTTCATGACATTGATATCACTAATATTTGCATAGTATCTCATTCTACTTGTGTAGCTATAACAAAAATACTGTAACTTGGGTAGCTTATAAATAACATAAACTTATGTCTCACAGTCTTGAAGGCTAGGAAGTCCAGGGTCAAATTGGTAACCAATGTCATGCCTAACAAGGGCCTATTTCCTGACTCTCAAGAGTATTGTCTTTTTATAAGTAGCCTTTGATGCCTATCATCTAGGCAAAACCAAAATTGTCAGAAGTAGATCTTTACTGACAAGACCGTGGTTTACCATCCCAAACATCTGTCTCCTATCTCCCACCAGCAGATTATAGAGAAAAGAGGACCAAAATTTATCATTCAAAATTAGTCTTGCCCCTCTGTTAGGTAGTCTGCCCCCTATCGGGTGGTCTGCCCCTCTATGAGATGGTCTAGCCCTCTGTTAGATGGTTCAGCCCTCTGTGAGGTAAGTCCAGCTTCTGTTGGGTGGTCCAGTCTCTATCAGGAGGTCTGCCCCTCTGTCAGGTGGTCCAGCCAGCCCTCTGTCATCAGGTGGTCTGCCCCTCTGTCAGGTGGTCCACCTTGTCTCTGAGATTCTGCTTCTCCTCATTAGAGTTTCTCTCTGTATCGTGGGAGGGAAGGCTCCCGTTCATCAAGGCCACTGAGTTTTGCATTCAGCTTGGGCCTGATGTTTGACACACAAATTGAAAGTTACCTCAGAAAAAAAGTATTATCAGGGTGTGGGTGTAAGCCCCATGTAGATTCCTTTCTACAGAATGAAGTACAAATGCACGCTTATAATAGAACTCTAAGAAAGAAGGGACGTGACTGCCCCTAGGTACAGTGGAGGAGAAAGTTTATTTTAGATATGTGAGAAAGCATAGGCAGAGGCAGGGACATCTGGGAGAGTCCAGAGTGGACATGACCAGACTGAGTTGGGCTGTGTGGAGAGGGGAGAGAGGAGAACCAAGTGCCAAAAGTAAAAGAAGGGTAGATATCCAAAATGTCTGGATTATAGAGGGAAGAGCTGCCGGTGGCAGGGAGGCAGCCCAGCCACTGGGTTGGAGAGTTCAGGGTAGAGGGCCGGGTATGCCAGCCATATCCTGTAACAGGTAGGGACTGAGGGATGCTGGGAAGACCTGAAGGACAGGTCCACTTTGACATGTTAAGTAGGCACCTCAGCCCTTTCTCTCAGGTTTGGAACTTAACAATAATATACACTATGAAATGCCCTTAGCATTTTTACCAGGTAAAGCTGTGTTCACTTCCCACAGGAAAAGGGATGTGGAAGCTCTCTGTCGTCCCTTTCGTAAGGGCACTCAATGGGTTACTCATCTTGCATAACACTGGACAAAGGCAATTTCAGAGGGGGGAGGAATTTGTTTAGGTTCATGCACATGGTGGGGCTATAGTTCATCATGGGGGAAGGCATGGCAACTGGGGCTTCACGTGAAGCACCACACACTTTACAGCGCAGCCCTTTGTCTTGTTGGGTACATTAATTGACCCTCTTGATACTGGGACCAAATAAGATGCTTAAGTGAGCAAAGGTTCATTCTGGCTCATGTCAAGGGTACATTCTTCATGGTAGGGAAGAAATAACTGCAGGGGCTTGAGGCACCTGGCCACACTGCATACGTAGTCAGGAGACAGGAGTTATGGATGCTGATGCTCAACTTGCTTTCTCCTTTGTAATACAGGACCCACCCCTTATTGGTACCACCTACAGCTGAGGTGGATCTTCTCACCTCAATTAGCCTAACTTAGCTAATACCTCACAGGCTTGCACAGGCTTGTCTCCTTTATGAGTCTTGATCCTATCATGTTGACAATATTAATCTCCACAGTGGATCAGGAAGGAGAGAGGATGCTCAAGTTAGATGCAGGCTGGGCTGTGATTCCTAATGGCTGCTACCCTAGCAACCCACTTCCCAGCTTGGCCCCAGTTTCTAAAGGTTCCACAACCTCCCATAACAGTGCCATGGTCTGAGGAACCAAAGTTCAAACAGATAAACCCCTGGAAGGCATTTCAGATTCAAACCATGACAGGCACCGAACCTCATTCATGAGGGCTCCACTCTCATGATATAATCGGTCTTGAAAGCCCTACCCCAAAAGAGCACCTCATTAAGGATTAAGGTTTCTTAACTTGTGGATTTTGGAGAGACATAAACACTGAGCTCTGACACAAACATCCTTTTCCCAGATCATTTAAATCAGTCAGCATTTTTACAGCAAAATATCAGAGGCAACTAGCTTTATACAGAGAAAGGTTTTATTTAGTTTATGGCTTAGGAAGATTATCTCAACCTCTGGTGAAGGTGGTACATTATAGCAGGACCGTGAATAGAAGCCAATGCTCACACCAAAAACTAGTGTGAGAAACAGCGGAAATTTGCGTATATGGGTGTTTTGCTTGTATGCATGTCTGCACACCATGTGGTACCTGGTGCCTGGAGAGGCCTGAGAGGACATCAGATTCCCCTGAACCATCAAAGATGGTGGAGCCACCATGTGTTCCTCCGTAAAAGCAGCCAGTGCCATCTCTCCAGCCTGCTCACCAATGCCTTTTAAAGGCATACCTCCCAGTAACCTAAGGTCCTCTAATTAAGCCTGGACCCCTAAAATTTGACCATTACCCTAGACTATCAGTCAAGGGAGCAAGTCCTTAATGCAAGGGTCTTTGCCAGACACTACCCCTATGCAAACAAACCATAGTGCCAAAATCTTCAAGATGTTGACAGTTGTCCTTGATACAAGATCATGTCTGAAGGAAGGAGTCTGTGGCCCAGTGGCTCTCAACCTCCCTAAGGCTGTGGCCCTTTAATAACCACCACCTCATGTCAGGGTGATCCCACATAAGATTATTTCCTTGCTACTTCATAACTGTAATTTTGCTACTGTTTTAAGTCACGATGTGAATATCTGAATTTGCAGGATGTTTGACACACGATCCCAAAGGGGTCATGACCCCCAGGTTGAGAACTTCTGTTGTAGTTGCCCTCTTTTCCCCTATTACTATTCTTCTTATTATACTAAGATTCATATAACATGAAATTAATCACTTCAAAATGTTCAATTTGGTGGCAGTTAGCACATTCACAACACTGTACAATCATCACCACTTAGTTGAGAAATGTTTTCATCACCCCAAAAAGAAATTCATTAAAAAGTCCCCCTCAATTCACCTCTCCCTACCCTAGGGACCCCCAGTCTACACTCTGATGAGTCTACTTTCCATAGGCATTATATACATGAAGTTATATACAGGGGCATTCTATACATGGAGTTATGCACTATTTTGTGACTGGATCCTGTTATTTAACAGTGCTTTTGAGATTCATACCAGCTATGATATGCATCAGTATTTTTATCCCTTTTACGACTAAACAGTATTCCACTGTGTGGATGTACCACAGTTTGCTCGGCTGATTATCCACTCATGGGGATTTTCCCAGTCCCCAGCTTCTGACAGTGTAAGGTCTCAGGCACTTTTCTTCTGGAACTGGGGCTTTGCTTCTGTGGAGAGAGGAGATACAGCCAACCGCTGGAAGGACTGACGGTTGCTCTAACCCGAGAGATTTGCCTGTTAGAACTCATCAGCGCTTTCCTTCCACAGAACCACGGAGTAGTTTTTTTTTTTTTTTTTTAAAAAAAGGTATTACAAGGACCCTGAAGAAAATGGCGTCTAAAGCCGTGTATTCCCCAAGGGGAACCCATGCTCCAGCAGAGACCAGGCTGAAGCTAGGGCACCAGAGAAGGCTCTCAACTCCCAGGAATGCCCGATTACCTGCCGATCTCACTGCCGAATCACAGTGAAAACCCTGAATGAGACAGACCACTCTGTGGGTAGAAAGAAAGGTTTATTAGGGACCAGACTGCCAAGGCATAGAGAACAACAAAAGGCAGACGAACCTTGCCAGTTTTAAGGGGATCAGTTGCAGTTGACGTGCAGGGGTGTGTGTGAGCAGGAACAGCCTGGGATTTGGAGTCTCCGGAAATGGGGTGGCCGTGCAGAAGAGCCTGGGAACTCGAATGGAGACTTTGATCTGCTGCGAGCTTGTTTGAATTAATCTAACAAGCTGGATTGCTGGATTGGAGGCTGGGGGAGACACAAGGGAAATCATGGCTTTTCCTGACAAACAGAAACCAGCTTCACAAGGTTTCTGGGGAACGCTGAGTTTAGGTTTTAGGTTGTTCACTAGCAGTCCTTCTGTCTGTCCAGAGTCCGGTCTAAGCTGAGTCCAGACTGTCAGGGCTTGCTACTGTCTGCAGAATGGTTTGGGGGCCTTTGGCCTCTACGTGCTTCTTAGATCTTGTTTCATCTTTTCTATAAAATGTCAATACTGTTAACAAAAGAGGCAGAAAGAAACTAAAATAAAAACTTTCAGGCTGGTGAGATGGCTCAGCGGGTAAGAGCACTGACTGCTCTTCCCAAGGTCCTGAGTTCGGATCCCAGCAACCACATGGTGGCTCACAACCACTGGTAATGAAATCTGACGCCCTCTTCTGGTGCGTCTGAAGACAGCTACAGTGAATTACGCTGGAGCGAACAGGGCCAGAGGGAGTGGGGCCCGCAGAGGTCCTGAGTTCAGTTCCCAGCAGCCACACACATGATAGCTCACGGCCATCTGTACAGCTACAGTGTACTCATACACATAAAATAAATGAAATAAATCTTTAAAAAAACTTTCCTCTCCCTCCAGTTCTAGCCAACACTGTCAGTGAATTCACCTCTCTTTGTTAACAGATCTTTCTGTGTCTTTATGTGTCCCTCCTAGACTTCTTTTGCTGTGTGACCACAAGACACAGATCTCAGATTCCAGACTCTGGTAGCAGTTTTGGGGGAGCCAGTCAGGAGTGTGAACTCCAAGTTGGCCAGCCAAGCTTACAGTTGGAGTACTGGGGATTTCCTAGCAGCTGGTGGGATCCTGAAATAATTTTCTCTCTTTCTTGGTACAGTGTTGGCTGCATATACATATATATGTATATGTGTGTGTGTGTGTGTATGTGTGAGTGTATATATATGTATATATATACATATACATATATATATACATGTACATATATGTATAGACAGAGAGAGATGCATCTTATCAATAAACTGGTTAAGGAAAAGGCTCTTTTTTTGACTTGCTCTTTCATTAAAAAAAAAAGAAAAATCTCTATTTTTGTAGTGTATAATCTCTCACAGTCTGTGCTTTCCTGAGCAGTTGGTCCTTGGTTGTAAAGAGGTTTGAGAGAACCAAGGGTCATTTGGAACCCGTATCATTTAGGAGCCTCTTTCATTTCATTTGAAAATTGTGGAGTCAAGATTTCACGTCTGGAGCCTTGTAAGCCATTTGGTTTTACATATGTTTTATCCACTGTTGTGGAATAAAGATTCTGCATTTGGGGCTTAAGGAGCAGAATGGAGATCACCCTTGGATTGTGGGGTATTAATTTGAGTTATTTTCCACTTAGATTCTATAAACTCTGTGTGACTGCGTGGCTGGGGAAGGATCTGTCAGGCACTGAGTGTTGAGGTTGCGTACATATATCCACTAGACTAAAGCTTGACCTGCCCTTTGGATTCCTGAGAGTCATTTAACAGCCCGAAAACCTTTTCTTTTTACATTTCTTTTCTGAGCTGGTCCTTGGCAAGCTGAATTTACGTCATTTTACGTGTTATTTTGTATGTTGCTCTGATATGCCTTTCTCTATGATGATTTAGTTGAGAAAGGTAAAAGTTCTGGTGCCTTGGAAGCAGCGCTATTAGACAGCAGAATCTGTCAATGCTCTCTCTGCCTGTTCTGGGTGACTCCAGATGACTAGAGCTGCACCAGAAGGGTGTCCTAAGGAATCACGTCACGAGAGCGTCCTTGTCCTAGATGGAAGGCACTTCAGTATCTCGATACGTATCAGGGTAACGAGGGCTTGGTCACCTTTGCTCTCAGCTCCTCTAAACCCTTAAGTGTTAAAGATTTCAGAAGACACATAAAGAGGGGTCTTCAGCATATTAATGACACTCTAGGGAGGAACTCCCACCAAGCAAGCAGCATAATCTACTGATCCAAACCACTTCCCTACCAGTAACTGCCTCCGCCATCATGAAAGCCTAAACAAATGGTCTAAAGACAGCAAAACCCAATGTAATGCCGTGATTGCTGGAAATACTAAGTAGCCTCCTCCAGCTGCTGTGCTTGCTTCCCTTTAGTCTTAAGCTCACTAAAGTTGCTATTCTTGGTATATCTAATTTAAATGTGTTTTTGCATCTATATGTAGGCACTTTTGCATAATTTTTAGACTACAGTTAGAGTGTTAATTAATTATACAGGCTATTCCCTCTGAGTGGCTGTCTACTGGTTTCTCTCCGTGTCTTCTGCCATCTCTTTTAAGTACCAGTTATTCAGGGCCTGTTAGACTTACCACAAGGAAGAGAGAGGGTCGAGGAACATTGTCCTTTGGAAATGTGCAGAGGTGATGAACGGAGATAGATAGATGGATAGGTAGACAGACAGATAGGTAGGTAGATGCATACATAGACAGGCTGGCAGGCAGATAAGCAGGCAGGCAGACATAGGTAGATAGGTAGACAGACAGATGCCTGTATAGACAGACAGACAGATGGACAAAAATAGGCAAATGTTGTTGCTGAAGAGGCTGCAAGAATCTAAACAGAAGGACTGTTGCTGGGAGAGCAGAACTGGGCCTGTGAGGATCAGTGCCATCCTGTGCCGGGCCCCTCCAGCATCAACGGATACACAATCTGCTGATCTTTAACTTCTCCAATGTGGACCATTTCACCATCTAATCTCCAATTTGGCTCTGTTTTCACTTCTTAACTAGGTCAACATAATCTTATGTGTGACATCTTCCCTCAAAAGAATAAGAGCTTGAGCTTGTTGGCTCATGTTCCAACCCAGAACACTCCTGTCGGCCTGCTTCCTCCTCCACACAAAATGGAATAGTGCTCCATTAGGTTGTCAGGCAGATCAAGTAAATGACAAGGGCAAACACTTAATTGTCTGGCATAGGATACACAAAAATATTTCCTTAAGACGTTGGTATTAGGGCTGGCTCAGCGGGTAAAGGCATGTCTAGCATAAGCCCGATGACCTTAGTTCCATTTCTGAAACCCACAGTGGAAGGAGAGAACACACCCAAGAGCTGTCCTCTGGTCTCCACACATGTGCGTGCAAGGACACACACTAACACATCTCACAACTACCACCACCATGCCCCCACACACACCTTTTTTAAAGTTTAAATGGCATTGATATTAGATATGGTGGCTCATGTATGTGTAATCCAAGAACCCAGAGTGCTGAGGCAGGAGGATTGCTGTGAGTTCTGGGAAGTCTTGGCTACAGAGTGAAACCCTGTCTCAAAAACAAAAGCAAATTGGCATTACTCATACCTTCTCATGTACTGTGCTAGCTACCACTCCAGGCAGAGTTTGCTGAATAGTAAGTTTGGTTTCTCAGCCTGACACAGCTAGGACTCCTATACAGGGTGATCTGACCTCCCCAATGATAGGTTGTAGTGAATAAGTAAAAACCACTATTATTATGAACACATTAGTTTAATGACTTGAGCAGCATTATTCCAGGAGGTGAAGCCCCTTTCTGTGCATCATCCCTTCTGTGGGTCTTATTGGGGAAGTGCCAGGGAGTGTGGCCAGGCTTCCCAAGGCAGTGTGTGCCTGACGAAGCTTCAGGGTCAGACAGCACTGGGCACATGGCCGGCCACTGGAACTAACACTAAGAGCACTTTTTTAGTGACGGTCTGGGGAAGGGAAGAGTCAAGCCCCTGTTTGGGCTGGGGAGAAGAGGGTGGGATGAGAAGTGTGGCAAACTCGGGGTCAGAGGCAGTCTACAGGATCCGGGCTTGTTGCTCTATGCTGGTTGGGGTCACAAACACACAGAGTGTGTGCAGAGTCGGGTGAGAGGGGGGCAGTTATTTTGGTTTGGGGTACTGAGGACTGAACCCAGGGTGTCATGCACACGAGGCAAATGCTACCACTGAGATGCAGCTTCTCTTTTTTTACTTTTGGAAGGTGTTTGGGACTTTCTCCTCGAGGTGAACATTCACTGTTTATAACTCAGCGGTTCTTCTAGGCATGTTTCCAAGAGATTCCTGTTCACATGTATGTGGGAGGCACACATGAGAATGTTAAAGTGGTACTGTTGGCTATATCCAAGAGATTCCTGTTCACATGTATGTAGAGGCACACATGAGAATGTTAAAATGGTACTGTTGGTGACAGGAACAAGCCAGTGCTCCCCCATCAGTGAAATGACCAATGAAATAGTATGTAACAATCAAAAAAATATTACAAAAGAAGTAATAATGTAGCCTGGTTGTGGTGGCACACATCTTTAGTCCCAGAACATGGGAGGCGGAAGTAGGTGGATCTCTGAGTTCAGCCTGGTCTGCAGCCAGGCTGCAAAGAGAAACCCTGTCTCAAAACCAACCAACCAACCAACCATCTAACCAACCAACCAACCAACCAACCAATCAACCAAACAAACAAACAAACAATCAACCAACCAAACAAACAAACAAACAAACCAACAATCAACCAAACAACCAATCAATCAAACAAACGAACAAACAACAAAACAATCAACCAACCAACCAACCAACCAACCAATCAAACAAACAAACCAATAATGTGGACACATCTTAGCAATGTAAAATTAAAAGAAAAATCCTAAAAGATTGCATATATATTTTTAAAATAACTAAAATTACAGTATTTAAGAATAAATATAGGGCTGGAGAGATGGCTCAGCAGTTTAAGAACACTGACTGCTCTTCCAGAGATTCTGAGTTCAATTCCCAGCAATCAAATGGTGGCTCACAACCATCTCTAATGGGATCTGATGCTCTCTTCTGGTGTGTCTGAAGACAACTACAATGTGCTCATATAAATAAAATAAATGAATATTTTTTAAAAATATATTTAAAAAAGAATAAATATAAGTGTAAAGCATTGTTTCCAATCTTGAACCAGGGAGGCAGGGATTGGTGATATGGTTTGAATCCAAAATGTTCCCCACAGGTTTGTGTTTCAGACGTTGATTCTCCACAGCCCTTTAGGAAGGCTGTGGAACCTGTAGGGGGCAGGGCCTAGCTGGTGGAACCAAGCTTTCATAGGTTATAGTCTGACCCTAGTTATAGCTCGCTCTCTCTCTCCTTAGTCCATCAGCATATGAACAGCTCCACCACCGGTTCCAGCCACCATGAATACTGCCATGCCTTCCCCATGACAGACTAGAATCTTGTTTGTCTCCAATGTCTGTTTTGGTCTTAGCAATGAAAGAATAACTAACACACATACTGTAGTCACAGGACACAATACACTGACCCTAGGTCGAGACTGCTGGGAGGGCAATGGAACTGGGTGTGGAGGCTAGGCTGGTGAGATGGCTCAATGGGTAAAGGCACTTATTGTCCAAGCCTAATGACTCAAGTTCTAACCCCAAACCAACTAGGAAGGAGAGAACCTGCTCCTGAAGGCAGTCCTCTGACCTTCACATGCACACCATAGCAGGTCTCTGCCTGTGCACATACATGCATCATGTACACATGTACAATAGTGACACACAAAGAAGATTTTAAGGCAGCTAGCTTTCATTTCAGGCCATGTTAATAACATTATGTAAAGCAGGAAAGCAAATAGATCTGTGCATTAAATAGGTCATGGAGAGAGACCAGGAAAGAGAGTGGGTAGCTACCAGACAAAGACTGTGAAGCATGTCTTCAAGACCCAACTCAGCAAACAGTAGACATCACTTCTTCCCCTGGGTTTAGTGAGAGAAGTATGAGTAATAAGAAGTAAGCCCAGTAATACGCAGATGCGGTGTGTGTGTGTGTGTGTGTGTGTGTGTGTGTGTGTGCGTGTGTGTGCATGTATGTGTATGTGTGCATGTGCATGTGTGTATGTGTGTCTATGTGTGTATGTGTGTGTGCACACACACACACACACACACACACACACGCATGCATGTTCCCACACACAGGGGATGGAGGGGCATGAATGGCCCAAGACAATGAACAGTTCTCAACCTGTAGGTCATTAACCCTTTGAGAGTCAAATGACCCTTTCACCGGTCACCTAAGACCATTGGAAAACACAGATATTTTCATCACGATTCATAACAGTAGCAAAATTACAGTTATGAGATAACAATGAAAACAGTTTAATGGTTGGGGGTCACCACAATATGAGGAACTGTATTAAAGGGTTCCAGCATGAGGAAGGTTGAGAACCACCAGCCTAAGAAGTTCCTTGGGTGTCATTGGCCTTGTTTTGTGGAACATGCTACACACCTGTGTGTCTCATTCTTGTCTGATTCCAAACAATGCTGCAAGATTGATTTCTCAGCCTAAGCCAAGCCTGATCGTTCCCTTCCTTCCTTGCCTCCTGGCTGGCCTGAGCGCAGCCTCAGAGGCTCACCTCTCTAGGTTGTGGGTGCTCTTGGTTGGGAGGAGAGATTTAAACAAAGCATCCCAATTGTTCCAAGGATTATCCCAGCCTGTGTGGGCCTGTCCTAATTCATAGTATAGGGAACCCCACCTGGGGTCTGGGCCAGGATTGAATGGCAAGGCAGGCAGGCAGAGGGCTGGAAGCCGGAGGCCTGTCTCTCATCAGCTCTGACACTGCCCACACTTTGGGGACCCTGGCTTTTTCTGGCTATCCCCCTGCCCTGTACTACCCCAGGGATGACCTATTTGTGTACGTAGCCCAGGATGCCTAGCTCCTCTTGGTGAGCCATCTCCCCTGCTCTCATCTTCTGAGGGGGCATTTTCCATCCAAGTTGGAAAAATATTTGCTAAAATAAGAGAATCATAAAAATAAGGCCTAAATGCCTCAAGTATCTTGTTTTCATTAATGTCTCTAAGTGGGACATCAAGATCTGTCCTCCAAGGTGTTCAGCCCTGGGTGGCTAAGGGGTTTTCTTCCATAAGTTGGAGGTATAGGAGGTACTCAGGTCCCCGTGGGCACATCCTATAGTCCATTTTGCATGGCTCGAAGAGCAAAATGGGCTAAGTCCTCATTCAAGAGCAATTTATAAATACATAAATTACTTATTTTGTGGGGTCTTATTGTATAGCCCAGGATGGTCTGGAAGTCAAAATGATCCTCCTGCCTCAACTTCCTGAGCACTGAGATAAAAGGCTGGTGCCGGCCTCTCTGAGCCTGAAGGACAGTTTAGATTTTTACAGAAACACAGCAGGGCCATCTAACACTCAGCCACCTTTCTGCCTGTTTGGGAGATGTTTTCAGTAAGTGTTGGCAGGAGGCAGGTACCCCATCTTACAGGTGGGGACACTGAAGACCCCTGCCCCCAACACTGGCTCCATCAGGTGACTCCTCTGAGGAGAGCGGAGGCAGAGAGCACTCAGCCCACACTTAGCCATTTTCTGACCCATGTGGTATGTGTGTCCTTCTGTCTGTCTGCCTGCCTATGGTGTCTGTGTGTGTGTCCTTGTTCTTCTGTCTGTCTGCCTGTCTATGTGTCTCTCTGTGTGTGCCTGTGTGTGTGTGTTTGTGAGTCTGTCTGTCTGTCTGTGCGCATGCACCAAGGGGATGGGTGGGTGCACTGCGGGAGTTAGGAACCCTGAAGCCTGAGACTGACTCTGTCACCTCAGTGACTCATCTGCAAGAACGCCCCCGTCTCTGAGCCTCAGTGCTGCCTTTTGTAAAAGGGTTTATGTAACCAGTTATCAGGGCTTCCGCTGGGAAGAAATGTGCCGGCTTGTGCAGAGGAGCAGTAGCCCTGGTGAGCGGCTCTGAGGGTCACACAAACCCAAGACTGACGCTGACTTCCTTTACTGTCTCCTCTCCCCTGCAGCTTCTCTTGGCTCTGTGGACACGTACACAGGAACATCCTCTCCAAGTTCTCGGGTCAGGCGGTGGAGCTGTTCGATGAGGAATTTCGACGCCTCTACGCCTCCTCCAAGCCCCTGATGGGTCTGAAGTCCCCGAGGCTGGTCGCCCCGCTCCAACCCAGCAAGGGCCCAGAAGCCCCCAATGGCCGCCTCAGCGGCACCAGTGACTCTGCCAGTGACCGCACCTCCTCCAACCCCTTCAGCAGCCTGTCGACCGGCAGCAATGCCCAAAACCAGAGTCTATCCACATCTTCAGGGCCCGGCAGTCCCCTGGCCCCGATCTCACCCGCAGTTCCAAGGCTGCAGCCTTATCACAGCACCCGGAGAGCCGTGGCCCCACAGCCTCTCTTGGGCCCCATGAGGCCCCATGAGGGAGCACCAGCTCCCTACAGCAGCCTCGTGGCCTACAGGCCCACCCGGTTGCAGCTGCAGCAGCTCGGCCTGGTGCCCAGGACGACTCACCCCTGGGGGCCTTTTCTACAGGCCTTGCCTCATTTTTAAAGGGGCCTTTCTCCTCACTGCCTGAGGGTGGGGTGGGGAGGGGGAAGGAATGAGCCTGGCTGAATTTTCTGGCTGGAAGGCCCTGCCTTAAGGACCAATAGGATTGAGCCTGATTCCCTGTGAGCTAAAAGCACTGGGTGGGGGTGGGATTATTGCCTACCTTTGAATGTAGGACTACTTAACCCATTCTAGAACATTCCAGGGAGACAGGGGAGAGACCTCAATGACAAAAGATGACTAAGAACCTCTGCCTTCCAAAGGCCATTCTGATTTGACATTGATATCTCTGTAATGTAAAAATGACCAGATGCATCCTGTAAACAGGCTCCACTTCCTCAGAGATTTAGAGAGGAAAGATTCAGGAACACGTATAAGAACATTCTGGATGTTTCTGGTAGGAAATGCTCCTCCCCTGTTAAGTGTCTTAAAACCGAAGTTCCCTGGACCTGATGGATTAGTAATGAGACCCCCCAGAAACTGTCTGGATTATGTTGGGGCACCTGAAGCTGCTGCCTACCAGGATGGGACAACCTGAGGAGACTGGAAGTTTCCCACAAGGCTCTTCAGCAGACTCTGGCTCTTGCTTAAGAGAACCCTGGTCTATCCTGGAAGGCCCTGACGTCTGAGCTGGCTACAGAGACATGACTAGTCATGGCTGGGAATGGCCCTCAGCAAAGCCCAGGGCAGCTACCTGCCTGCAGCTCTGGAGCCTCTGCTTGTCCTGTTGATGCCTGGTGAAATAAACGTGGAACCCTCAGAAGCCTTTCAGAGTTCATTCCTAGAGAATGTGGCAGCTACTCCTCTGTTGGAATAGCTGGAAGGAGGGAAGACTGGGCAGACAGATAAGCTCCAGGCCAGTCCAGGTAAAAATAACATATGTACTATGTACATGTGTGTGCTATAGTGCATGTGTAGAAGTCAAAGGACAACATGTGTGTGGTTTTCAGGTCTCTTCTTCTACCATGTGGGGCCCTGGGATCAAAGATAGGCCTTCAGGGTTGGTAGCTCTCCTATTCTCTGAACCACCTTCCCAGGCAGGCAGCCAGAGCTGTTACCCTGGTGACACCGGATGAAGGTGGAATTCTCAGGGCTGGCTGAGTTCTAAATTGGATTTCACAGTAGGCTGAGAAAGTTAAAAACAGAGAAAGCTTTCAGGGTAACAAAAACTGCCCAAGTCTTCATTCTAAGGTGGCCTATGTATGCCCGAATGAGCTCAACACTGGAGAAGGAAGAGCCAGCCAGTTCCAGGCCACTCCTAGCCAGTGGCTTCCCTGTGCCCTATCACTATCCTAGGCTATTAAAAATGGCCAGTGGTGGTAAGTACCTTTAATTCCAACACTCTGGAGACAGAGGCAGGTAGATCTCTGAGTCAAGGCTAGCCTGGTCTACAGAGCAAGTTCCAGGACAACAGCCAGAGCTACACAGAGAAACTCTTATCTCGAAAAACCAATATATGTATGTTTAAGCCAACATATGTGTGAATTATTATATGATGTATACTCTATTGAGCCCTCATAGTTTGGGGACATAGTTTCTCTAAACCTTAGGGCCTAAGATCTATGGTCTCGACAGTCATTGGCTTTTGACAAAATTTATGGTACCAGGCATGAATTCCTGCCCACGGAGCAGGCTTCAAATCCAATCCAAAAGCAGTCGGTTACCTGCTGTACATTTGTGCTTCTATTGCACCAGGGAGCACATCCTTAATGGGATGCAGGGTTGGCCACAGGTATAGCATCAATATCTCTTTTCTCCCTCACGCTTACCACCTACAGCCTGCACAATACCTTTCAGCTCCGTGAGAGCAAGCCAGCAGGGAGTGAATCTTCAAATCAGTTCCAGCTTGATTTATCTGTCCTAAGAAACCAAAAGTATATTGTTCTACTAGCACTAAGGTCTCCCCATCTAGTTCTCGTGGACAATGGCAATAAACCTCCTTGGGGGAGGCTCTGGGGACTCTCTGGCCAATAGCTTTCTAGGGACGCACCGTACTTCAGGCATTGGGATTTTCTCAGACTCATTTCTGAGGCTTGTGCCCGAATCCCTCTCATTACCCACAACCCCTGCACTCTTGGAGTTCTGGATACAGTCAGTGTCTGCTGGTACCAACCCCATCTGTACTCCTCTAGAAGCCGAATTAACTCAGAACACGTGGGGCATTATTAACAGCGTGTACATGCTAAGATATTAATAGTTTGTATGTTCAGCTTCCATTCTACAATATGGAGTGTAAATGCACTTTTATAGTACAGAGTACAAAGGCTCACATACCCATTCTCCATCCCCCCCCATACTCCCATCTCCCCATCCCCTATCATTTTCATGCTAGTTTTAGTTCCACTTGGGGTTATAATTACCTGTGGCTCAGTGCTCTGCTCTGAGGACCCAGAGCTAGTAGGAAGGACCTGACCATGAAGGTCACCAGAAAGACCTAAAGAAAATGGCAGGATTCTTGTTTCGTAGAGGGTCCAAGAGAAGGGGACGCTTCAACCAAAGAGAAGGTCCACACTGCCCGGACATGGTGGCTGCTAATGACCATATGCTTCTAGAGCTCTAGAGTCTCTCTCTCTGTGTATTACTCCATCAGCAATGTAAGAGCCCAGAGACCAACAGTGTCTCCACAGGCCCCAACAGGCTCGTAGCAATGCTCTGCTTAGACCACATGTGGTATCACAGCTCCTCGGCTGAGTGCTTGTGAGAAGCTTCGTTCCGCAGGGCAGACGGCCGTCGTGACACCCCAAGACTGCTTCAACAGGACAAGCAAAGGAGCTCCCACCTTTGTGTGGCTTCACAGCTTGCCCTGCCGGGCAATCATCCAAGTGTCAAAGCAGCTTCTTCGAACGCTTCATTCTCTGGACTTGATCCAAAAAGCTGTTGGACACAGAGAAACTGCCAGTCACTTTCTCAGCTGCCTCCCCAAGAGTGTCTGTGTGTCGAAAAAACTGTTATTAGGAATGTAAACACTGCAGACAGCCAAGCTAGCGAGCAGAGAGGCAACCCCTCTTCACTGTTGTTCAATGTATTCCAAGACAGATGTGGTTGGTTCTTCTTAGAGCACCCAGCCATCCTTCCTCTGCAGAGGGGGTGAAGGTGGCTGGCCAGTGCTTGAGAGTGTGCTGGACAGAAGTCCTGAGGAAGCAGCCATTAGGACAGTGGTTCCATGTGTGCACAGGGCTGAGATGGGACCGCTTCACGGTCTTCCCCAAGATGGGAGAGGGAGTCTCTGCTTTCTACCCTAGTGGCCCTGGCTTGGAAACAGATTTCTAGATGTTCCCACTGAAATAGGTGAGATCAAGTCTCCTGCCTCTCCTGAGTAGCACCGGCCAGGCCTCTCCCTTGGCTTTCCATGGGTGCAAAGAAGCTAGGCAAACTTTGGAGGCAGGGGAGATGCTACATCCCAAGCCAAATGGCCAGGTAAGGAACAAAGTGGGTGTGTGTCCTCTTAGGGGACAGAACAGGCCTAGAACCACTGTGCCATAAATACAGCAAGCAATTATATTCTTACAGTTCTAAAGTCACAGATCAAGCCACTACCTGAGTCAGTTCTTTGGTGGCCTCTCTTCATTGCTCACAGAAGGTTCCTGCCCTATACCACCCGTGGTGATCCTTAAAGTCCTGTGGACTGAAAGACACAGAGGAGACTGGTAAAGCACACCTCTGGGTATCTCTGTGAAGGCTTCTCCTCACACGATTGGTTCCATGAGGCCTATGATCAACCAGTGATTGACCTCATTAAAGGATGTATGGCACCGGGAGAGCCTTGTACCATTCCCAGCATGCTCTCTGCTTTCTGTCTGCTTGCGGTTTAAGATGTGAGCCTTCAGCTTCTGTTTCAGTGACCATGTCTGGTCCTCCTTTCTTTCTGCCATCTGGAACCGTAAGCCAAATAAACTTTCTTCTAGAAGTTACCTTGATCATGGTCTCTTATCACAGCCATAGAAGAGTAACTAACATAAAGGGCATGTCTTTGAAGGAATACCTTGCCTTGGTCTCAGCCTCCAGCCTCTCTCTCTCTCTCTCTCTCTCTCTCTCTCTCTCTCTCTCTCTCTCTCTCTCTCCCTTTCCTTCCTGACTGCCATAAGGCTGTTCTATCACATCCTTCCACTGTGATGTTTTACCTCACAGAAACACCAGCTTACCATACACTGTAACTTCTAAAATCGAAAATACAGTCTTTTTCCCTTAAAGTTTTTTTTAATAGGAATTTTGTCATTCACAACTACAAAAAAAGAAAAAAAGAAACCCACAAGATGACTTCAATATGCATGTCCCTGAATGCCCTCCCAAGTATACTCGTGGAAATGGAAATTGGAGTGGGAGTTTAAGGAGCTGAAAATGGGAACGAGATGCGAAGGGGGTGAGCTTAAATGATTAATTCTATGTGTTGACATGACTAGACTGTGGGATGCCCACTGGGAAGGCATCATCCTGGGTGTCTCTGGGTGGGATGGACTGCTAAGCTTGGGAAAGCAGGCGTCCCTTCTTAATGTGGGTGGGCTTCCTCTAGCCAGCTGAGGCCAAACGCAATAAAAAGATCCATCCTTCCACAGTCAAGAAAGGATTCCTCTGGGCTGGTGGCCTTCAACCTAAAATGCTATTTTTTTCTTTTTTAACCTGACCTAAAACAGTTCTCTGGCCTTGATCCTGTGGCCTACAGCCAGAAACTACACTGTTATAAGCATCCTGAAGATCTTGGGACTTGCCAGTCTCCTTATCACGTGATCTCGTGCTTTTATTGGTTATTCGTTCTCCTTGTGTCTTTCTCTCCATCTCCGTCTCTTCCTCTTCTCTCTTCTTGGTTCTGTTTATGTGGAGAATCTTGACTAATACCAATTTTAATACTGCGGATTTAAAGGTCTTGCTTCTAAATAGTCACATGCTAAGGTACTAGGGCTTAGAGCCTTACCATGGGAATGCAGGGCAGACCATTGAGTCACTGACAAGCAGGCCTTTTATGGAGGTTCAGGTGCTAGAGGAGCCCTGGCTTATCCACCCCAGGGTGCTTTTCCTACCTTTGCCACTTGGCTCCCCACCCCCACCCCCAACCTGGACTGATACGGACCCCATCCCTCTCCAGCCCTACACAGGGACAGCTGAGAGCTGAGTCACCTAAGCCAGGTCTTTTGACATAGCATTTGCTGATTTGAAATGTGTCTCACTCTGCATGGTAGCGCCTGTCTGTAATATGAAATAATATAATTATATATAATATAATAATATATAATTCTAGTTCTAGAGACACTATTGCAGAAAGATCAGGTCTACCAGCCTGGATTATATAACAAGTTCCAGACCAGCTTAGGCCTTATAGCAAAGCACTATCCAGAACAAAACAAAAATTTATCTCCACCAGCAGTGAAAGGGTTACTTCTGGCAGCTATTCCTCAAATACACAGTGGCCCTGAAGTTAAAGAAAAGACCCAGGGCTGTTCTAAATATGAATCATCTCTTCCTAGTCTAGGTCAGGGACACTTCTGCCAAGAGGCAGAGCCAAGAATACCATTCTGGGAGTCCCCACTGTCATAGTAACATAGAGACACATGTAGGAAACCCTCTCCTTCCTGAATGTTCTATTCCCCATGCTGCAATGGGTAGTCTGCAGGTCTGGGCCTGGGAGGCCAGGCTTCACTGCTGTGCTCGAGGGCCTGATGCCTTGCATGTGTGCAATCTCCAGGAGACTGCATCATATTCCTGACTCAAAGAACTAGTATGTTGGCACCGAGATCCCAGACCTGCTAGGCTAGGTTCCCTGAGAGTTCTTAGCCTGAGGGAGAAGGGCAGGGAGACAGCACTGGGGCTGAGGAAGTCCAGGTGTTGAGGTGTAAAAGGGAGAAGCTGGCCACACATTAGGCAGGAAGACTCTGCCAGGCGGTGGACATGGGCCTGGGAAAGTCAGGCCCACTCTTTCAAAAGGGAGGCAGCACCAATACTGTACCAAAGCCTCGGGGGATGAGGCCACCCAGTACCTGCGAGGAAGAAAGAATAAGGGAAATACAGAGTGTCTTCTACCCACCTCCTCCCTCCAATCCCCCATTCTCCCCTCCAGCCCCGCTCCCAGCTCCTGCAACTTTCCAAGTGACAACAATTTGGGAAGATGGAATTGAGCCGCCATTCACTGTTCTGTCATTTGGCCTGCTCAGGACATTTCCATTAGATCTGTTGGGTCCAAAACACTAACCTAGGTCTGATTGAGCCAGAAGACAGAATCAAAGAGGGAGAAGTAGCTTTATGCACACAAGGCTGCCCCTGATTTGATGGGTGAGCAACCCTGCAGCAGCAGAGCTTCGTGACATTTTGTGTCCCTCTTTGCTTCTTTGTTGGTTTGCTTGCTTTCCTATCAAGCCCCAAAGCCCTAGAAAGCTGGGCGCAAATAAACTACCTAATGAGATTACTTTTTTTTGTTTGTTTGTTTTTTCGAGACAGAGTTTCTCCGTATATCCTTGGCTGTCCTGGGACTCACTCTGTAATCCGCCTGCCTCTGCCTCCCAAGTGCTGGGATTTTTTTTTTTTTTTTTTTTGGTTTTTTGAGACAGGGTTTCTCTGTATAGCCCTGGCTGTCCTGGAACTCACTCTGTAGACCAGGCTGGCCTCGAACTCAGAAATCCACCTGCCTCTGCCTCCCAAGTGCTGGGATTAAAGGCGTGCACCACCACCGTACATTTTTTTGAGAAGGTTCCTATTTAAAACCATCTCTGTAAACACTTAGCTTGGATTCATTTGCTAAGGTGTGTATGACCCAAGATTTCCCCAAAGCGAGGCTCGTCTTTTATAAGATGTCATGCTGCACGGGTTTGGAGACATCTTGGACACTGGTGGCTTGGTTCTGCAGGAACTGGCTTCTGAATTACAAGCCCTCTGAACCTCAAGTACAAACCTTTTCCTTTAGAGGAAGGGCGGCAGTCGGGAAGCTGGGCGCCACCAGAAACGGCAAACAAGAGATGGTCCTGGGGCACAGGATCCGGCTAGGAGCATCGTTAATACTCTCTCCCATAGGCACCGGGAAAAGCACTAGGCACGGCAACATTTGAATAGGGGCGTGGCATATGTAGTGACAGTGATCTCTGAGGGTCTTTAGAAAGGAAACAAGGGCTATATATAGGGTCACAGGGGAGAACGTTCCCAATGGAGACAGAGGATGGGCAGGGGCTTGGAGTGGGAGGTCGGGGCTTGAAGACCCCAGGGATATAAACGAGAGTGAGTTCCAAGAAGGGCAGTGTGCGCTGGGACGCCAGTGGGCCGGGAGGGGACCAGGTAGGACTTCATGGCCTTCGCGGCAACTTGGACGATGACCCTGGTAAGATCTAAGCTCCAATGGGAAGTTTGTAGATGTATAAGAGTGTGAAAGCCAGAAGACATTTACCAGCTCAAATAACCAGTAGGACGTCCTGTTTGGGAGGAAGGGCTGAAATGAGGACGTCTACTGAGTACAAAATGTCTACGACAGCTTATCGTCATTGCCAAGGAAACAGGATCTGGAGTTACTTAGGCTAAGAGACAGACTCCTGGGTGTGTCTGAGGAGCTTTTCAGAGAGGTGAAACTATGTGCACGCGTGCAAACACACACACACACACACACACACACACACACACACACACACTCATCTCGCTCTGCTTCCTGACTACAGGTGCAACCCGACCAGGTACCTCAACCTCAGCTACCAGGTCTTCCCCGCCATGATAGACTGTGCTCTCAAACTGTGAGCCAAAACAAACCCTTCCTTCTTTAGATTGCTTCCTGTCGGGTATTCGGTTACCGCAACAAGAGAAGGAACCATTCTAGCCTCCCACCCTTGCTAGAGCCGACAGCCACACCTGCGTCACCGTATGCTCACTTCCCGGTGATTCACTCTTTGGCAAGCGGGGAGGAGACGTGTGAACACACAGCAGGGGAGCCTCCTCTCCAGCAGAGTCATCGCCCATTCATTCATTACCTTCCCCATCTGTGCTGGAAATGATGAGGGGGAACTCTGGTGATGAAACGCAGTTGCCCTGTCCTCCGGATGCCCCCTACCCCCCCTCCCGCTTTGGACTTCAACGATCCTGGTTCTCTCGCAACACTTCACTGACTGGAAGGTGAGCTGTACGCAAGATGTGGAAATCACCAAGCCATCAGGTGTGGGTGGGCTGTCGGGAGGAGGGCCAGAGAACTGGAAGCATGAAGCTTCTGAAGCGCAGGTGAAGTCCACAAGGAGCAAGGATGGAGCTGGAGCCCAGGACTGGGGGAGAACAGGGAGAGCCAGGTGTATAGGGCAAAGGGATTGAGCCTCAGAAAGAGAAGAGGCAGGCAGGCACATTAGCTTTTAGGAAAACCAGAAAGAAACACCAGCAATTACTAAAAAGCAAACATTTAGCAGGGACCTGTAAATTAGTTATCTGATGAAGATGGGGCGGGGGGAGGAAGTGTCCACAGAAAGGCTAATGGGAAAGAAATGTGGGCAGGAGAGTTCCAGATGGCCACAGCTACACTGTGAAGGCACTGGAAAGCCATGTTAGTTTATGTCCCTAAGAGTGATCGTCTGCTAGACCACCACCTCCAGCCCACGTCTCCTTAGAATCATACAGTGAGTAGCAGGTAAGCTCAGTAAGTGATGGCTCAATGGGCGTTCCTTTGCTGACGGTTTCCAAAACCGCAGCACCTGTTAATTGTAGCCTTGTTTCCTTCCCATTTGAGAAAGTAAACTTGCACTTGCTGTCAACCTGACCAACTCTCCGGGAGTCCTCAGACTCAGCATAGTCAGCCCCTTGTTTGTCTAGGGACGGGCAGTAGAAGGATGGAAGACAAATTCTGGAGGCTGCACCCTTTGTCAAGGGCTGAAATTCTCTCTCCATGAAAGTCTAAATAAAAAACAACACAGGGTGAGGCTTATCTTATTCCACTAGAAAAGACCAATTCTATCCTGGGTAATTCCTTGAGTAAGAAAATGGCCCTTTGTACATGCAGACAATGTTAGGGACTGTGGTATATGTGGCTAAAGGAGACAGGGATCTGGGTTGCCTCTGGCTCCTGTGTCTTTTGAGCAAATGCTTGTTCCAGACATCTTTCTGGATGTCTGCATAGCAAGAGCAGGAATGCGAGAGGCAGGCATACACATCGTCCTAGCAACCTGGACTTTCTAAACCCAGGGCTCCTCTCCTGCAGGGCAAGCTGGCATATAAGTTACAGGAGGCAGGGATGCATATTCAGGGTGACAGGAAGCATGCGTGTGTACCCACATGTGCGGCCAGCCTCTACAGGACTTGGAGACAAAAACAGCCAATATGAATATGCTCAGGCTCATCCTGCTTGCTGGGCCTTGAGTGATGGAATCCGGTCTCCGACTCGGGAGTATCCTATCGCCTGCCAGCATACAGGAAGCCAGCAAGTAGGAGAACACCTGACTGTTTGCAGTTCTGGACACACCCGATGTACTCTTAATGTGTCAGTATTCTTGGTCATTCCTAACGGATGCACTTGAGCAATACGTTCTTGGATCATAGTAATTTTTTTCAATGGACCAGAAAATCTTAAAAAGTCTCTTGCTAAGGCTTGAATAGGAGAAATCCTCCCTGGTGACTAGCCAAGATGGCTGAAGTCCTGGTGCCCTGCTGAAGGGTACTACACAGAGACGATGGGAACGTTAGGTAGTGGTCTAGCTGGAAACGGGTCACTTCGAGCAGGTCCTTGAGGGCTGTATTGTTCCAGGCCCTTCTCTGTCTCCCTCTGCTTCCTGGCCACTGAGACGGAGCCTTGCTCTCTGAACCCATCAGTCTCCGTCAACCCTTAAAGCTGCTATGTCAGCAGCAACAGCAAAACCTAGCACAGCCCCTTTACTTACTTTCCCAACAGGTCCCCGAGAACTTGGCAGAGGCCTACAAAGATATTACTGAGGGTACCAAAGATACAAAACCAACAAACAAACAAACAAAACTGAAAACAGTTGAAATTACATGGGAGAGAAATTTTTATAAACAATATAAAGAATCCTCTTTATTTTAGTTTTCCATGATTGCACAGCTCTTGTCTAAGTAAACAAGGATACTCAGGCTCGGAAGTGGTTTCCTAAGTGATGATGGGAATCTCCACCTGGAACTGATTTCCCAAGGGATGGAGGCGGTCTTTGATCTTTCTGAACCACTTGTCTTCAAATTCTTTGGAGGACGCAACCACCAAGGCAGTCAGGGCTGCGGGGCCCACACACTTCACCTCCGAATGAAGCTCCTCTTTTATCTTTTCTGGAACAATATCTTCCCCCATAGCCTGAATCAGGTCGAGGAGAGGAAAAAACAAAACATCATCCCAGTTACAGAGGCAAGGAGTTTACTTACCAGCTGAAAAGCCTTTCACACTGAAGCCCTAGGGAAGCGCTGCACCTCGAGTGAATCCCTGTTCCCATTATCATGGATGCCACCTGCCTTGTTTCCATTCTCATTCTCCCTGAGAATCCTGAGTCCTAAGGTGGCAGCTGTCCCGCCTGGGCTCCAGGGAGCACTGAATCAACCTTCCTATGCCAAACACTGTTGTGATGACAGTGTAGCTGTGGGCTTCTCTCTGCATGTAAGAGGCTGGGGCTCATCAGGGTATGATGTGGGACACGAATCCATTTTGGCCAAGTTCCCCCAAAGAAGTCGAAGACAGCGAAGATCCAAGCAACAGGTTGCTATGTCAACCTCTCTCAGCCCTGAAAACCCCAGCCCTCCACAACCAAGGGTCTCTCAGGGCCATGGCTCATCCCCCCTACAGGCACAATACTGCCCCCTCCTGGTCACAATGACAACTGCAGCAACACAGACTGAACCCCAGGATTCGATGAGACAACTCAAAATTAAGTTCCAGGAAGCCTTTATGTAAGCTTAGAAAGTGGTCCTTTGGTAATGAGTAACGGCAGTGAGGAGAATGAGGTCCTAGCAAGGTTTACAGAGTGAGAATTTACACACTCAGCCAGCAGGGATACTGGCCAAAGCACTCAAGATTTATGGCTCCTCCGACCTTGATATCTAATGTGGCCATGAAAACTACAAAGTCAACCAAAGAATGGCTCCTCACAGCTACAGGCTTTGTGTGTGTTAACACATGTGTGGTGTGTGCTTGTGTGTACACGTGTGTGTGGCATATGCACCCTTGCTTGTGCATACCAAATCCAAAGGAGGAATTCTTGAGTCACTCCTTGTCTGATTTCCTTGAGACGGCTTCTTGCTGAGCCTTAAACTGTTGAGCCTTAAACTGCTGAGCCTTGCTGTTTGGCTAGGCCAGCCAGCCAGCACACAGGATCTACCTTCTCTGTCCCCAGCTCCAGGGTTCCAGGCATCTGCAACCACGCCTGGCTTCTATGTGGAAGCTGGGGATTAGAACTCAGGTCCTTGTGCTTGCGCTTGCAGCTAGGAGCCCTTAACCGCCAAGCCACCTCCCCAGCCCCACATTACAGTCAACAAGATGCTGTGCTTTTTATATTAAACCTTACTCCTTCACCGGTTCTGAGGTGATTCGCTGTTGCGCTTCAGTGTCTCTAAAGTCATGAACTGGTATGTCACATATAAATGGTGTGACGTCTTCTTTCAGCAGCAACACAGTGACATGTCTCAAGTGCTGGCTTTGGGTTTGATGGAAACTGGTTTTCATTTATTGAGAGGCAGAGTCTCTTTATGTCATTCTGGCTGGCTTCAAACTCATGTAGACCAGGCTGGTCTTGAACTCAGAGATCCACCTGTCTCTGCCTAACACGGGTTGGTATTAAAGGTATATGAAACCATGCCTAGTCCTAAAATTCCCTTTTTAAAATATGGAATAAAACACTAGAAGTCATTATCTTCAAAGGAAGCTACCTAGGAAGCCGAGCTTTTCATTCTGAGGCCAGGTGGGGCAAAACAGCGAGAAAAGGTGGCTGAGGACAAAAAAATACCCGCCTTATGAGCTTGAGATTTCTTTGATCCTGGGAACCTATGAAAAAGCATGGCATCAAGGCAAGCCCCTGTGATCCCTGTGACGGCTAGATGGGAGGTAGAGACAGGTGGGTCCCTGGAAGCTCCTGAGCCTGAGGGCGGGGCCTACACTGCAAACTCAAGGTCAATGGGAGGCCTCGTCTCCCCCTCACCTCCACACACATGCCATGTACGACGACTCCTGAAACCACACACATTGAAAGGGGGGTGTCAGGGATCCCTGAACATGGGGTGTGTGTGAAGTAGCACAAGAGGAGAACACGGTCCATGTATTATACACTGGATTAGAAATGGAGCTCACTGACATGGCACACATCTGACTTTAGCATGCACAAACCTAAGATTAAATATTGAATTGCAATGTGGAAAATATATCCTATTTTAATTTTAATTTTTGGAATACTTAAGTGATAATGACTGAACTGGTACTAATGTGACTTTTACATCTCTCTGTACTAGATAGTTTTAGGTCAACTTGACCCAAGCCAAAGTGGTGTGATAGGAGGGAACCTTAATTAAGAAAATGCCTCCATAAGATAGGGCTATGGGCAGGCCTATAGGGCAGTCTCTTAATTAGTAATTTATGGGGAGGGCCCAGTCCATTGTGGGTGGTGCCATCCCTGGGCTAGTGGTCCTAGGTTTTTTTTTTTTTTTTTTTTAATTGGTTTTCTGGAGACAGGGTTTCTCTGTGTGTGGCCCTGGCTGTCCTGGAACTCACTCTGTAGACCAGGCTGACCTCAAACTCAGAAATCTGCTTGCCTCTGCCTCCCAAGTGCTGGGATTAAAGGCATGCACCACTACTGCCCGGCAGGTCCTAGGTTTCATAAGCAAGCTAACCAAGCCATAATGAGCAAGCCAGTAAGCAGCACCCCTCCATGGCCTCTGCATCAGCTCTCACTTCCAGGTTCCTGCCATGTTTGAGTTCCTGTCCTGACTTCCTTCAGTGATAAACAGCAACATGGCAGTGTAAGCCAAATAAGCCCTTTCCTCCCCAACTTGCTTGGTCATAGTTTCATCACAGCAATAGTAAACCTAAGATACTCTCAAGACAGGGTTTTTCCATAAGTCCTGGCTGTCCTGAAACAAACTCTATAGACCAGGCTGGCCCTGAACTCAAAGATCCACCTGCCTATGCCTCCCAAGTACTGAGATTAAAGGCATGTGCTACCAAGCCCAGCTCTAAAACATGTTTTAGTAACTCAAAAAGAATTCAGGTAATCACATTCCATTTAGACTTCAATAGTAATGCTTTTATTAAATTTGAAGTTAGGTTTATAGTTACTATCTACTATGGAAAGTGATATTTCCTATCTATAGAAACAAACACTAAAAGCTTCCATTTAATTTGAGTGTTCATGTGTGAACAGAGGCGGGTGCATATGCATAAATGTGAAGACGAGGCATCAAGCCTGAGTGTCACTTATCCAGTGTGTCTGCTTTGGATTTTAGACAAAGTCTCACTTGCCTAGAATCCACATTAGAGTAGGATGGTTGCCTAGCTCCAAGGCTCCCAGCACCACCACACCCACCTAGTGTTTTAAATGTGTTTTTTGGGGAATAAAATAGGAAGAATGCAAAGAAGGAAGGATGGAAGGAAGACAAGCAAGGCATGCCAACAGGCACCTACATCTCTAACTGCTCTGGAGGCCGAGGCAGGACAATCCTCTGAACCCAGCAGTTTTAAGACCAGCCTGGATAACACAGGTTGTCAGGTAGCTTCCCACAGTGACAAGGACAGTAACTGATGCCCTGGCAATGATAGCAAATGCGCAGTAAGTGACTCTTAAAGCAATCATGTCAGTATGCACACAGACATTCTCACAGGGAAAGGACTGATGCCAGGCCTAGCAGCTCCCATGGGCTCTGCATGCTAACACATGCTACCATTAGCCCAGGCCAGGCCAGGCCAGGTTTCTTTGGGACCTGACATTATACTACAAGGGAGCAGAGAGCTGAAGCACACAATCTCCCAATGCTGTGTTCTTTATAGAAAACAAGCTATAGAAAGGGCTGACAGAGGCTTAGAAATAGCATCTGCATGTCTCTATAGACATCAAGGTGACAGGGTGGACAGAGCGAGAGAACACTTCTCACAGCTGGCCCTAACATCAGGCAGGTGCATCCTTTCTAGGCCACAGTTGCAGCCCTGCCTGTCTTCCCCACCACCAGCTGTTAGGAGGGGAGAAGGGAAGCTATATAAACTCCTGCTCAAATGGGCGGACACTCGCCCATAAGTCTAAAGTCCAGCACCATGGCTAACTTAGTGGTATACTGACTACCTAGCATGAACAAGGTCCTGGGCTCAATCTCCAGTGAAAAACTTATCACTCAGTGAATTCCACATTGAAACAAGTATGATGGGCATGTTACTTAGGATGCTCATGTGGGCAGGCTAATTAATTAACACCGACAAGAACAAGAAAGCAGGGATACGGCAGGTGAATGACGGAGGACCACTCTGGTGACTTGGGAAACCCAGAGGCACACAGTGGGAGGGGGACAGAGGTCCTTCAGGATAAGATGAGATCTGGCACTCTTTTGGTATGGGAACAGCACAAAATGACGGTGATGCTGCCCCACACAATTCTGAGGGGATACGTACCTCCTCCACCAACAGCAAAGTATCGTCCCTAAAGTTGAACTCCTTCACTTTCCTTGCAATTTCCTGCTGAGTCCTCAAGTTCTTCTCCAAAGCGAACGATGTCTGCTGAGATTGGGCGAGCTGAAGCAAGAGCCTGAGGAAGCAGAAAGTCTCAGTGTGAGAGGCTTTGCTACAGGGACCTGCGCCACAGGGAGCTCAAGCTCATCCAGAGCCAGGGACTAAGTTGCCAGGAGTCCTGCTGGTCTCACTATAACCATTCCTGAGTCCCTACCGTTTCCATTCGGAACAAGCTGCCTTCCTGTACAACTGAGAAAGGATCAAGACTCAGAGGGCTGAGACAGTCAGGGTAGCACAGACTACAGTAAGTGTCTCAAAACCAGGGAGGGAGGGAGGGAGGCAGGCAGGCAGGCAAGTGAGAGCAAAAGCAGCTCACTCACTGAGAAGAAGTTCAAAGCCACCCCAGCCACGTGGTCTGTTCCTGGGATGCTGGCATCTGCTGTCTCCACAGCGCCTGGACCTCAAGTCATACTTAGCTTTGCTGGCAGATATAAGTACCAAAACAGGACCAAACCTCGAACAACCACTTCACAGCCGCTCTACTATGAACGTTCCCAGTGATACTAACTCTTCTGTTCTTCTGAGCTCAGCCCCCTTTCCCTAATGAGAGGCTCTAGCTGGGTGTTCTACGGGCATCAAGTTCTCAGTACATCAAGCTGAAGTCATTCATTCCTTGTATCCTGAATCTTCCCTGCCCATCAGTTGGTATTCTCCACCTCAGTAGACAGCGCCCAATCCACCCCTGCACCCAGAGCACACCAGAGTCGCCTCCTTCTCCTCCTCTTTTTTTTTTTTTAAAGATTTACTTATTTATTTTTTATGTGTATGAGTACACTGTAGCTGTACAGATGGCTGTGAACCATCATATGGCTGCTGGGAATTGAACTCAGGACAGCTCCGCTCGCTCTGGCGTAATACACTGTAGCTGTCTTCAGATGCACCAGAAGAGGGCATCAGATCTCATTATGCGTGGTTGATCTAATTACAGGTGGTTGTGAGCCACCATGTGGTTGCTGGGATCCGAACTCAGGACCTTCGGAAGGGCAGTCAGTGTGCTCTTACCCACTGAGCCATCTCACCAGCCCCCTCCTCCTCTTCTTCCTCCTCTTCTTCTTCTCCTTTTCCTCTTCTTCCTCCTCCTCCTCTTCTCTCTTCCTCTTCTTCCTTTCTCCTCCCCCTCCTCCTTTCTTCCTCCTCCCTTTTCTTCCTCTTCCTCCTTACCTTCCTCCTCCTCCCCCAATCCCACCCATACCTCAGCTGGTCACCAATCCCATCTATCCACACTTCAGTGACACCATTCTCTACTTTTACTAGGACTGCACTAGCACAGGCTGGATCCCGTCACTGGTGATCGTCGCTTCTCCACTTGTCTCTCCACAGCTCCAAATGGCTTCCTCTAGCCCAGCTTCCCTCTCTGAATTACAGCTCAGATCACACTCCAATTCAAAGTTTATGAATATTCTCTGGGCCTTCAAGAAAAGCATGGAATCTTTAAGATAACACCCAAGCCAGGGCGGCAGCACACGGCCATATTCCCAGCACCAGGAAAGCTGAAGACAGAGCACGGAAGTTCCAGGCCAGCCTTGGCTACACCTTGAGCACTGCCTCAAAAATCAACCCACAGCAGAAATGGCAGTCTCAAGCTAATAAAAACCAGATACAATCAAAGTGTTCTTACTGGCACTCCCCATTGCGGGTCACAGACCATGCAGCTTCAGTGTGTATTTGAGAGGACTTTAACTCCACACCCTCAGGCTGTAGGCATTTCTCCCATTCCTCCATCTAGCAAGATGAGGAATCTGGAGCTCAGATAATCTGTATATAATTTGTGCAAGGGCAGACAGCCGGCCATCAGAGCAGTCCAGGCTCGTGTGCCTGACATCAGTCATTATTCAGAGTCCTTCAGAATCAGATCTGACTCAGGCCCTCCTAGTCTCCTTGCCTGGGACTGTGGCTCACAGCTCCCCTTGGACTTCTCCCACATTGCTGCTCCTGCCACCTGGGGTGCTCTGAATGAGAATGGGCTCCATAGGCTCACAAGGGGAGGCCTTATTTCAAAGGATTGGGACCTGTGGCCTTGCTGAAGGAGGTGTGACCTACTCTTTAGGAACTGTAGGAAGTATGTCACTGGCTTTGAGGTTTCAGAAGTCCAAGCCAGGCCCAGCATCTCTCTCTTCCTGCTGCCTGCCAAAACTTAGAACTCTCAGCTACCTCTCCGGCACCACGCCTGCCTGCATGCTGCCATGTTGCCTGCAGTGATGATAATGGACTAAACCTCTGAAACTGTAAGCCAGCCCCAATTAAATGTTTGCCTTTATAAGAGTTGCTGTGGTCATGGTATCTTTTCACAGCAATAAAAAACCTACCTAATGCCCGGCAGTGGTGGTGCACACCTTTAATCCCAGCACTTGGGAGGCAGAGGCAGGTGGATTTCTGAGTTCGATGCCAGCCTGGTCTACAGAGTGAGTTCCAGGACAGCCAGGGCTACACAGAGAAACCCTGTCTAGAAAACAAAACAATAACAACAACAACAAAAAACCCTACCTAAGACACAAGACCATGTGACTGTTCCTATGCCTTTTAGCTAAAGCTTTCTCTCTATATCACCAAACACAAGAGCACACCTTCCTCACCCAACTAACAGTACACAGGTGAGCGAGACAACACAGAGAACTATGGACTGCAGACATAGATAGGACTTTGGGGCCATAAACTGATCTCAATATGCAACCCAAAATCACAAGCAATACTATGAAGGGGTGTGGACAAAGCACCCAGTACCTGTGGCCAGCTGCTAAAGCACTCTTCCCTAGGATGCTCAGCAGGAGCACAGCCCCAGAGAGGCTGGTTCTTTCCTTTGCTTGGTCTCCATGGAGCTCTGCTCACACTAGGACATAGCCCTCAGCAGCTGTGTGCCAGTCCCTGGCTACATGAATATTTTCCTCAACACAGTGACTATTGCAAAGAACAATAGTCTCGTTTTCGCTTTTTAAAAAAAAAAAAAAAAATCATCTTTATAATCCTTGCACCAAACATATATAACAGATATGTTGAATAAAAGTAACACAGTCACCAGGCATGGTGACACACACCAGTCCTCAGGAGGCAGAGGCAGGGGATCTTTATAAACAGGAGGCCAGCCTGGTCTACAGTATGATCATGAGCCTCCTGCCTCAGGTTCCCAAGTCCTGAGATTCCAGGCCTCTACCAACAGCATTATGAAACATTTTAATATTAGTTCATGTCCTGTTGTGGTTTCGTATTCATTTCCCAGATGGCTGAGTTTTTTCGTATTAATAGGACATTAGAACTGCTCGTGTCCATTTCTTAATTACTGTAAATAGAACAGTGATAAACATGGATACACAAGTATCTCTGTGGCATGCTGGCTCCGAGTGCTTCAGGCATGTGCCCAGGAGTACACAGCTGGGTCATACGGCAGTTTTACTTTGGTTTTTGTTTTGGAGTGTGTTTGTTTGTTTGTTTGTCTGAGACAGGGTTTCTCTGTGTATCCCTGGCTGTCTTGAAACTCTCTGTAGACCAGGCTGGCCTCAAACTCACAGAGTCTATCTGCTTCTGCCTCTCAAGTACCGGGATTGAAGGAGTACACACCTGGCCCCAACTTGGGTTTTTCTGAAGCCCACTCTGATATCAGGGTGGCTGCACTGGTCTAAATTCTCACCAGCCATGTATGGGATTCTTCCATCCCTACATACAATGTATGCTAACTTTAAATTTGTATTTAAAGAAATCTTTCCTCCTTTAAAAAATAGTAGAAAAGAAACAGCCTTTCTGCAGCTCCTCTGTGTGAGGACGCACGTTCTCCCGGCTCACCTGGCGCGGATCAGAGAGGCACATGCTTTCCTCCGAGCCTCCATCTGTGCCTCTTCCCTCCGCCTGGCCAGACAGTTCTGCATATTCTTCTGAGTATTACAACCACTGGCCTCCATGGAAAACAGTGTGCTCTTGGGCAAGGTTTCGGGGAAAGACAAAAGAGAGCCTATTCCCAAGTGTACAGAGGAGGGACCAACAGCCTTGCCACTTGAGGTGGAACTCTTCTGTCCCTGCGGTGACACACCTGCTGGCAGGTCTGGCCCTGGAGGCATACTCAGGTATGCCTCTGCCAATTTACACCAGCTCCACGGGTTGAGAGGGTGCAGAGAAATCAGCTTCTGCAGGCAGAGGACCATCTGCCCCCAGCTCTGCATGCTGGAAAAGACAGCCAGGTGGAGGTAGAGCACCGTGGTCAGATGGTCTACGTTGGTGGCTTTGCTTTCCTGAGAAGAGAAAGCAAAAATCCTTACGTACAAAATGTTTTCACATAAAGGCCTAGAGGCCCAGGTTGTATATATTATAAACCAGAAGCATCTGTAAGTGTTACATGGGTCGAGTGAACTCAATCCTTCCACAGATTTCCTGCGTTGAACTATATCCTGCAAGCTGTCCTCTACATGAAAGCCATGGCTGGCACACATGTGCACACATGTGCACAGGGGTTTCCTTCTCATCAGAAAATCCTTTAATGTCTCACTGAGAGCCATTATCTCTTGCCTAACCTGCCATATGGCAAATATCCTGTGGGTTAGGGAAAGGGTTCACTTTTTCCAAGTTAGTCTACAGAGAGCAGATGGTAGAGTGAAGTTATCTTCAGTCTGATATGAAATCTAAGGAGAGCCTAGCCTGCCCAGGTCACACTCCTGCACAGAACTAAACTGAGTGTCAAAGGCCGAACTACTCCTACTCAGCCCAGTTACGGTGGAAGTGGACGCCTGCTGAGTTCCTGGAACATTCCTATACCAAGTGGGAAAACATGAACTAAAGCTCCATGTAACTTATTTGGTGATTCCATTCCTACCTGAACATTGAGCACACCTGGCTTTACTCTTTCTATTGCTTAAGGTTTAGCCTTCCGGAAAGACCACTTAAGGTGTACAAGGGCCCTGGCCTCCATTCTGAATACAGAACAGTGCTATGTTTGCCACAAGTGTGGCCGTGGAACAGTGAACGCTCTAAAGTCAGGCCATGCCTTTTGGAGGTGGCTCCGTGGGTAAAGGTACTTGCTGCCAAGCCCGGTGACCTGAGTTCCAACCCTGGAACCCATGTGCTGGCAGGAGAAACTGACTCCCACCAAGTGTCTGCTGACCTCCTCCTCTTCCTGCCTCACTGCTCTGCCCTATGTATCCCACCCCTCTATGTAAATAGACAACACGTAAAAACATTGTTTTAACTATGCCCTTTATTTCTAATGAGATCACGTCTGGATTATCCCTAGAAACTACTCTTTGCTGCTGCTAGCTATAATGCACTGTTATTCAAAAGCACGTTGTCACTGGGAAAGCAGGTGTATGTTAGTGTGAAGCAGGTGCTACACACAGACCATAATCCCTCCCCACTCCTGCTTTAAGAAACAAAAACAAAAAAAAAAAACAAGAAAAAACCAGGGTATACTGTGTTTGGGCCCGGATTATGCAGTCTTGACTGACTGGCCTTGAACCTGTGATGCCCCTACCAGACTTCCCGCTGCTAGAGTTATAGACGTGCAGCAGAATGCTGGCCTCTAGACTACGACTATGATAATTTGATGAATAATCTAAAGTTGGCTGGCATGCTAAGTTAATAAACAAGGGTTTAATAGCGTAGTCAGTATGCCCCTCTTTGGACATTAAAATCCACTGAAATGTGTTTCAGGGATTTTCCCAGGACTGCAATAATGAAACAATGGAGACTAGAGATGATTCAGTGATTTAAGAGCACTTGTTGCTCTTGCAGAGGACCCAGATTTCCCAGCGTCCACACCAGGCAACAGCTCCAGGGAGATCCAGTATCTCTGGGCTCCCAGCACCCACACTCACACACCCATATCCACACTTAGACCCACACACATATATACACATAATTAAAAATTAAAATACATCTTTGAAAAAAATCTAGAACAAAATCACTCAATTCTATAACTCTGGGTATACATTCCTCATAAAAGTAAAACTTTTGAAATTAAGATTTCTAGGCAATAATTCTCATCTTAGCACAGGAAAAATATTCCAAGAAAATAATCACATCTATCGCTCTATGCTTTCATCTCAATAATTACAGTGCTGATTGTTTCCTTCTGTAATCCTGGTCCACCAATTCTGCTTCTAGCAGGAAGTTTGTTTTCCCGTCCTTAGTAGAAGGACAGTGTAGAAGAACAAGTAACAGAGCCACTCACCAGGTCTGCTGCCATCTCCAGCGCCTCCTCATGCCTCCCAAGGTGGGCCAGACACCGAGCCTGGCCTTCTTGGACATCCCTTTTCATGGCAAAATTAGTAGATGGCAACTGTTCGGAGACACTGGAGTATTCCTGCAGTGCTTTCTGGCAATTATTAAAAGAAGGGAAGGTATGAAGCAGTAAGGGAAGGAAAGGACCCAGTGTAGGGATGACTTCCCTTTGTAGAAAGTGCTAGTAAAACTGACCCCTATAGGGGCTGGAGAGATGGCTCAATGGGTAAGAGTACTGACTGCTCTTCTGAAGGTCTTGAGTTCAAATCCCAGCAACCACATGGTGGCTCACAACCATCCATAATGAGATCTGATGCCCTCTTCTGGGGTGAGATCTGATGCCCTCTTCTGGGGTGTCTGAAGACAGCTACAGTGTATTTACAAATAATAAATAAATAAATCTTTAAAAAAAAAAAAACTGACCCCTACAATAACCTATGGGAGTCCTAAGTGTTTCAACCAGTCCTATGAATGTTTCTCTAAAAGGCAGAGACAGAATGACTGCAGGTCATAATGTCTACAACTATGGAAGTATCCCAGTATTAGAGAGAGAAAATTCTAGAAGCAAACAGAACAGGCTTTGAGTCCGGCTTTACTGGGACTTTGAGTTTTGTGTGTGTGTGTGTGTGTGTGGACAGAAAGAGAGAGAGAGGGAAAGAGAGAGAGAAAGAGATTCCTGAATTTGCTATATAGATTAATTAGGCTGGTCTTAAACTCACAGATCCACCTGCCTCTGCCTCCATCTTCCAAGTGTTGGGATTAAAGGTATATGGCACCAGGCCCAGCTATATAGCTTATTAATATTTGTGCAAAGATGAAAAGAGACATGTATATGAAACAATCTGGCATCTAATTGTTCATCCTTTCCTTTCCTTTTCTTGCATATTGTGGGGTATTTTGTTCCTGTGACATGGAGATTTACAGATGAGTGGATCTAAAACCTGGGAAAGCAGAGCTACAGGGATCCTCAAAGCATTCTTTGGTTGGAATTATGAAGAAACAAAACGGAATATGGACCCTGTAGGAAAGGCCTAGACTTAGGAGTCTAAGACTATCTATAGGCCCCACCAAAGACTCAATCCAGCCCACAAAGCACACTGCTAACCTGGCATACACTGCTCTCCACATGTGCCACTGTTGCTAACACAAGAGCCCATCTGAAGTCCCAGAGTTGGATGCATGTTGACCCCCACCTCGTACTCCTGTCGTCTGTAGGCCAGGTCCCCTCGGAATTTCTTGAGAGTGAGAACTTCAATATCATCACTACTTTCTGTCTCTTCATAAAACCACTAGAAATCAAGAAGACAGTGTTTATGATGGAGACTGAAGGTATGCTTACACGGTCAAAAGCACTTTCCCATGATGCAACCACCTAAATGTCAAGGACACACTTCTTCAGGATGACTCAAGGCAAAGCAGTGGACAAAGAATGGCTATATTTTGTTTTTTAAAACAGTGTCTCATCATACACCCTCCAAGTGCTGAGAGTAGACCCATATGATTACATCAGACTAAATGATATGTGTTTACATGTGCAGTAAATATGTGTGCCTATATGGTGTGAGGGCTAGAGATCAATGCCAGTTGTCTTTATCAGTCTCAATCTTGTTTTCTCAAGACAGGGTCTCACACTGAACCTGAAGCTTACCAGTCAGCTAGACTGGCTACCAGCAAGCTCCAAGGTACTCCTGTCTTCACCTTCCGGCACTGGTTGACATACCCAGTTTTTTATATGAGTGCTAGGAATCTGAACTCAGGTCCTCATGCTGGGCACCCAGCACTTCACCCACTGAGCTACGAATGACAATCTTCATGATGGCCCAGATTTTTACAAATATTTTTAATATGTATTATATGTATGTGGGCACATCCATGCTACTGTGTATAAGTGGAAGTCAGAGCATAAACTGCTGGTTAGTTCTCTCCTTCTACTCTTTCGGTTCTGGTGATAGATCACGGGTCATCAAACTCGGCTGCAGTTGACTTTACATGCTGGGCCATCTTTCTAACAGCCCGCTTTTTTGTTTGTTTGGTTTGGTTTTCGAGACAGGGTTTCTCTGTGTAGCTCTGACTGTCCTGGAACTCACTCTGTAGACCAGGCTGGCCTTGAACTCCAGAACCTGACTTGGGAGGCCCCTGCCTCCCAAGTGCTGGGATTAAAGGTGTGCGCCACCACCGCCCGGCTGACAGCCCGATTTTTATTAAAATGATCACAACAGTCAGTGAGATGACTCGGTGAGTAAAGGCACCTGTCTCTAAGTTGGACAACCTGATTTGATCTCTGGCCCCATGTGGTGGAAGGAAAGAATCAACACTTGTAATCTGTCCCCTGACCGCCACACAGTGCCATGGCTCTCTCACCCCCACACACAAATAAATAAATGTGGTTTGAAAAATAAATTGTAATGATCACAAGTATAAACATGTCAATAACAGATTTGTTTTAAAAAAATAAGAGCACACGTTTTCAACCACAGCGAAGTTACTGGAAATGACAGTCACCTAGTGCAGTCCAGTGACTCTTAAAGTGCTAGCTGCTTTCTTTTAGAGCAATTGAAAATGAATAGGGACTGACAATACTATGCACAAGATGTAGGAAACTGTGATTATGGTGATGGTCCTACTGTAAAAATGCTACCACACAGAGCACAGGAAATTTTAACTGGAGTCAGGCTTCTGTGCATCCCAGACAAAGATCTGGAGGATCTGAAGACACAGCTGTAAGAAGACTTCCCTTTTCTGACTTAAATCCACTGGACATAAAGTGAGAGCGAGATATAAATACCAAGAAAGAATAAAAAAAAACAAAAAACCAAACGGATGAAAAGCATTCTGCATGCCCGGTTTTCCAGCCCCAAAGAAGCATCTCCTACTCTCTTTTAGAATAAAACCTGCTGAGGCTGAAGAAAGTCTCCCTAACTTCTGTTGACTCAGTACAATTAACATTGTAATGGCTTGGTTGTATTTTGAATAATACACTTCACTGAGTATCAAGGCTCATCACAAGCTTGCTAAATTAGTGTCTCTCCTTCTGAGCCATCACAGTAGGAAAAACTTTGTTCTATTCTTCAAACACCGTGTCACTCAAGACGCGATATTTGAGCCACCGTTAGGTTCGGCACTCTGCAACCATCTGGTCACATAGCTAGTCATCCCAATTTAACAATAATATATCCAATTATCATTATATTACTAGGAAATGATGAAACAAAATTAGCTTGAAACTATTTTATTCTTCTAGACAGCCAGCAAGCCTGAAAGGATGCTACAGTGGACCACCTGGGCGGGGTTGGGGCAGGGAGGGGGTATAGGATACTAGCCCGGGCAGGTCTGCAGGACCTGTGGGTTAGGGGTGGGGAACGGAAACAGACAACACCGAGGCTGGAAGAGTGAGGTCGCTGTTGCTAGCTTGCAGGAAGGCTGGACAGTGACGGTGGCGGGCCTCGCCGCAGGCCGGCTCCGGAGCGGAGCGGCAAGAGGGCAACCGTCTCACCTGCGGCTCGCAGAGCTTGGCGCCGTAGGGGGAGGGCGGCTCAAGACGGCGCTCTGGCCTCTGCTCGAACACCGAGTCCTCAAATTCGCCCCCCAACACCCAGCATCCGGTCTCCATCGCGCGGACGTGCAACCGGACCTCGAAGCGAGGCGAAACCTAGAGCGACGCCCATCACCCAGCCTCCAAAGCGCGCGAAGGCAGCCAGGAACCGAGACAAGGTAGTGTCTAGAGCGGCACCGGCGCACCGCCCACACGGAAGCGGTGGGTTGTCGGCCGGGGCGTTGCATTCTGGGAGTGGTAGTCTTTCAGCGGCTGTGCAAACTGGGGGTTTCGTGGTGGAGCAGAAATTCTTACCTGACTCTAGAGCTTCCTGAACCTCCCAACAAGTCTTTGACTTCTCTGTGTCAGGAGCTGGATGGGGTACTTTTCCCCTGAGTACCTCGAAAAGTCGGGGGCGCAGGGGAGCCGGTTAACTTGGTAAGTACCAGTTTTAAACAACTGACAGTATTCTCCCCATTTTATTTTGCATTGTATTTCTTCATTTTCCTTCCCAATAATAACTGTGCGAGAAGAGCACAGTTACTCCTGTTTTGTAAAAGGAGATATTGAACTTGAAGAAGTCAGGTAATTTGTTCAAAAGTCCAGCGTCTCTGCGGAAGAGACCAGAACTATTCACGCATTTATAAAAAGCTAGACATTGAAATTTAAAGACTTGATCAAGACTAGCAGAATTTTGAGACTTTCAAGAAATGTTTTGACTCTAGAAAGTAAAGGTCGTGGACAAAACACTGGGTTGTGTTATACAACACTAACGCAGAGCTAGTAATAAAACTTTATTTTCCCTCACACTTGCTCCTCTTCCACCAGTTGCTTCCAGGGTTTTTCCGTCAGCTCTATTTTCTACTCTACAGACTTGTACAGGGCAACCTAAACCACCTCCCCGGGTTTCAAAACTCATCTGCTCATGACTCACAAAATATGGAACTCAGCTTCGTATTCAATAGCCTTACTAGAAGATTCACATAGGCAGCCTCCAGACGGTAGCTACTGTGGGATTCATCCAGGGAAGTCCATTTTTAAAACCTAGGGTTTTTGTTTTGTTTTCTAATCAGAAATGTAATACTTCTTATTAAGAAAAATTCAGATGTTATAGCGAAGTATAAGAAAAGTCCATAATATCACCAAGAAAAATATTATGTCCTAAAAGGGATATATTTGCCCTAATCCCAGTATGCCCTGTCTCTGCCCAGTACTATGTCAGCACAGTACTGAAGGACTGCAAGAGCCACATGTGTCTGGCTTTGTGACCTTGACTCACTAGCTGTGCAACCCAGTATATGAAATAGGTATTGATTAAAATGAGGCACAGAAAGCTAGGGAGATAAAGGGGGTGTCATGGGTCTATTCAAAATCTCTGCTCCAGGAGCAGAGTAAGAGCAAGAGCAAAGGCAGGCAAGGGGGATTTCGTCTAGCTTTTCCTTTATGAAAGATATTTGGCCTTAGAGTTTCTTCCCTCCTGCTCTGAGGCCTGCTGGCTCTAGCCTCCTGCCCAACAACTGAGCTAGAGCATGTGCTAAAATGGCAGCAGTTGTTTTAGCATGTGGCTAAGTGATAGTTCTTATGATAGAGTTGCCCTTTGGACTCAAGATTCCTGGGCTTGGTGGTTTCCAACCTTTTGCCAAAAGAACCTCTTACTTACTTTACTCCCAGTCATGGCATATTTGTCTACAAAAAGAAAGCTATGCTTATTGACTAATAATTGCTTGCCTTTCATTTGAAAATGTGAACCCAAATCTTATATAACAGCCAATCCAGGCTTCTGCCAGCTCCAATCTACCAGCATTGCCTCCTATGATAGAATTCCAGCTGAAAGTGAGAAAGTAGGGCTGGAGAGATGGCACTGACTGCTCTTCTTGAGGTCCTGAGTTCAATTCCCAGCAACCATATGGTGGCTCACAGCCATCTGTAAAGGGATCTGATGCCCTCTTCTGGTGTGTCTGGAAAGAGCTATAGTATACTCATATATATAAAATAAATCTTTAAAAACAAAAAAAAAAAAGAAAGTGAGAAAGTAGCTATTCGAGCCCTGGGAAGCCTGATGGATACAAAACTGTTGTTAGAATCAGTACTTTTTAAAAATCCCCATTGCAGTTAATGAGCCAGGGCCTGGGAATCAGAGTTGCAAAACATGGCCTCACTTAATAAGCCTCAAGGCAGTGGGCTTTAGACACTGTAACAGTTAAATCTATCCTGTAAGCTTAGACATTGCAGGTGTTAGGGCAGTGTTTCTCAGCCTGCCTGAGCTGCCTCAGCTGCAGCCCTTTAATACAGTTCTTCATGTTGTGGTAACCCCCAACCATAAAATTATTTTTGTTGCTATTACATAATATAATTTGCTACTGTTATGAACTGTAATATAAACATTTTTGGAGACACAGGTTTGCCAAAGGGGTTGTTACCCACAGATTGAGAACCACTGTGTTAGAGTAAATGGGATTTCTGCAACTATGGAACTGAGTGGTTGAGACTTTTAAAAATCTGTTTCTATAGCTCAATAGCTATTAAAATCTTATATTTTATTGAGGTGCCTGTTTGAGCTGCCCATCACAAGGCAATGCCCCCTTTTCAGGCAACACTCCTTGCTGCTCTGTTCCCCTGCTGTGGCATTCCCACACACTGTAGACAGTGCTAAGGAGGTTAGAGACTGTCTTTTTCAGGCTTGTAAACCTAGCTCCCAGATAGGCCTTGGCCAGAGTAGCATAATCAATGCCTGTTCAATGGATGGGTGATTGTAAAAGATGGGCATCAAGACAGGAAGGCAAGCAGAGTACTTCTCAGCTGCGGTTCACATGTTGGCATCCTGCCTGTGATCTGGGCAGAGTAGAGCCAGTGTTTCCCTGTGGAAGTGTCTCCCCAGTCTAGACCAGTCTAGACCATCTAGACCTTAGATGAACCCTACTCTCCAGCCAGTTGTTCTCAGCAAACCTACCACAGTCTGCCCTCAGTCTCTCCCTCCTCTTGCAATCCTCCTTGTCCTGACCAAGTACAAACTCACCATTTCCTTTATCAGGAAGCCACTCCACTTCCAGTGTCTTTTAAACTATCTGACTGATTCCCAGAATCCTTTGCTGACCTCCTCTACCCTTAGCCTGGTTCCCGTGGTTCTTGTCTAGGTTCACACACCACCATGTCCAGGGCACTTTGCATTTCCAGAGGCTGGGATTGAGGCTAAATATTTCTTAGGGAGGTCTAATGCTCATTTGTCAGTCACTCACAGTAGACCATGAGCTCATTTAAGCCTGGACTGGGTCACTCACCTCCATGTGAACAGTGTCTGGCATCTAGTCATCCCTGACTCCTGTTGAGTGGATTAATCTAAAGTAGGCTTACCACACTATATTTAGGCATGGATTCTCTATATCATTCTGTGTGTCTGGGGACCTGTGTGTGTAGCTCTGTACTCATGTAGAGAGCATACTAAAGTAGGGAAGACAGTTGGTAAACATGGACACCATCAGGTTACTTAGTTACATATTTTGATACTGTGTTGCTCTCAGGGTTTGAAGGTAAGATCTATCCCACAGCCCATGCTGTAAATGGTCAGTCCTCAGCTTGTCTGGAAGGCTGCAGAGTCTTTAGGAAGTGGGGACTGACTGGAGCAAGTAGTCCACTGAGGCAGGCCTCTGAACGATGTTATCTGGTTTTGCTCCCTGCCCAAGCTCTGCCTCCTGATCTCTCAAGATGTGTGTGAAAAGCACACTCTAGCCCAAGCCTCAGATACATCTGCTATAGTACTGCCCTTGCCATACAAACTGAAATCCCTCTGAGACCATGAGCCCAAATAACCCATCCTCCCTTGTTTCTGCCACAGTGACCAGAAAGCAAGCTGGGATGAACAATTACTGGAGTTTCTGATCTAAAAGTGCCCTCTGTGATGAGCCAATCAGCTTTCCTTTGAGCTCTATAGAGATGTGTAAATGTTTTTTCCACTTTTCCATCTTTTTTTTTTAAACTAAAAAAAAAAAAAAAAAAA
>NW_022196913.1:96218198-96273760 GCF_008632895.1 Mastomys coucha
AGAAGACAACTTATGTTAGTTCCCTCTTCTACCACATCACTCCCAGGAATCAGACTCAGGTATCCAGTGAGCTATCTTGCTAGCCTTTCTGTATGCTGCTTTTGCTAAAATCTGCCCCTTCTATTTTGAGCATGAGTGTTAACCTGCTAATTCTCATGAATAATTTACCAATATACATTTCTCATATTCTGCAGAGTTTTTATAGTTATTCATTGATTCAACTAAAATCTGTGTTTATCTACTGTAAGAAAAGTCCTGTTGTCAGAATGGAGCATAAATTAGTTAAGCTTCCAGAGAGATGGTTCAGCCATTAAGAACACTCACTGTTCTTGGAGAGCACCAGAGTTCAATCCCAGTACCCACATCAGGCAGCTCACAGCCATCTGTAACTCTAGCTCCAGGGTGTGGGTGTCCTTTTCTGGCATCTTCTGTACCTGCACACAAAGTGTGTACACTGACAAACACAAAAATGAAAAGTATCTATATTTTTAAAAGATCCTTGCTCTCATGGAAGTTCTGTTTTAAGGGGTGACAAGGAATATTTAATCCATGTTCTCACTATACAGCCCTACCTCCTAGACAGAGGAAATGCAAAGAAGCCCTCAAATTATTAGGTCTGTCTGTTCTAGACCACGGGGCTGCTGGAGGACTTCTAAAAATATCTACTTACTTTATATAACCTGGAATTTTGACTAAAAGGCAGTGGGCATTATTTGAAATCATTGCAAAACAAAACAAAAACAAACAAACAACCCAATCTATCAATTTTCAAAGTCTTGGGTCAATACAAGTCAAAGACAAAGTCAAGATAAAAGCATATCACAAAGGCCTGAGAGGAAGGAATAGGAGAGATTCTTCGAAAATTAGAAAGTTCTTGTGCTTTTGGGAGAATTCAGAAAGCTCCATATCCTCAGAGCAAGATGTGTGTGCAGAAAAGACACAGGAAGATACTTAGCTGTGCTGGGTTGTCCCTGGCCTATCCAAGCCTAACTGTCAGAGCGCTTGACTATGCTCAAAGTCCGAGACATTTTTGGCCTTTTATTTCCCTCCTTCATTTCTTTTTTAACTTTAAAATAAATTTTATTTTAAACATTATATAAAAAAACACATCGTCCTTTCTGTTTTTTCTTTCCTTGTTTTTTTCTTTCTCATAAGAAAGCTGGTAGATCTGATAGATAAACTGGGCAAAGTTGCAACTTACCACATCATCAAACAAAAAATGATTTGTTTTTATACATCAGCAATGGCCAAGTCAAAAAATAAAGTAATTTCAAGGGCTGGAGAGGTGACTTACCAGTCAGAATCCTATACTGCTCCTGTAAGAAGATCCAACCGAACTGTAGATGTTCAGTTGCTAGCACTCATACTGAGCAGACACCCAGACTCTAGACACACACACACACACACACACACACACACACACACACACACACACACGCATGCGTGTGCTCAAATAAAAATTAATTAAAAGGAAAAGCCATTCCATTAATATCAAGATCTAACAGAATAAGATATATAGGAATAAATTTAGTCAAAAAAGTGAAAGGCTTGCACACTGAAACATTCCTGAAAGAACTTAAGTAACACCAAATACACAGAATGACAAATACCCTGTTTGTAGACAGGAAGCCAGCATCATTAACATGTTACTGCTACCAAAGAAATCTACAGAATCAACATACTCTCTATCAAATGTTCAACCATCTGTTTTAAAATGGAAAAGCCAATCCTCAAATTCACATGGAATTGGAAAGGGTGCTAAACAGAACCACAACCCGCAAAGAAAAAAGTTAGTTATTTATGTAGGGGCTTGGGGGAGGTCACAGAGGTCAAAGAACAACTGGTTCTCTCTTTATACCATGCAGTCCTAGAGATCAAACTCAGATACTCAGAATTGGCAGTAAGTTCCTTTATCCACTGAGCCATGTCACAAGCCCCCAAAGACAATCTTTAAAAACAGTTGTAAGACTCATATTCTTGATTTCAAAACTCATTACAAATCTACAAAAATCTAAGTGATACAGGGCTAGCTTAAGGACAGAAATATATACCAGTAGGATAGAATTTTAGAGTCCAGAAAATAAGCCTTCAAGAATATAACCAATTGCAGGGCAGTGGTGGTCCACACCTTTAATCCCAGCATTTGGGAGGCAGAGTCAGGAGGATCTCTGTGAGTTCCAGGCCAGCATAGTATACAGAGTAAGTTCTAGGACAATCAGGGCTACATAAAGAAACCCATCTCAAAAAACAAACAAACAAACAATAACAAAAAAATTTTGACAGGAGTACAAAGTTTGCTCAGTGGGGGAAAATAGAAAATAGTTGATTTAATAGTGATCTGAAACAATTAGATTATCATCTACAAAAGAAAAAAATTATAAATAGCCAGGAAAACTAGATATCTGCATGTACAAGAATTAAACTAGATTCTTTTCTCTCACCCACAGGCATGCAAGGCACGCATGACGACACACACACTCACTCACTCACTCACAGATTCTGATGTATCAGGAACCTTAATGTGGGGCAGGGGAGATGGCTTCCGAAGCATTACTACCTACGTTGACCTCTAGCACTAGGACCTGCATGGTGGAAGAAGAGAATCGATGCATGCAAGCTGTCCTTTGGCCTCGTGTATGCTGTAGCTTATGCATGCATACACTCACAAATTAAATATGTAGGGAAATTTTTGAAAAAATTATTAAACATGGAAGAGTGATTAAGGAAGATGCCTACACACATAGACACATACAACACATAAAAAATGCACACATACACACAAAAGATATAATCAAAGTCTGAGACTGTACAAACAACTTTAAGATAGATGAATAGGCACAAACTTTCTAAAAAGAGCTCTAGGAGCAGCTGAGTGTGGTGGTCCATGCCTGTAATCCCAGCATTCGGGACACAAGAAGCAGGTGGATCTGACTTCAACAAAGGGATTGCATGAAGATAAAAAGGCTGCACAACACAAGCCAGCAGCAGAATTCAAGACAGACCACAGAATGGGAAAAAAAGACTCTTTGCCAACCATACATCTGACAATTAGTACCTAGAATGTATAGATTCTAAAAATGAAACATACAAACATCTTTACTCATCAAATAAATATAAACACTGAGATTCCACTTCATCTTTGCTGAAAAGGCTATTACCACTAAAACAAGTGTTTAGTTGAGTGGTTAGAAGCACTGGCTATCACAAAGAACCTGGGTTTGATTCCCAGCACCCATATGACAGCAGACAACTGTCTATAATTCCAGTTCCAGGATATTAGCCTCCAGGGGCACCAGTGCATTTACACAAATGCAGGTAAAACACACCAATACTTATTTGTTACCTTGGTTTTGTTTTTCATGATTGGGCTTCTCTGAATAGCTCTTGCTGTCCTGAAACTCCAATTATTGACCAGGCTGGCCTCCAACTCAGATCTGCCTGCCTCTGCCTCCTGAGTACTGGTATTAAATGTGTGTGCCACCAAGCCCAGTTCACCCATACATTTAAGGGGGGAAAAAGAGCAACTGAGGAAGATGCCTGCAGTGTACATATACATAGATAATTTTTCAGGAGGAAAACAACATATGCTTGTGAGCATGTTGGGGGAACGGACCCTTTCTATACTGCTGGCGGGAATATAAATCAGTGCAGGCACTCTGGAAATCATTAGTAAAATCCTGAACTGTACAATCTGCTGGATGGTTAGTGGGTACAAGTGCTTACTGTACACATGGGTGACAACCCAAGCCTGTTCCCTGGATTCCACAAAAGTAGCAGGAAAGAACCAACTCCTATGAATTATTCTTTGACCTCCACACATACATACCATGGTAAATGCATGCCTGCACACATACATGCATGGCAGATGCATACACACACACACACACACACACACACACACACACAAGGAAGGAAAGAGAGGTTGACTTTAAAACATATAGTAAGTACCATAAATCACTCCTAGATATAAACGCAGAGAAATCTAAGTCAACATACCACAGAACACCAATGCTTATTGCTGCTCTGTTCACAATAACCAAGTTATTCAACCAGTCTAGATGGCCATCGACAGATGAACCATTAAAAATGTGGCAGAGATACACAGCTGAGCTTTAGTGAGCTGTAGAAAAGAATGAAGTTCCGTCACTTTCAGGAAACTGAATGGAAAACAGGCTCGGCTCGAGCAAACATCACATCTTTCTCTCATAAGCATAATCTAGTTTTAAATACAAATACATGTAGCATAAAGGTAGGGGGGACTACAAGTAGGAAGGAAAAGATCGACAGGGAAAGGAAAGGGAGTACAAGGTGTGAAATGTAGGTTTAAATCTATATGTGACAAGAAAAGAGAAAATGGGAAAAGGTCCAGCAATAGTGGGGAGGAAGTAAGAGTGGAGGACAGACATGAGCAAGGTATAATTATATTATAGCATGGAAATGTCATAATGGAGCTAGCAAGAGGGTTCAACTGGAAAAGGCACTTGTGCCAAGCCTGATGACCAGACTTCAACCTTCAGGACCCACAGAGTGGAAGGAGAGAACTGATTCCCAAAAGGTGTTCTCTATACATGTACCAATGTGTGCACTAAACAAACAAGCAATTAAGAAGAGATCATCACATTGAAATCCATTGTTTTATAAGCTAAAGTTTATAAAGAAAAAAATAATAAAATTGGACATCTTACTTCATACCATATATAAAACTAAGTAGACATGACTTAAGAACCTAAGTTCAAAGCCGAAAATCACAAAACACTTAATAAAAATTAAGAGATTGACACTGCCTTTTAAATGTGATGTTAAAAGCATAAGCAATAATAAAAAGTTGAAAATTAGACTCAAAAAATGTTAAATTTGTATATTAACCAATAAAGTGAAAATACAACCAACACAATGGGAAAATAACAGCCAATTCTCATTGTTCTCAGTGGCTATGTTCCACAAAAGCACACTGTGGTGACACACCCCTTTAATCCCTGCAGTAGAGAGGCAGAAGCAGGCAGATTTCTGAATTGTCTTCCAAGTGAGTTCCAGGACAGCTAGGGCTACATAGAAAAACCCTGTCTCAAGAAAGAGCAGAGTGAGGGGAAAAAAGAAAACTAAAGAAAGAAAGAAAAAGAAATCACGCCTAGAGGCTAAAGCATGTACTGCTCTCGTAGAAAACCTGAGTTCAGTTCCCAGTATTCACAACTGCCTATAATTCCGGCTCCAGAAAATTTAATGTCTCTGACCCCCTAGGGTACCTGCACTCATGTGTACACACCCATATAGAGACATACGCACATACAATAAAAATCTAATAAAAGAAATCCTGAAAATCCTGAACATGGGATGATGCATGCCTTTAATCCAGAACTTGAGAAAGGAGGACGAAGAATTCAAGCCTTCCTTGGCTATGTGGTGCCTTCCTGGGTTACATAAGACACAGTTTCAGAAAACAGACCAGAAAAGCAAAAGACAAACCACTGGCCCTTCCATATTTTTATCAATTAATCCCTAAACTTGTTTTATGCATTTCTGTTTAAAGACACCTTAGTTAACATGCACTATTGATTAACACTGAATTAATGGCCAGCAGCACGGTAGCTTTACTGGAATTAAGCTTAGCTAGCATGCATTTCTCCACATGGCGCAAGGCAGACTCATCGCATTTACTAGGCAGCAATCCAGTCTTACATTTAAAATAAACAATGAATCGCCAGGGGTGGGGGAAGCACACAAATACCAAACATAACAGTACACTACAAAAAAAGGCTGTTTCTTTGCATTAGGAGAGGTAAGAGCCACCTACTTGACCTGGGAATGTGCTCAGACAGCACAGATGTTTTGCTATTCTGTGCACATAGAGGAATAGCCACAAATGTGCATCAAGTATTGAATTGGGGGTTGCAAATAAATTCTAATGAGAAGGAGCTTTTGCATATACAGAATCTACAAATAATGAGGACTGACTATATTTACAAACTATGTTTCAGATAAGACTGTAACACTAGACTATACAAAGCATCTCTAGAACTCAACAACAAAGGAATAACCCAATTAAAAACCAGGCAAAGGACCTGAACAGACATTAAACAAAAAAGGTATACAAATGGTTATCACCATATGAAAAGATGATGTCATTATGGAAATGCCAATCAAAACCACAATGATATACTTGACATCCAAGATGGCTATCATTTTGTTGACTATACAATATTATACAACATAACTACTTTATGTTGGCTATACAATATTCTTTTTTTTTAAGTCTTTTTTTTTAAAGATTTATTATTATACAAAGGTACACTGCAGCTGTCTTCAGACAGACTAGAAGAGGGCATAAGATCTCATAATGAATGGTTGTGAGCTTCCATGTGGTTGCTGGGATTTGAACTTAGCACCTTTGGAAGAGTAGTCAGTGCTCTTAACCGCTGAACCATCTCTCCAGCCCCAACAATATTCTTAATGATTGAAAGTAAAGGGTATGAGGGAAATGTGAAAAAAAAAAAATAGAACCCTTTTTACTGGTTGCTGGCTATAACATGAGATACATAAGATTGTATGGGAAGCATTTTGGCACTGTAAATGAGTTGGTGATTTCTCAGAAAGTTAACTAGTTATGCCACTAGGTGTGGTGGCATACTCCTGTAACCCCAGCACTCAGAATGAGGAGATAGTAGGATTGTGGGTTCAAAGAAAATCTGAGTAATGCAGTGAGTTGGATTACCAGTCTGAGATGAACTTAAAATTTTATCTTAAAAAATATTCAACATAGAATTCATCATCTAAATAAGAGTACTACTCTAAAATGTATATCTAAAGAACTAAAAATAGAGACTCAAAAAGAGACTTATAGGCCAGAGTTCAAGTTCACTGCAACATGAATCACAATTATCTGAAGATGGAAATATCCCAAGTGTCCATCAACAGATGAGCAATAGTCAAAAATTAGTACACAGTGATCTATAATTCAGTCATCAAAAAGGAACATTATGATATATGTTACAACATGGATGACCTTGAAAACATTATGCCAAGTGAAATAAGCCAGACACAGAAGGAAAGCCTGTGTGTTTCCACTCACTTGAAATATCAAGAGTAGCCAAATTCATAGACCAGGAAGTAGACCAGAGGTTACCAGGAGCTAGGGATGTGGAGTTATTGCCTAATGGTTTCAAATTTCTGTATGGGGTGATGAAAAAGTTTTGGAAATTACAGTGATGATTGTGTAACACTGTGAATATAATTTAGTGCCATTAAACTGTACACTTAAAATTGTAATAGCAACTTCTATCCATATTTTACCACTTTTTTTTTATAAAGCTGGCTCAATAGAAAAAAAATCACTCAAAAGTGCTCATTATTGCTAACTTTTATTTTGTATTCAAAGACATAGTCAACCAGGAAAGAAAAGCTCTTTTGCACTGTTGAATAAATTTATTTAAAAGCTAGCAAACATCAGAGCAGACTTTCATCCAGCCTACCAGAGAGATGGAAAACCACAGAGTTATTTGCAGCTATCAAAGTTAGCATAGCACAAAGGAAACGTAATGTAAATATATTCAAATCCTTCATCTCCAATCCTTGACATTTCAAGGATTGGATCTTGAGAACATTAAAATTACTGTCAAATAAAACTCAGACCACATTAGCAATGGTTTTAAAAAGGGAGCAATTTAATCATTATAATACAGAGTACTTTAAGAAGTTTTTAAATGTGTAAAAGAAAAACAGCTTAGTGCATTCAATTGTTACAGTCTTTACATCACTTCTTTTTTTTTAAAAAAAGTTAACAGTAGTATGAAAAAAGCCACCCACAAAGCCAGCTGTCTGAGTGAAGAAATCAGCAAATTGCAGCATTTGGGAATTGCTAATAAAGCTATAGTTAAAAAATAAAAAGTTTATAAAAATGAAAGCAGCATGCATATTCAAGGCTTTTTCATAACATTTCTCATTAGCTGACAAACATTTAACCAAGAGCTTAGTATTTATTATTCATTAAGTTAGAAAAAAAAACATGAACTGGCCAAACCCACTATGTGTGATCATCCAAAAAGAAATTTTTAAGTCCAAATCTAATAAAACTGAAAATTGTTCTGTGAGGAAAACACAGTTTGAAAAGTGGTCCTATGATCACAACAGAAAGGGTCCTTCCCAACACGAACTTCAGCACCAGTCTAGTTACAAGTCAGTAGGAACTCTGTCTTCTGCTGCAGCAGGCTTACCAGTAACAAGCCCTGATTCTTACACGAAAAGGTAATTTTTAACTTGTTAAGTTCTGAATTTTTTTTTTCTCTGTTCACTGAAATTGTTACACAAGGTAGAATTTCATGAAAAGATGATTCCTGCAAAATCTGACCTGAGCCTGTCTGGTGCCCGTGAGAACATGCACCACATGTATTTTACTGTGGACTCTGTTTCACATGTTTGGAACAATATTTAGAGTTTCTCTCTACTCAGTTCTTTTTCCCTTTGGGGTGATATCTTCAATTTAGTAAAAAGCAAATCAGATTCTGACAGAGAAGTCACAAGTGCTGCAAGTGGAAACAGTGGTTTATGAGTGAGTGTTCAGTGGAGGATCCAGTCATGAAGGCCAGCCAGCTACAAGTCTTCCTGTGCTAACATAACAGGCACAGGCACACTGCAAACTGTGTAAGCCCATGTACAACTTTTAATTTTGGTGTAGGACCTGATAAATAAGACACAGAAGTAAAGTAGGGTTTGGTTCTCCTCTCCCATTTCTAACAACTTTTACTCTGTAAAATATTTGGTCACTCAAAGCTGTAAGCTTAATCACATGTCAAAGAATACAGGTAATACAGCCCATCTTACACAGCTGTAAGCTGGACTAGATGTGAGGACAAGCTCTAGTGGTCATTAACCCCTTAGAAAGTCAAAGATTCACAAGGTTTCCATCCTGTCTGAATAAAAATGTACTGTATTAAAATTTCACTTTTTACAGGTTTGTTTTAATTAGCACTCTATATACATCGCAGAACTTTCCCCGACTGCAGCAGTTTGACTTTGGCACAACATCAAGTTCCATTTCTTTTGGACACTGGATTCTGTTTTGAGAGTATGTATGCCCCACAGTACTGTCAGTGTCATCAGGATTGGTTGGGCCAATTCACAGTAATTCAGACATCTTGAGTTGAAGAACTTATTCTCCTTCAGAATTTTAAGTAGCTATAAAAGAAACACAAATAAACAAAACCCTGAAACTTTAAAGACAACCATATTTTAAGTTTTGCTTTTAGAATAAAAATAATAACCAGTTAGCCACAAATGCATTCTGTATTGTCTTTAACAGTGAGATCACTTACCACACACACCTCACAGTGCAGTTTGTGTAAACCATGTGTATGTTCCTCATGTGCCACATTTGCTTTTAGACATACGCCTTTCTGTAATCATTTATAAAATTATTAGTAGGAAGATATTTCATTGTCAGTATTTGTAACATTAAATCTAACAATCCATAGTATTTCTGCTTGTACACAAGGCTAACTTGTACAAAAGTTATATTTACTTTGTGTTCTGCAGTATCTTTTTTATCATATTCCTTTGTATATTCCTCAAAGTTTATATTAAACAATGAGTTCTGGGTTGTAAAAAAGGAATTACTTTTGTACCTGGTTTCTGTGGCTTTGCCTAGTTGCAATATTTTGGGAAGGTTTGGGTAGGTATTTTTGTAAGCTAAATCATATTGAAATAAAACTTTTAAGAGGAAACTGTACTGAATAATTTTGTGAGAATTATTTTGTTAAATGAATAACATGCTAATTGATGTGTTTTATAATTTTACATTTCCATATATTTCTTAAATTGTATATATGAGCTATATGCTGTGTATAGGTTCATGGGAGGGTGCACATGTGCCAGCCATTGGTACATGTCGTGGGGCGGGGTTGTTCTTCAGCTGCTTTTTGCCTTAGTTTCAGAGACAAGCCAGCAAAGCTCTGATGCAGCTACGCTGGCTGGCCAGTGAACTCCAGGTATACATCTCTCTCCACCATCTCTCCTCAGTGCTGGGGTTACTAGTACTGTGCCCAGAGAACAGGTGCTGGAGTCTGACCTCAGGCAAATGCTTTATCTACTGAACTACTTTGCCAGCCCTGGCTTCTTTGTGTTTCAAAAGCAAAGGAAAACATATACTACAAATAGTATAAACTCTTAAAACCAGACTTATGTGAATTTTATGACCATAAAAAGTATCAGTTATTATATAAGTGAAAGTCAGATCCAAGTAAACAGTATGGAAAATTTCACCTATGTTTAAACAATTACACTTCCCCCAAAAATGACTGCAAAGGCTGCAACAAATTCACTGCAGCAACAAATTTGCTGATGTAATCTTGGCGGAAGACATGTTCTTGTGTTTAGCAATTTAAAAAAAAAAACCCTGCTACAAATATTTTATGCATCTGGGTCAGAACAAAGCCTGTGGTGAAGTCTCTGATATGAGGAAGTGGAGGGCAAGATTTCAGGATAATGCTACAAAACTCTTGAGCTTCTTGTGACTTAAAATGATGACATGATATTATTCTCTGGCACGCAATGAGACTTAGACTGTTGATGTAAATAAGTGAAGCTTTAGTCCATCTGATTTCTGTCTTAGGGATGTTAGTGAGAAGAAACTGGAAAAGGAACTGTTAATAAGTGAGACTAGTGTGTAGCCTTTATTAAGGTCTCTATAAATAATTACTAAAATAAGCAAGCCAGGAAGATCCTCCCGAGGACTAAGAAAATATTGTGTAGAATAAAAGAGTACACATGTAGGTTAGAGAGTAAAGAAGTCAAGGAAATAAGTACCTATGCTCATATACAAAATAATAATGAGAATCTATGCCCCTCCCCCATTTAGTGATTGAAAACACAACAGCAATTGCTGACTAGATGCTATTTGAGCTACAGAGAGACAAACACAGGCATTTCATGACAAGTAAACTGTTTTCAAAAGTGTGTTTTTATTCTGGAATATTCCCAAAACAAAGAACAGAAGAGAATAAAACCATGTTCCTGAATTCCAAAAGAATTAAGAACTGAAGTGCTGGGCTGAGAATGTAGCTTCGTGCTAGACTGCTTGCCTGGCATAAACAATCCCCTGGCTCACTCCCCAGTATTGGAACTCACATACAAAGAACTGAAGGCCTAACTTCAGGTAACTATCTGCAACTACAATAAATTTTTAATTTAATCTACAATCTATTAAGGAACATGCCAAAACTTTTAGTTAAACTGTTTTCGTTTGCACTATGAAGATTTTATACTGTTTTAAGAGATGATCTTCCTATGTAGCCTAGAACTTGAACTCCTCCTGCCTCAGTTTCTTAATGTTAAGATTATGGGGATATAAAGCCACATCCAGCAGGAAATTTTTTTAGCTAAACATAGTACTTATACTACAGGAAGTTTATCTTATCCCAAAGAACAAAAGATATTTTAGGTGATTGAGTTAATTTATATCAAATATGAAATCTTTTATCTGCATTTTGATTTATGACAAAAAATTGTAGTTATTCAAAAACAAATGCCACCTAAGCACTAGTGAGATAATACATGATCTGGAATAGGCCTTTGTCTTTTAACAGAAAAGGATACTGAATGCGCAATGCATCTTAAACTCTAGCAAAAGTCTGATGACATTTTGAGAGACAACAATGGAGAAAAAAGCATCTACTTTTATTTCAGTTTCCTTGAACCCATCAGTCCTTATGCTGTGGTCTCTCCTTTCAGTATACTTGCCCTTATTTTTAGTTTTGTATTTTTAATTGTTTCCTTACATAGACAAAAATGAAGCATTAGTAAAGAGGAGGTTACAAGAAATACCTTTTAGTTACTAAAATGTTTTATATAGAAAATAAATAATTAAAGGGACATTAGAACAGTAAACCCTATATAATAATCAAGCTACACATCATAATAATACATGTCATGACTAGTGGCACCTGGTCCTCTTATTAGGAAAAAAAAATGTTGTAAACAAAAATTAGTAAAAGTAAAGATAAGGGCTAGGGAGATGGCTCAAGTCACTAAAGTGCTTGCATAAAAACATGCAAACCTGAGGTCAGATCCAAGATCCCTCATGAGAGCCAGGCACAGCAGTGCACACCTATATTCCTACTGAAGATGTAGAGATAGGTGAATCTTTGGAGCTTTCGGAGTTACCTGGACACCTAGTATTGCTAAATCAGTGAGCTCCAGATTCAGAGAGACGCTGTCCCAAAAAATAGGGCAGAGAGCAATAGAAGAAGACAGTATCAGCTCTGGCCTACACACACACACACTAATGTAAAGATGAGTGAACCAATAAGATGGCTGTTAAAACATGTATATGATGATGAATACAAAGGCTAAACACTTACATTTCAGTCATCTGATTTAGAAAGCTTCCGCTTCACATGTCGTGGGGGTTCCCAAGTGTCACTATCATCTGTTTCTTCTTCATCTTCTTCCTGATCTTCAACAACTTCATCTTCTTCCTCATTTTCCTCAAATAATTCTATACCTAACTCAGATCTTCTCTGTCTTTCTGCAAACCACTCTCTGACCTGCTCATAACCCATGTGTGATCTGTTGACAAGTTCATCAAGGTCTTGCTCATTAAGAAATTTGTGCTTTAGGTAGTAATCCTTAAGTATTGCTGTTCCAGTTTTAAACTTTATAAGCGATGGTACCCTCTCCCAGGTGTTCATTCTTTTTCCTCCTCTGGGCCGCCCACGTGGTCTGCCTCGGCCCCGTCCTTTGGGTCTGCCTCTCCCTCTTTTCCTAAGGGAAGACAGACCATTCAAACTACTTGAATTGGAGCTTTGATAGTAATAGTACCATTTCAAGTTTCCATTCTTCCAAGCATAACGGGTATCCCCAAACCAACTAACTATGTCTGTTCTGGCAAGGCCACTTTCTTCAGCCAGCTTGTCATACTCTTCTGCTGATGGCCACTGTGTTCGGACAAATGCACTTTTAAGCATGTGCAGCTGCTCTGGTGTTTTCTTACATATCTTGCCTGTCCCTCCTGACTTAGGTGCAACTGTTTCATCTCCAGGAGAATTTTCTCCAGGCTCTTCTTTGGAACTACCTACATTACTTTCATCTACTTCTATTTTCTCATCCTTTAAAGCTTTTGTTTTATTTTTCTCTGTAAACCAAGCATCAATTTCTCTTCTAGTAAGTTTGGTTTGCGCTCTTAACCTATTTAATTCTTCATCCGTTAGTACAGAACTGTTGAGAAAACTTGCCTGAAGGACACGAAGTTGCTCTGCAGTTTTCTCTTTAAACTTCTGGGGAGCAAAGTCAGGAAAGGGATTCCAGGACTGTTTCTGCTGTGAGGCAGCTGCAGCTGGGGGTTCTGGGGTTTCATCGCTGGAGTCTATGATGATAGTGGCAGAGGAGTCATTATTGAGATGTAAGCACTGGTTACTCTTTGAATTTCTCTGGTTGTACCTTGTATCACTAAACCATTTTTTAATCTCGCCTTTGGTAAGGCCTGTTATTTTCATAAGCCTGATGATTTCCGAGTCGTGGGGAAACTGGTTTTTAAGGTAGCTAACTTTCAGTTCTGCCAGCTGTTCTTTAGTCTTTTTGGCCCGAATACCAAATGAATCTGGGTTCACTAGTGCAGCTTCGGGCCTGACACTTGGCGATGATGGAACTGCTGCTGTGGCTGGTTTTGTTTCTGTAGCAGGCTGAGCAGCAGGCACTTGACTCTTTTGTACATTTGTTTGATTTGGAACCCCTGCCACTGTCAGGGCAATGGGTGCTGTTACTGGCAAGGTGTTTGTTCCAGCTACTTGAGTAAGGACCAGGCCTGGCTGACCAACTATTTGGCATGTCTGTAAAATAGATGGTAACCCATTACTCCCTGTGGAAATGTGTGTAGGAATAACAGTTATGGTCTGAGGTACAGTATGTACTGTTCCATTGAATTGTTTTCTTCTCGCCTCTTCTACTTCTTCAGGAGTCCAACTAACACCATGCTTTAAACGTTGGGCTGAAAACCAGATCTTGATCTGTTCCTCTGTATATTTTGCTTGAGCAGAAAGAACTGTAATTTCTGACATTGTAGGATAAGGGAATTTGTTGTAGGTATTAAGTAGAAGAGGATTGTTATCCAATGCAGCATTGTAGGTAGGAATGCTATTAACAGGGATTAAGACTTTAGGGACCAAGTTTGAGTTCTGTTGAGCAGACACAGCAGTTATCACCTGTGCTAACCCAGGAAGAACAGCTGTAGGGGTCACCACTGTGCTGGCAGGACTGGGATGCACTCTGTTGATGGTGGAAGTACTTGTATTGGATTCTAAAGCTGAAGGACTCGCACTCTCTGCATTTTCTTCCCGGCTTGCTTTTACTCCATTCTCTTTCTCTTCAGAAGTGCCCTCAGCTGAGTTATGGTGGACTGTAATCCGTTTGTTTTCTACCTTATTTTTCATCATTTTCATGATGGGAGTTTTACTAATGGAGATTCCCGAAGAAGAAATATCTATAGATTCTCCTTGTTCTGTACTCTCCACTTTAACAAAACTACCATCAAAAGTCAGATCATTTATTGTCTGTTCAAAGATTGTCTGATTATTCCGCTTCACCATAGTCAGCTTGAAATTTTCTTCTCCTGGGTGGTATTTCAGATTATGCTCAGAAAGTGCATCATACCTTTTGGTAAGAAAATTGCATTCAACACAAACATAAGATGAATTCAGCACAACATTGGGATGTTCTGAATCTACATGGAAAGTAAACATATTTAGATCTGGAGTTTGAAAAGTACAATATTTACATTCATAGCCCCCTTCCACTTTCTTATTTTGCTGATTGTCAGAATCCACAGATTCATGAACTTCTTCATCGCTGGAGACACTCTCTGCTTTAGCATTCTCTACAGGTGTAAGGATGGGAGGGCCTTCATCCAAATCTGATATCAGCTCAAGATCTGGATCCTGCTCACTGGCAAGGACCATGCAAGGTGTCGTTGATTTTCGCCTGCTTGCCATTTTGATTTTAGGAGCGGGGGAATCTCGATGGTGATTTAAAAGCACTGAGGCTTAAAACTGTTTGGAATCCTTCATTTGAAAACAGTGGCTTCTGGCTCTTCAAGTCCACTTTTGTGCTCAACAAGTCTCATTAGTAGCGTTTCCATGGTGCACTCAAGTAAAAAGTTTAGTTGGCAGATAAAACACTGCTGAACTGCTGAAATGTATGAAGCACAACTCCAGTCACCTACATTGGAATAAATTTAAAATGCATGACTATGACTTTTAATCAAATTATGTTATTATATTTTACTTAAGTTAAGCTATAGCACAGGTCAGTTATACAGATATATACTCTGAATCAGGAACTCTAAGATTCTAAATACATGTCTATCTCTAAGCCAACACACTGAAGACCATATGATACTTAGGGGTCAGCCCACATCATTTATTTAGATCTTTTAGTTAGCTAAATAGTAGAAAGGAGCCTGCTATGGCAAGCACGCTCTAAAGTCTAAAGTCTAAAGTAACAACAATCTGTTAACAAGGAAGGAGCTATAAACGCAGTCACAGTGACATGTATGCGAAGTTCAACCCATCAACTAGTTCTTCCTTCTCTGCTGTCTGAGCTCAAATGCTAAAAGAATAGAGTTGAAGCTCCTTAAGGCATATGCAGTTCCCTTCACTCTCTGGCCCCAATCTCACTTTTCTACTTCATCTCTTGACATCTTCCTCCTCTTCCTTCCTATATCCTGTCATTCCAGGGATACTGTATATACTTATAAAGTTTAACTCAGGCTGTTCTTGATTCCAGATCATTTATACAGTTGATATATCTTTCTGCATTATAAGTCACCTCTCCTATTTATTTTCTAATATAGTGTTAACCGAATTATAGCAGACTACTGCTAACATTTCTGTTCCTGATCCCTACCTACTCCTGCATACCTGTAGTCTCTTTATTAAAGGTACTGTTGTTCTGTTTGCCCCCCAAACCCCTTTCAGTAACAGCTTTATTATGATAAAGCAGTCTCCAAAACTCTTGACGAAGCAAAAGACCTCAGCATAGCCAGCTGAGCTTCTCTGGCTGACCTCTCATTCATGTGTGATTGACGGTGCAAACAGAAAGTCTGAAGCAGGTAGTCTCTAACTGTCAATTAACCTGAATGGACAGGAATAGAGAACTAGTTCCACAGAACCCAACTAGGTCAGAACAGACTGATACAGTCAACAATAGCTGCACTCACAATATTGATACTGAGACATCCATATATATATACACTTGAAAGTCACTGAATTTTACACTTGAAATGGGTAGATCTTTTGGTATGTGAATTATAGCTCAATAAACTTTAAAACTTTTAAAAATACATTCTAATAAATTTGCAGTCAAAATATTTAAAGTAAAATTTTAAGGCTAAGTCAAGGCTCGTGTATTTGTAAAGTCTAAACCAAATTCAAATAAATACAATTAATGATTACCCTTACTTGAAACCATAATTTCAAGTGATTTTTCATATACCAGCATCATCCCTGTCATAGCCGAAGAAAAAGGAGTCTTCGAGGACCTTCTACGAAGCTACACTGACAGCGATGCCCTGATTTAAAGGTGCGAAGACTCTACACATCTGATCATTCAGATGCAACTACATATTCATCTGACAGGTTCAAGCAGCACACAGAAATTTGTACTAACCATCCCTAACAAACATCATCAGCTTGGTTATACATAGTATTAATAGTCTAAATCTCTACTCTTAAAAATGAAATCACATGCTGGAGAGATGGCTCAGTGATTAAGAGTACTGACTGCTCTTCCAGAAGAGCTAAGTTCAGTTCTCAGTATCCACAGGGTGGCTAACAACCATCTGTAACTTCAGTTCCAGAGGACCTAAGGCCATCTTCTGGCCACTGTGGGCATGGTATACATGTAGTGGACAGACATATATGCAGGCAAAACACCAGTACATATAAAATATAAATAAGTAAATCTGAAGAAAATAAAATCATACTTGTAAGATATTGTACAGATCTGTAAGTCATTATGTTAAATAATGTGAAATAAGCCAGTGTTACAAATACTGCATATGTTCTCCCATACACACACACACACACACACACACACACACACACATTTAAAAGTATGTGTGTGTGTCTGTGTGTGTGTGTGTGCACGTGCACCTGCACCATATACATATATAGGGGTAGGGATGCTAGTGTGTCATGAAAGTGTAAGGGAGCCATGAGTAGGAAGAAAGGACCTTAAGGGAAAGGAGGAGAAAGGGTAGTAGAACCTGTGTATGGGAAAGCATAAGGGAAGGGTATTGGGAGATAGGAGTCCAACAAAAGGGGAGATGGGGGAAGCACAGTGAGAGGGAGGTATGAATAAGAATAAAGTATAATGACATGTACTGTGAAAGTACCATTTTAAAATGTGTTTTATTTGTAAGCAATTATAAAGAAATCTCTGAAATTCAAACTATTTGTATATGAGTACACACTGTAGCTGTACAGATATTTGTGAGCCTTCATCTGGTTGTTGGGAATTAAATTTAGGACCTCTGCTTGCTCCGGTCTGCCCTGCTCACTCAGTCCCTGCTCACCCAGGCCCAAAGATTTATTATTATAAATAAGTACACTGTAGCTGTCTTCAGACGCACCAGAAGATGGCGTCAGATCTCATTACAGGTGGTTGTGAGCCACCTGTTGTTGCTGGGATTTGAACTCAGGACTTTCAGAAGAGCAGTCAGAGCTCTTACCCACTGAGCCATCTCTCCAGCCCTAAGCTATTGTAAACTAGTATCATCTTCTAATCAAATAAGAATCATTGGTATTTTCAAACTGTCATCATGCAGCTATTTGATAGCTGATTATCATTAAAAACAGGGATTCTCAGAGTTCAGGGGTAGCAATAAGACTCTGGATTCAATATCCAACACCATAAAAAAGAGAAACAGCAGAGAATCTCAGCCAAGCGGAAGGGCAATGCACGACCAGCGAGGGTATGTCTGAAGGTGGAAAGGTAAGCTATCTTATAACTTTATTCTCTTGCATCTGAAAAAGGCTGTCTTTGATGGGGAGATACTATTTTTTTTTTTAATTTTTATTTATCATTATAAGTAAGTACTCTGTAGCTGACTTCAGATGCACCAGAAGAGGGCATCAGATCTCATTATGGGTGGTTGTGAGCCACCATGTGGTTGTTGGATTTGAACTCAGGACCTTCTGAAGAGCAGTCAGTGCTCTTACCCACTGAGCCATCTCGGCAGCCCAACGGGGATATACTAATAGCTAGAAATCAAAGACAGGTTTGTTTTCTGAAGCTACCTGAAAGTAGTAGTTTTCAAAATTGATGCTTTAAGAAAGGGAGCCCTGTGCTGGAGAGATAGCTCAGTGGTTAAGAGCACTGACTGCTGCTCTTCCAGAGGTCCTGAGTTCAATTCCCAGCAACCACATGGGATCCAATGCCCTCTTCTGGTGTGTCTGAAGACAGCTATTGTGTACTCATATACATTAAATAAATAAGTAAATAAATAACTAAATAAATCTTTTTTTTTAAAAAGGAGCCCTTTCTTCAAAAAAATTACTCTGAAAAGCCAAAATGTCAGTCAAATTATGTTTATGAATGTATGCACCAGGCGGTGGTGGTGCACGCCTTTAATCCCAGCACTTGGGAGGCAGAGGAAGGCAGATTTCTGAGTTCGATGCCAGCCTGGTCTACAGAATGAGTTCCAGGACAGCCGGGACTACACAGAGAAACCCTGTCTCGAAAAAACCAAAAAAAAAAAAAAAAAAAAAAAAAAAAAAAAAAAAAAAAAAAAAAAAAAAAAAAAAAAAAAAGAATGTATGCTACTAAAGATGATCATATTAAGAGAAAAAAAGCTACCCCAGAAAGATAATATCCCATGTTTTAGCTCTTTGTGGCTCCTCAATTTTATACAGACACATAAAAGCATATGTTTATATAGGACATGGAATAGAAGCAAAGCTTAGTGGGTTAATGAATGTGAAGAACAGCAGGTGGTGGGGAGAAAGAACAGGAGGGGTGAATGTACTCAAGTTATTTAATATAAGAATATGAAAACGGCCGGGCAGTGGTGGCGCACGCCTTTAAACCCAGCACTTGGGAGGCAGAGGCAGGTGGATTTCTGAGTTCGAGGCCAGCCTGGTCTACAGAGTGAGTTCCAGGATAGCCAGGAATACATAGAGAAACCCTGTCTCGAAAATACAAAAAAAAAAAGAAGAATATGAAAATGTCTTTATGAAGTCCACTGCCATGTACAATGAATATATGAGAATGAACACATTTTTAAAAGGAGAGAAAATAGAGAGTAGGTAGCTGATTGAAGGAGATAAAAGCAGAACTAGGTCCTGACAAGAGTCCCTGATCCCAGGACCGTACCTCTACCTCTAGGGGTTCTAAGAGGTGTTTTTTAAAAACTGTGTCTTGCAAACTTAAAACACTTTCAAAACAATGAATCAATTTCATCCAAACCATCTCACTATGCCACAGCTGTGCTGCGTTATCTGAAACCAATCTAGAGTGAATTCTGTGTGACTTTCCATGCTGACACAGGAAGGCAGAAAGTTTGAGGCCCTCCTGAGCAAGTCCCAGTATGGGGAGGGAGAAGTAGAACCCAAAAATCTAAGGTAGAGCAAGCAGCAGTCAGTCTCAGAGTCACAGGAGAGGGACTGAGTAGCCCAGGCCCCTTTACCTTTGTGCCTCTTCAGAAAAGAGTAAACTTTTTATGTTAACTTTTTATTTTTTTAATCATATATAGCATATAAAGACAGGCCATCAAATTATTACTTTTACTTCTTTTTCTATCAGCTCACTAATTCAACTTGACAAGTAAAAATTAAGGCAGATCTAACAAATTGCCTTTACTTTTACATTTAGTGTGCACTTGTGGACCTCAGAAGACAATCTGCAGGGGTTGATTCTCTCCTTCCATGTGGGATACAAGGACCCAATTCAGATCATCAGGCTTGGCAGCAAGTACCTTTATCCACTGACTCAAATTGTCAGCCCTAGATCTAAACAAATCTTATAAGCTTAAATATTTTTATTATAGTCAGGAAAAATATATTTATGCTATATTATAATCTACACCCAAGTTGTGCTTTTCCCTCAGAAAATATTGACCTTAAAGACATACTTAAATCTAATTAAACTTACTGAAAAGAGAGGCTTTTTTTTTTATAGTATAGAATAAAGTGTATTCAGGGCAAGGGGAGGGGAGTTAAGAGTAGCAGAGGCAGAGAAAGGCAGAGAGAAGGAGAGAAGGGAGTAGTGGGGGGCCGGCCATGACCACGTGGAGAGAGGGGGAAGGGAATGGGGAACAGAGGGGGAGCAAGGAGGCAAGAGGCAAGAGAGAGGCAAGAGCAAAAGAGGGTAAGAGAGACTTTTTTTTTAAAGGAGAAAAGTTAGAAAGTTGGCTTAGCCATTAAGACTGCTTGCTGCTCTTCTAGAGGACCTAAGTTTAACTTCCAACACCCATGTCAAGTGGCTCACAACAACCTGTAACTTCAACTCCAGGGGATCTGACGCCTTCTTCTGGCTTCCATAAGTACTTCCCCACTCCTACAATAGCATATACTAATATAGACACATCCACATAAATAAAAATCTTTAAAAATTAAAAAATAAAGATTTAGCTCAGCATGCTGTCACAAACCTATAAACCCAGCACTAAAGAAGCTGAGAAAAGCTGGTTGGTGGTGGCGCATGCCTTTAATCCCAGCACTTGGGAGGCAGAGGCAGGTGGATTTCTGAGTTCGAGGACAGCCTGGTCTACAACGTGAGTTCCAGGACAGCCTGGGCTACACAGAGAAACCCTGTCTCAAAAAACCAAAAAAAAAAAAAGGAAGCTGAGAAAAGAGATTTACAGTTCCAGGCTTACCTGGTCTACACAGTGAACACAAGGCCAGACTGGGCTACATATGGAAAACAAAAAGCAACCTACTTACCTCAAGGCACTCAGACTGTTTAACAGCTGGGGCTTCTGTATCTAACTACGTGGACCTTTGAGACTCTTTCTTCTTCTAAAGCTGCTCACTACAACCTGCTTTCACGTTTCTTTTTGTTTTGCTAACAAAACTGGAGTTTGGATATTATTTAAATAGTTCTTGTAGTCTGAATGAAAATATGCCCATATGTCCACAATTGAGTGGAAGCTTTAGGTACAGCCTTGTTAGAGGAGGTGTGTCACTGTGGATCGGCTTTGAGGATTCAAAAGCCCATGCCTTGATAAGGAAGAAGGACTACCCTTAATCTGTGGGTAAAAGGACAAATGTTTAGAATATAGTTAGGGATGATACTGGTTTAATAAAGTGGTAGTTCTCCTCAAAGATGCATAACAGGGAACCCCACCAATCCTACATAAAGAACTACAGGCAACTAAGGAATGCTGAGAGTGGAAGAAATAGTTTTCTGCAGGGAAGAAGAGCACATCAGTTACTTCTCGAATACCAAATGGCATTATTCAGACTGAGAAGGCTATGTTTAGGGGTATATATGTATATACATATACTTAGAAATGCATAACAATAATTAAAAGAGAGACCATGAATTTGAAAAAAAGCAAGGAGGGGCATATGGGAGGATAAAGGGGAAATAAAGAGAGATAAAAAGGATGCAATTATATTATAATATCAAAAATAAAGGGGGAAAAAGCCCACACCACTCCCAGTTAGCACCTTGCCCATGATTTTGGGTCTGATGGTCTCTCAGCTACTGTTCCTGCACCATCCCCGCCCCCCCCTACCATCCCACCCTGGCATGATGTTCATGAGCTCTCACCCTCTGAAACTGAATAAAGATTCAACCTAGCATGCTAGTGCAAACTTATAAATTAAGTGCCTTCTTTTATAAGTTGCCTTGGTCATGATGATTTGTCACAACAATAGAAAAGTAAGAAAGACCAGTTCTTAAGAAAATATGAAAGGGCTGGAGAAATGACTCAGCAGTTAAGAGCACTGACTGCTCTTCCAGAGGTCCTGAGTTCAATTCCCAGCAACCACATGGTGGCTCACAACCATCTGTAATGGGATCCAATGCCCTCTTCTGGTTTGTCTGAAGACAGAGACAGTGGATGATATGTATTTCTTTTTAAAAACAAAGAAAGAAAGAAAAGAAAAAATGAGAATCCCCACTCCCCATAAAGCTTCAAGATTTGGCCAAATGGCTGAGTTCTGTACATGCATTTAATCTAAAGAGAGATAAAAGAACAAAATGATGGAGATGGAGACTGTTATTTGCTGAGCAAGAACAAGAAGTGAGTTCAATCTCCAATACCCAAAACAACAACAAAGCCAGACACTTCTAACTCTATATGGGGTAGGGGTGGGGGAATCAGGGACAAACAGATCCCTGGAACTCCCTATCCTGCCTAGGGTACTTAGCAAGTTCCAGGCCAATGAGAGATCCTGCATCAAAAATCAAAGTGGACAGCACCTGAGAAATGACAGCTGATGTTATCCTCTGGTTTCCATCTACACACACACACACACACACACACACTGTACAACAAAAGAAATCTTCAGAGCTCTTAAAGTTATAACTTTGTAGAAAACAAGAATTTTAGCTGGGCAGTGGTGGCACATGCCTTTAGTCCCAGCACGTGGGAGACAGAGGCAGGTAGATTTCTGAGTTTGAGACCAGCCTGGTCTACAGAGTGAGTTCCTGGACAGCCAGGGCTACACAGAGAAACCCTGTCTCCAAAAAACAAAAAAACAAAAAAACAAAAAAAAAAAAGAACTTTAGTACAACTGATCCATTTCATGGACAAAGAAAATCAGATACTAATTACTTCATAGAGGTTATATGTATGGGACAGCATAAAATCACAGGGTTTAAAGTTGTTCTCTCAGTAAAGTATCTGGAAAAGATACTCAAGTTCATTCTAAGTTTTCTCACCTATAAAACTAAGATTCTTCAAAAATGTCATTCAACAACAACATATGGAATGTCAACCATGTGCCTTGCACTGTGTCATGCACAGGTGTCATGCAGAGGTGACCGGGATAGACTGCCTCTGCTTAGTCACTAGCCCAGCTGCAAGGGAAACTGGCAGTCAAACATTACTTGGAATCATTCTGACCAATAACAAGAACTATATAAAGCACAGCACAGGGGCCTTCTAGAAAAGCAGCAGAGAAGACTTCTCTAGATAAATAGGAATAACCTACCTCAAAACAAACAAGAGGTGTTTTCTTCACAGCTCATATGCAGAAAAAGATTAACTGTCTTCCACTCTCTCAAAAATTCTTTTGGGAGAATAAGAGATAGAATTTGCATATTATAATTTTTTGAAAGCAACTTAATCAGCTGACAAGGTACAAATTGAATTAAAAATCAGAAATAAAAATCACTACTATGGAGCTGGGTGTATGCTTGTAAACTCAGCCTTTGAGACGAGAATCAGGAGTTTAATGTCATCATCCTCTGCTATACAGTTTGTAGCCAGCCTGGGTTACACATGACCCTACATCAAAAAAAAAAAAAAGTTCTGGGCTGGTGAGATGGCTCAGTGGGTAAGAGCACTGTCTGCTCTTCTGAAGGTCATGAGTTCAAATCCCAGCAACCACATGGTGACTCACAACCACCCGTAATGAGATCTGACCCCCTCTTCTGGGGTCTGAAGACAGCTACAGTGTACTCATTTATAATAATAAATAAATCTTTAAAAAATAAAAGTTCTTCTATTATGGTCAGAAAGTTTTTTTTTTTTTTTTTTGGTTTTTTTTTTTTTTTTGGTTTTTTCGAGACAGGGTTTCTCTGTGTAACTCTGGCTGTCCTGGAACTCACTCTGTAGACCAGGCTGACCTCGAACTCAGAAATCTGCCTGCCTCTGCCTCCCAAGTGCTGGGATTAAAGGCGTGCGCCACCACCGCCCGGCGGTCAGAAAGATTTTGTTTGGCTTTCTACTATATCTCTAAGCTCCAACAAAGAACATAGTAAGGGCCCAGCAATGTTTAAAACTTACTTTGAAAAAAGTCTTTAAGGAGCTAGAGAGGTAGCCCAGTTGGTAGAATGCTTGCCCTGAATGCATCAAAATCCTGAATTGTTTTCCCAGACAGGTATAGTGGTACACACCTGTAATCTCAGCACTCTGGAAGTAGAAGGTAAAGATTATAAATTTAAGGTCATCCCTGTTCATAAAAAGAACACAAGATACATGAAACCCTGTCTTGAAAAATATCGGAGGAGGTGTCTGGAGAGATAGCTCAGCAGTTAAGAGAACTGGTGCTCTTTCAAATTCCAAAGGACCTGGGTTCAATTCTAGCACCCACATGGTGGCTCACAACCATCTGTAACTCTAGCTCTAGGACATGTGACAGCTTCCGTGGGCACCAGACATGTAAGAGGTAAACAGACATACATACAGACAAACAAAAACAATCATACATATAAAATTTAAAACAGTGTGTATGTATGTGTGTGCATTTCACTTCTTTGAGTATTCATTTATGGAAGAACTATTGAAAACACTGTCTCTGCTTTACAGATTACTTGTAATAAACCCATATAAATAAAAGTCACTTAGTTATCAGAATATGAAGACCCTCTCCAACCTAAAGCATTCCATAAAACATAGCAGTCAAAATTAATAAACATTTACTAACATCTAAATTTCACTAATAATAAATGAGCTTTATGTACGAATAGGGTATATCTAATTCATAAACTAAGCATGAAACTAAGGAAGAAAAAGCATTCCAAAGACTATTTTTGCAGTAAATTCAAGTGAAACAACATAGTTCTTGCAAACAGATCAAAGACAATTTGTAATTAGAATCATGACTTCTGTTCTATAAAAAAAACTCTCATAATGTAATATAGTTTCAAAATATTAAAAAGTACTTTTTTCACAGAGAAAATGGGTTAGATTTGGGATGGAGAGATGGCTCAGCAGTTAAAAGCACTGATTGCTCTCCTAGAGAACCAACTTTGATTCCCACAACCTACATGGGGACTCCCAAACATCTGTACTCCTGTTCCAGGGGATCCAATGCCCTTTTTTGGCCTCTATAGGCACCAGATGCACACATGGGACAAAACATACATACAAGAAAAACGCCCATATTCATAAAATAAAAAGATTTAAAAATGTTTAAAGTTACTGGATTCTATGCCTATTAATGAAAGTATCAACTGTTATTAAAATGTTTATAAATTAGAATTGTAGTTGTATTGAATCCCCAAGCCTTTTTTCATTTTGGCTGTCTTGTATTTCAAATTACATGATTAACAGATAATAGTATTATGGACTACTTAGCCACAAAATATGTTATTTTGATAAGATTATATATGAATAAAACAAATATTTTACACCAAATATGGTTCAAATAAAACATTTGTAAGATGCTAAGTTTGTTAGGTTCATGTTAGTTTTTATTTGGCATCAACTAAATAAAACTGTTCTTAAGAAGCAAAAATATATGCACTAAGAATCCTTAGGAATCTTCACTCATATAACTCCCTGGGAATTCTTGAGTTTCTGCTCCATTTAGTCTCATATTCTTACCTCTGAATCAGAGCTCTATTCAGCTAGTTGGAAATATTTAGTTTCACAAGTTTGTATTCAAAGTAAAAATTACAAATCCAGTAAGATCACAAAATACTTATAATATGTAAACACTGAGATCCAGTTAAAACAAAAAGTACCCACTGTCCTTAAACAAGAAAGACAGGCAGACAAACAAACATGCAGAAAGGTAAAATGGCATTAGTATTCTTTTTTTTTTTAAAGATTTATTTATTGTTATAAGTACACTTCAGACACACCAGAAGAGGGTGTCAAATCTCATTATGGATGATTGTGAGTCACCATGTGGTTGCTAGGATTTGAACTCAGGGCCTTTGGAAGGGCAGTCGGTGCTCTTAACCACTGAGCCATCTCTCTAGCCTGGCATTAGTATTCTAAAGATATTTTCACATTTAAATTTTTATTTCACATTTGCATAGCCCTATTCTTAAAAATATTAAATTAGGAACTTGACAACAAAAATGTGTACCCATCTAAATGCTTTTCAAATATTACTGACAGCATCATTACCTAAAAGATAAACCTCAAAAAAATGTCAAAATCAAAAGCAGTCCAGTATTAAAGTGACTACAAGCAGAAATGGATATAACAAGAGCAAAGGCATCTAAAAGCCAAGACCTCATTACAGAGGATCCCTTTGCTAATGCTAATAAAGGCTGAAAGGTAAGGAACTATCACTGCTACCAGTTTTTGTTATATATTTAAGGGCTGGTGAGATGGCTCAGCAGGTAAGAGCACCGACTGCTCCTCCGAAGATCCTGAGTTCAAATCCCAGCAACCACATGGTGGATCACAACCACCCGTAATGAGATCTGACGCCTTCTTCTGGTGTGTCTGAAGACAGCTACAGTGTACTCACATACATAAAATAAATAAATCTTTAAAAAAAAATGTAAAATAACAACTGGACTAAATTATTTCAAATCAATTTCAATTATGTTTTTACAATGTATCAGAATGTAAAGTACAGCCAAATATTCAAAAATTGGGATGTTTGGTATAAGTAAAAGTATAATATTCTAATTTGCATAATTGTAATTCACTGTTATCAGTAGCCTATTGACAGTATGTTTTCAAGTATTTATGTCTTAAAGTTATTTTTTATTTTTTATTTCTTTTTTTTTGTTTTGTTTTTCGAGACAAGGTTTCTCTGTATAGTCCTGGCTGTCCTGGAACTCACTCTGTAGACCAGGCTGGCCTCGAACTCAGAAATGTGCCTGCCTCTGACTTCCAAGTGCTGGGGTTAAAGGCATGCACCACCACTGCCCTGCTTAAAGTTATTTTTTTAATTACATTTCTTTATTTTCAGTGTGTGATCACGTGTTCCACAGCATATATGTGAATGTCAAAGGACAACTTGCAAGAGTTGGTGCTCTCCTTCTACAGTGTGGGTCTCAGGGATGAAACTTAGGTCATCAGACTTTACAAAAGACTGGGCCATTTCACTGGACCTAAATATTTTATTTTATTTTATTTATGTATTTTTAAAGAAAGATCTCACTTTGTAATCCTGGCAGGCCTGGAATTTGGTGTATAGAACAGGCTGGTCTTAAACTAAGAGATCCATTCATCTCTGCTTCCCAAGTACTAGGATTAAAAGTATGTGCCACGCTGGGCTGTGGTGGCGCACGCCTTTAATCCCAGCACTTGGGAGGCAGAGGCAGGTGGATTTCTGAGTTCGAAGCCAGCCTGGTCTACAGAGTGAGTTCCAGGACAGCTAGGGCTATGTAGAGAAACCCTGTCTCGAAAAAAAAAAAAAAAAAATTATGTGCCACCACAGCAAGTTGGACTTTTAAATATGAACAAAAGAGTAGTAAAACTTTAAATCAATTTCCCCACATTACAGGTCCTTCACTGATGATGTTCCTTTGTCTTCATGCCATATTATTAGAGCATCTGCCTAACACATGGCAGACTTTGGCAAATAATAGCTGAAAAACAAGTTATAAATATCCTAAATAAGGGCTGGAGAGATGATTCAGTGGTTAAGAGCACTGACTGCTTGCTCTTCCAGAGGTTCTGAGTTCAATTCCCAGCAACCACAGGGTGGCTCTTAACCACCTGCAATGGGTTCAGATGCCCTTTTTTGGTATGTCTGAAGATAGCTACATTGTACATTAAATAAATATATACATAAATACATGAAATAAATCTTTTTTTACAAATATCCTAAATAAGATGTATTATGAGGGATTAGAAAGGTGGCTCAGCAGGGAAGAGTGCTTGCTGTTCTTGCAGAGGCCTCAGGTTTGGTTCTTAGCACCCATGTCAGGTAGATCACGACTACCTAAGACTCTACTTCCAGGGGATCTGATACCCTCTCCTGGCCTGCATAGTTGCTTTCTATCATTAATTTTTATTTTTTATTCATAGGTATTTATATGTGTGTCTCAATGTGAGTGTATTCCACATGTGGCAGGTTCCACATGGAAACCAGAAGGTGGCATCTGATCTCCTGGAGCAGGTGTTACAGGCAGGTGTAAGTCACTGGCTGGATGCTGGGAACTGAACTCAGGTCCTCTGAAGACCTCTAGAAGTAAGTGCTCTTTTTTTTGGTGGGGGAAGTTTGAGACAGTCTCACTATGTAGCTCTGGCTGTCCTGGAATTCACTGTGTAAACCAGGCTAGACACCAACTCACAGAGATACACCGGCCTCTGCCTCTCAAGTGCTGGGATTTAAAGACTTGTGCTGTCATGCCAGTTGTAGTAAGTGCTCTTAACCAATAATGAGCCATCTCTCCACCCCTTAGCTGCTGTTTTAAGGAAAACATTTAAAAAAGAAAAAAAAGAATCACTGTCTTTTTTTTAAGATTATGTGTTTGAGTGTGTATGTGTCTTTGTGTGTGTGTGTGTGTGTGTGTGTGTGTGTGTGTGTGTGTGTGTACACATGCATGTATGTAGGTGCTCACAGAAGCAATAAGGGGGCATTAGATCCTCTAGGATCTTGAGTACAGGCAGCTTTTAAAACATTAGCCAAATGCAGTATTTTTTTTTTTAAGATTTATTTATTACATGTAAGTACACTCAGATCTCATTACAGATGGTTGTGTGCCACCATGTGGTTGCTGGGATTTGAACTCAGAACCTTCAGAAGAGCAGTCAGTGCTCTTAACCACTGAGCCATCTCACCAGCCCCCAAATGCAGTATTATGGACAGTTAAGTGAGTACATCTGTACAGGGCTTTACCATCCCTGAATGAGGAAGCACATACCTGCCATAGCTTCTTCAGCATTCTGTTCCTTAAAGCGGAAGGTTATCCCTTCAAATGAGGTACTTGGCTCAGGCCATCATCACAAATTGTCCCAAAGTAGCTAGCAGTCTTCTACAAGGAAAAATATACTATTATTTTATTATTCTCAATATTACTTAGACTTATTAACTACCACAGTTTAGGCCTTGGCTTTTAGAAAGTGTTTAATTCTGGGTGAAAACTTATTTCCTCATAGAAATTAATATATATGTATATATGCATACACACACACACACACACACACACACACACACACACACACACATATATAAATGCCAAACACAATACTGATAGGAAACACAAAATTTAAAGGTGCTTTAAAAATCTACTTATACAGAACAATCCAGTAACATATTATTTTCAATAAAATTACAAAATCCTATTGTGACAAACTGTGAAATTAAAGGAAAAAGGACTTCTTTAGGCTCACAGTTTTATAGTAGGGAAAGCATGGCAGCATTCCTGGCTGCAGGCACATGAAGAAACTGCTCACACATCCATGGACCCAGAAAGCGTCACGAAGTTTGGCTGGTTTATATAGAACCCAGAGACCCACTTCCTTCAGTTAGGTCCTACCTGCTAAGTATCCACAAGTATTAATATTGTATAATCAAAAAATTAGAATTGCCCTCCATGGCAGTGCATGTCTTTAATCCCAGCACTTGGGAAGCAAAGGCAGTTGGACCTCAAGGAGTCCAAGGGCAGCCAATCTACATAACAATTTCCAGCCTATCCAGAGTTACATAGTGAGAGACCCTATCATATACATGCAAAATTTTTAATTCATCATTCTCTGAAAATTTAAACTGTCTAAAATGTTTGGTATATTTCCAAGGTTTCCTAATACACTGGAAAATCTTAATAAAAACTACAACTGCTTCTTTTACTAAAATAACAGCAGTACTTTTGAAAGTTGAAATATTTCAGCCGAGTGGTGGTGGTGGCGGCGGCGGCGGCGGCAGCGGCGGCGGCGGCGGCGGCGGCAGCGGCGGCACACGCCTTTAATCCCAGCACTTGGCAGGCAGAGGCAGGAGGATTTTTGAGTTTGAGGCCAGCCTGATCTACGGAGTGAGTTCCAGGACAGCCAGGGCTACACAGAGAAACCCTGTCTCAAAGAAAAAAAAAAAGTTGAAATATTTCACTTACTTATTATATGTAAGTACACTTCAGACACCCCAGAAGAGGGCATCAGACCTCATTACAGATGGCTGTGAGCCACCATGTGTTTGCTGGGATTTGAACTTTGAACCTTTGGAAGAGCAGTCAGTGCTCTTAACCCCTTAGCCATCTCTCCAGCCCTGAAATATTTCACTTATTTATTTATATCTACATATCTACATTGGTGTTTTGCCTGTCTGTATGTCTGCATGAGGGTGTCAGTTCTTGGAGTTACAGTGAAATGCCATTTAGGTTCTGGGAATTAAACCCCAGTCCTCTGGAAGAGCAGTCAGTGCTCCTAACCACTGACCCATCTCTCTAGTCCTGAAGGAGGAAATATTTTTGTTGCTGTTCTCAAATCACAAATACTCTAAAGCACAGAGAAACAGAAAATCATCTTTTACTTTCCCAAATACTTTATGTTCTTATTCCTGCTAATAGTACATGTAAGTTTATAAAGTCTTAAGAAATAATGTAAACATATTAAAACATCCACTAGTAAAACTTCTGAGTAAAAGCTTAGGCCAAAAACTTCCACAAGTTTCATGAAAAGTAAAAACTCTTTACTGGCAGAAACAGTGAAGCCTTGCACTTAGGACTCCACAATTTCTATTATCTCCACATTCAACCACTCCTTAGCATCCATTACAGGACATGGATAAGGAGAGAAAATAGGAAACAGATGCCAAAGAGAAAGGTTATTTTCAAAAGTGAATTATTAATACAGTAGGAAATTGGTAAGCAATTCCAATTCATTCTTAAATCGTACAGAAAGGGTGAGATGTTTTACTGAACAAGACTCTCCTGAGATGAGCTGCCAAGACACATGAAGGCACAGACCAAGAGAGGCACACCAGAAGCGCTCTTTGATTCTTCTGAATGAAAATCGCGTTTGTCTGATCCTATTCCAGTTTCAATACAGAGATTCCTTAAGGACATTTCTAATTCAGAGTATTTTCTTAAGTTTAGGGTGAGCATATTTCAGAAATTAAATAACTCAAGCATGTACATTATATAATAAAAAAGAACAAGCTGTTCTGGCAGTAATTATAAAGACCCAGAAGTCTGAGCTCTGCAGCAAGCTGAATTCAAACCCCAGCACTGCTGCTCACTACCTGCTTGGTTTTAAACAAGCGACTGCCTGTGTGCTCAGCCTCCTCATCTATAGGCTGGAGCAAACGATAGTGCTTTGTTAATGGGGCTGTTCTGAGGACTGGAAGAAGAAAATAGCTCTTAGGCTATTTTCTGGTACTTAGTAAGAACATAATGAATTTTGTTTAGATTTTACTTATATTACTGTCACATTAAATAACAAAGGAAGTCTTTGTTTAAAATTTGATCAGTACTAATAAATTATAAAATATTTTTAAGATCTGGTTAATAGTCAAGCTGTACATTGTACTCTCTGTTTATAATCCTAACATATTAAGTTGACATAAGTTGGCTTTAACAGTAGACAAATAATATAATTCAAGTCCTATACACATACATACTCTGAGTTACCTTCAAAATGAATCATTACTATATGACATACTGTAAAGGGTATTTCATAGAATTTACAAATCTTTGACACAAATAATCTTACATTAATGAGGAAAAATTGATCTTGTTAATCTTTACACTCCTAAATGCCTCTACACAGTCCATGCCCAGTTAAGTTTTAACAACCTTCTTTTTCACACACACAAAAAAAAAAGGGCTATAGAAGAAAGTAAAGATTTAGACTAGTAGGAAGGCATAATTATAAGTAAATATCCACAAATATCAAAGCTTCCTATGTCCTTTCATGACAACCAAAAAGGGGAAATGCACATTTAGGTAGAGGAAAGGAGAGATTCAAATCATATAAGAAATATTCATCATTCAAATTAATGATAGCTATGTTTTACTATTTATTTATTTATTTATTGTTTATGTATTTGGAAGGATGGCACATGCCATAGTGCGGAAGACAACTTTTGGGAGTCCACTCCTTTAGACCAGATGGGTTCTGAGAATCAAATTAAGGTGGTTAGGATGGTTAGCAAGTATTTACCCACTGAGCCATCTTAGTGCCCTGACAGCTTTTATTTTAAATTATAAATGTGCATTTATAGCTACTATTACTGCTCTTTAAAAATAAGCTCTGATATGAATTTTTAAATGAAAACCCTACAAAAATAATTTTTTCAGGGCTATTGTTACTAGAGGACTCACATAGAATGCAAAACCTTGGGGACTTGATTCCCAACACAGCATAAACTGGGCCTCAGCGCACAACGGTAACCCTAGATTTTTTTAGCAGGTGGGGTTAGGAAGAGCAGTTCAATGACTTCCTTGGCTACATAAGGATCTTGAGCCGGCCTGGGCTACAAGAGACCCTCCCCTTCCCCCCCCAAAAAAAACAAACCAAGAAAAAAAATCTATTGAAAGTTAGCCATGTATTTATAATTATAGTACTCAGGAGACAGAGGCAGGAGGATTGAAAGTTCCAGGCCAGTCTGGGCTACATAGCAAGGCTAGGTCTTAAAAATACACATAAACAAACATTTATTCAGCTGACCTTCTTGAACAAATGTCATTCTGAAATTGCCAATATATATTTGTTTTCTAAAATGTATCATTGTACTTGTTTAGGTCAAAGGTACATATCAGTTAAACATCTTTGTGTATGTATGTGTGTCTCTTCATGGCACATACATTGAAGAACATTGATGATATAAAATGACAAGATTAGCCCTGGCCATTCTGGAACTCATTCTGTCGAAAGAGGCTGACCTTAAACTCAGAGATTCACCTGCCACTATCTCCCAAAAGCTGAGACTAAAGTAAATGTGTGTGCCACTGCTGCCAGGCTGAATATCTTTTAAGAACATAACCTAGATCTAGAGAGAGACTCAGTCCTTAAAAGCATAGGCTGTCCTTCCAGAGGACAAAGGATCTGGGTTCAATTCCCAGCACCCACATGGAGGCTCACATCTGCATGTAACTCCAGTTCCAGGGGATCCAACCACCTCCTCTGCCCTCTGAGGGCACTGTATACCATGGTGCACAGACATACATGTAGATAAAACAGCCAAACACAAGCAATATTACAACTTTTGTTTTTTGTTTTTTTTCGAGACAGGGTTTCTCTGTGTAGCCCTGGCTATCCTGGAACTCACTCTGTAGACCAGGCTGGCCTCGAACTCAGAAATCCTCCTGCCTCTGCCTCCCAAGTGCTGAGATCAAAGGTGTGCGCCAGCACTCCCCTATAACTTTTTTTAAAGAGTACATGACAGTGGGGTCTGGAGAGATGGCTCAGCAGTTAAGAGCACTGGCTGTTTTTCCAGAGGTCCTGAGTTCAATTCCCAGCCCCCACATGGTGGGCTTATGAAAGGATTTGATACCTTCTTCTATCATGCAGGTGTACATGTAGTAGAGCACATATAAATAAATAAAATAAACTTTAAAAAAAGAGTGCATGGGGCTAGTGAGATGGTTCAGCGGGTAAGAACAGTGACTGCTCTTCCAAAGGTTCTGAGATCGGATCCCAGCAACCACATGGTGGCTCACAACTACCCGTAATGAGATCTGACGACCTCTTCTGGTGCATCTGAAGACAGCTACAGTGAACTACCCTGGAGTTGGGGGGGGGGGGGGCCGGAGCGAGCAGGGCCTGCAGAGGTCCTGATTTCAATTCCCAGCAGCCACACACATGATAGCTCAGGCCATCTGTACAGCTACAATGCAGTCATACACATAAAATAAATAAAATAAATCTTTAAAAAAAAAGAGTGCATGACAGTAAAAGAGAAAATGCTTCATCACATCACTTTTCCATATGAGTATGAATTAAACAAAACAGAAATTTTTTGAAACAAGCCTCCATGTGTATGCTATTGACTACATTAGTAAAAAGCAAAGCTCTGCTCCTTTTCAGCAAAAACAAGAATCATGAAAGGTGAAACCACTGTGACATTTTTCATGTCCTACCCTCAAGCCAAGCAAGCTCAGCTGTGCAGGAGACGAAGGTACCGATGAGCATCTTCCACACAGACACATTTATGTTTTCAGCCTTAGCATATTTTCAAACCATCTGGCATCTATGTATGCCTGTCTGGTTTGCCAGACTAATCTCTTCAGAACTGAGTAGAGCTATATGCACTGTGGGGAAAGCAAGGAACAACACATACTTAACAAAGTGTTCCAAATGCTGAGCTATAAGCTTGTTATACTTGACCTGTATCTTTAAAACATTTCTACCAAAAACATTAAGCTTTTTTGAGACTATATGAATGGCTCAGGACTGTCATAAGGTACCGAAGTCACTAGGGTTCTTGGGGTTTATTTTTTCTCATTTTAATCTAAGCAGTCAAATGAAACATACCAAGAAGTAGTTCTACAAAAAAAAAAAATCACTGATAAATAAAATACTATAAATTCTATATTTAAAAAAAAAATGCCTAAGGGCCAGTAAGGTGGCTTGGTCAGTAAAAGCATTTACCACCAAGCCTGACAACCTGAGTCTGATACTCAGAACCTACATAGTGGGTGGAGAATCAACTCCTTAAAGTTGTCCTCTGACCTCCACCTGCACACAGTAGGATGTGTACATAAATTCACATAAACACAAATAAATAATAAATGCAAAAAAATTAATATCTAAGATTGAGATGGTGGTACACACTTATAATCCCAGCACTGACAAGGAAGAGGCAGGAGGATTGCCATGACTTCAAGGTCAGCCTAGGCTATGTTTTGAAACTCCAAAACAAAATCTAAGACTATGCATTTTACTTTGCCTAAAATTAGTCTGCATACTTTTAAAATGCTTAGAAGATGGAGAGAGAAACTAAGATAAAAAATATTCATTAATGTCCTTCTCCTTATATGCTCTGTTACCAAACTACTGTCCCTGGCAGCACGCAGCCCTTCCTTCACTCAAAATCTGGAATAAGAATTACTTCTTTAGAAATAATCTATGTGCCAATAGCCTTGTTAGAACACATTTCTATTAATCTGCATTACCAGTTTGAAATAATGTCTTTTTCAAGGCATTTAAAAAAGAAACAGGTAATTACTACTGCATACAAATTAAAGTGTTAGGACAAAGACTTCTGAAATACAATGACCAGCACCACAAACAAAAAGGTGCACTTGTGTACCCCGAAACACATAGTCTTTTCCTGGGGGAGGAGTGGTTCTTCCGGATTTTCATTTGTCATCTTATTAATCTCTGAGAAAATTGCTTCTTCAAGTTACATAGAATCTCAATCAGCCTTTCTTATAATTTCCTCCTAAGTATTATCTCTTCTTGGTGTGTTTTGGTTTTGTCTTTTAGAGAAGGGTTAGTGACAGGAAAGTACTGTAAGCATTCCTACTTTACCTACGTCTCTCTATATTCAGTTTTCCGACTGCTTTGCCCAGAGCCTTGGTCCCTAAGCTAAGGATAGCAAACAGAATCTTACTCTTCCGTTTGGTTCGTTTCTTACTGGTACCTTTGGAGTACCGAAACAAAGAATTCTAAGTCCCTCTCTTGGAACTTCGGTGTAAATACACAAGGAAAGAGCTTCTGTCAGGGCTCGGCTTTCCTGCCATCAGACCCCAGTCCTTTTTATTCCCTCTTCCTAGGCAATTCCCCTTAAGCCCCCAAGGCTTGGAGATTCCTCTCTGGTCCATCGCTCTCCCAAGTCTCTGCACTCACGCTCCTGTGCCTCTGCAGAAAGAAGCAAGTGTGTTTCCACCCTCTTTACTTAACTTCTCCCCTAAAATCGTGGTCTTCCTCAAAATATACTTCGCACTATACTTCTTAGGGATGCAACTCTGAGTCTTCTCTGCTGATGTTTTCTGTTGCTCGAACCCCAAAGCCAGCGCTCTACAGTCCAGCAAGAGATCCTTTGCTCACTCTCCAGAGGGGGCTGCGCCGCGTCCCCACGAGGTGGCCCCGCGCCTCCGGAGGCCCAACGCTGGAGATCTCCCCCAGGACCCTCGCGGTAGTTAGGGTCCGCTGTCCCAGAGACGTTCTCCCCCAAGGAGACCGGCTCCCCATCCCCTCAGTACCCCCAAGTTACTCAGTGCTCTCCCAACCGAGGCGCTGGGGCTTTCCCTCCAAACCCTCCGCCCAGAGCTCCGTCCTCGCATTGACACCCCGGAGAGAACCCGGGAGCTGCGACTCTGTCCGCCTCGCCGCGGGGCAGGCCCGGTCCCTCCAGGTCCGATACTGCGCGCCCCAGCGCCGTGGGCTGGGTCCGGGGGTCGGGTGTCTCTGTCCCGCTGCTGCCCGGTCCCGTGCCGCGCCAGCGCCTCTCAGCTCCCCTACCCGTCACGAGCTCCTGCTCGGGTTCCACCGCAGCCCCGCAATCGCGAGGCCCAATGCCCAGCCGGCTCGCACAGCTACCTGCAGGGGCCGCCTCGCCTCAGCGCCTCGCCGCCGCCATCTTGCATTTCAGAGCGACTGCACTTTTCAGGGAGTCAACTCTGACCTGTGAACCCTAACCCCGGAACCACTCGGAGGGCCCTCGCGCGGGGGGCCCCCACGGAGGCTCCGCAGCCCGGCAGAAGCTCCAAGACGTCAGGCCAGGGTGCGAGAGAGACACTCCGGTCCCTGAACCTACAAGGGCCGCGAGGAGGAGCCAGCCGAGGCGGGGCGAGCCAGGCGATCGACTCGAGGACTTCGCCGCTCCTCTGGGATGCGACCCAGGCCGCTCCTCCAAGAACCCTGCGCGGCGGGAGGTGTGCGCCGCCCCGCCCTCTGTCAGGAAGAGTCACGCCCCCTGTCAGGAGGGGCCACGCCCCTGCCACTAGAAGCCACGCCCTGTCATGAGAAGCTCCTCCTTCAGGCCTCGCGAGGCTCCGCCCCACTCAGGCGATTGCTCTGCCAGCGGTCGTCAGAAGCCAGACCCCGCCTCCCGCGACCTAGGTCGCTTTCTTCCTTTGAAACCGCCTGGGTCCTCCGAAACCCCTCCTCTCCTGGAGCCCGACTCCTAAGGCCACGCCCCTCCCTAAGCCACTCCCACTGTCACTCTTGGCTCCTCCTTGGGAGCGCCCTCTGGATTCCAGTCGCGCCCCCACCCGCTGTCAACAGTCCAACGCTCCTGTCAGCCGCTGCTCCGCCTCTTCTAGCCCGAGTCCAGCAGGAGCCAGCAGTTCCAGCTTTGGACAGGAAAAGTTGAGTGTGGCCCCACTCGGCGCCTCCCTCCTCTGCCTCCTGCTGCAGTCCCTCTTTCCCCTGTGAGCCACTGACTGAAGCCGAGCTCTCAGTGAGCACCGGCCCTGCAGCGTGCCAGCTGAGGACCTCCATCGTCTTCCCCACCTCTGCCCTTAAGCCCTCTCATCATTGTTACAATGAATATACAAACGAGGGCAAAAGGAAACCACTCAAGAGTGTTCATTCAGTGTATTCACGACTCCGGACATAAGAGGACTCTTTGGCGCCTGGATGTTTAGTCCCCACCCCCATTCCAGTCATTGACCCTTTGTGTTTTGATAGCAGAGCTCCATCAAGCCACACCAGTCCGAAAATCTGCAGTCTGCATTTACTTGAAGGGAAGACCTGGCTGCTGAAATCAACGTGCGCAATATTTAGTTGCATCCTAAAATTCTAAAACTTGTGTATGCTGAGGTGTAATGATCTCACCAGCAGAGGTACTCAATCAACCCGGTCCCACTCTCAGCCCAACTCATAAAACAAAAATTAACAGCACTCTAGTTCCTTGAAACTAAATTCAGAATGTAAACTACTTATACAAATAATTTAAGAAATCAGTGCAATTTTTAATAGAAAGTAGTTTATAATGCGGTACTAACATCAGTAAAATAAAACAATGCATTCTCCACCATGTATTTAAATACTCGTGCCCCTCATAAGAAAAAATACAAGACAGAAAGTCACACACACACACACACACACACACACACACACCAGCTTATGCTCACCCACAGACAGTTCCAGGTTCACTGAGAATCCCAGTTTAGGATTTAACTCTGAACAAAGAAAATATTTCAAATTCAGATGTTCAATTTTTTGTTCATGCATTCAACCATTTGCTTTTTGAATACCACATGTGCCGGACACTAAAGGAGATGTAAAACTGAGTAAGGCCATCCTGTCATCCATTGGTATCTAAAAGGGATTGTTCTGGAACCCTCCATACCTAAATCGAGCTGTCATTCAAGTTCCTTAAATAAACTGGTGTGGAATTTGCATATAATCTGTGTACATGCCCCCGGGGAATTTACCTTTTCTCTACTAGGATGGTGTAGACTACAGGCAGAGGGCTGCTGTATTGTAACCATTTAGCTTACCGAGAAGAGAAAAAAGTTGGCTCATTCAGCAGAGATGCATGGTTTCTTTTTCTGAACATTTTGATCCACAGTTGGTTGAATCATAGATGTGGAAGCCATGCATCCGGAAGGCTGAGTTCTGTCTTCCAGGATCTTACAGACTAGATGCTAGGCAAAAACATGCTCATAAAACACATCAAAGTGAAAATCGAGGAGAATCAGAAGTGGCTGAGGCATATGGACTTCATTTCTCTTCCCCAGTGCTCGCTCTCTCTCTCCCTCTCTCCCTCTCTCCCTCTCTCCCTCTCTCCCTCTCTCCCTCCCTTTCTCTCTCTCTCTCTCTCTCTCTCTCTCTCTCTGTTTTCCTTTTTTAAATTCCTCCTTTTTAACACTAGTTTATAGTCTTATCCCTCTCTCTCTAAAGCAGCCAGCCTGCTTCACTCCCCGAAGCCTCCCAATTTAAGGTCACTCCCACGGGGCATTTCTGTCCAGGAAAACAATTTCAATAGCACAGTGCTGGGAACAGTATCCCTGGCTGAAGTGCTGCCAATTATCTGGCATCTTTGCACAAAGCAAGACTGTTACCAGCACTTGAACGGGGAGAGAAAGAGAGAGAGAGAGAGAGAGAGAGAGAGAGAGAGAGAGAGAGAGAGAGAGAGAGAGAGAAACAAAAAAAAACAAAATGTTGCAGACTTAAGCAATATGCATATATGTTTCCCATAGCAGATTGTGCCAGCCCACATAAATCTGTTTAGAGACCACGCTTACAGGGTAACTTGTTTCTATTAAAATAAACTCATTTATAAAAATTGTAAATATGACTGATTTTTAACAGCTGCGCAGCTCCAGAAGTAAGTTTTAACCATGGATTGGCACAGTGAGAAGCCTAGAGTTTTTATGCACAAGCTTGGCGGCTTGTCATCCACAGACAGGCATGACAAAACTTCAGTACTGCTAGAGATGAGAAGTCATTCAGTAGGGTTCTAAAAAGCACAGCGCTTTTGCTCTTCAGAGCCCACCCCACCTTTGAAACACTGAAGAGAGTGTTGGGAGGAAATGAAGCCCTTGGAATAAAAAGTGATAAACGCCAGCCTGGGCTGAGAAACAGACTTCCAGCAGCTCCGTTTGTAGACACGTCCCTCTGTTGTTCTTTTTTCTTCTTTCTACCCTTTGTGGGGCAGGGAAGCAGTTTTTAAAACATGATACTGTAAAACAGACCAAAAATACTAAGACACTTTGAACATTTGACTATAGGTAGGGGAACTTGAGAATTTTGCCCTAATGGAAAGATCCCACAATTCTCTGATGGCTAGTTCAGAAGGTGAACAACAACAAAAGGTGATTATTCTACTGGCTTGTTTTTGTTTTTGTTTTTTTGTTTTTGTTTTTGTTTTTCGAGACAGGGTTTCTCTGTATAGCCCTGGCTGTCCTGGAACTCACTCTGTAGACCAGGCTGGCCTCAAACTCAGAAATCCGCCTGCCTCTGCCTCCCAAGTGCTGGGATTAAAGGCGTGCGCCACCATGGCCTAGCAAGATGATCATTATAAATGTTGTTCCCCCAAACAAGCTTTCAAAGTCAGCTTTAGGACAAGTCCTTCTCTGTTCCTCTAACTGCACGTTCTATGTAAATAATAAACGTATGGTAACGGCTGGAGAAATGAGCACTGTGCTCCTGATGGTTATAAACATGCTCCTCCTCCCCTTCCTTCCTCTAGCACAGAGGCATAGCTGGGAATGCAGGACAAGAAAATCTGACTTCTAGCCGGGCGGTGGTGGCACACGCCTTTAATCCCAGCACTTGGGAGACAGAGGCAGGCAGATTTCTGAGTTCGAGGCCAGCCTGGTCTACAGAGTGAGTTCCAGGACAGCCAGGGCTATACAGAGAAACCCTGTCTCAAACAAACAAACAAACAAACAAAGAACAGAAAAGAAAAAAGAAAAATAAAGAAAATCTGACTTCTGCATACGGAGTTGAGGAGTAACACAGTGTTAGGCTTTATAACTGAATCCTGGTGCCATTTGTGTTGGTTCACCTATTAGGGTGTAAATTTATTTGTACCAAAAGAAGAAACAGGACTGGAAAAACACAAAACAACAGTGTGTGTGTGTGTGTGTGTGTGTGTGTGTGTGTGTGTGTGTGTGTGAAAGAACACCTTTTTATTTATTTATTTATTTATTTATTTATTTTTGAGACAGGGTCTCACTATGTAGCTCAGCTCTCCTGGAACTTACTTTGTAAACCAGGCTGGCCTCAAACTCACAGAGATCTAGATGCTTCGGTCTCCTGAATGCTGGAATTAAATGTGTATGCCACTACCCCTGGCTTCAAAAAGAACGACTTTTTAAAAAGCATCATAGGACTGGAGCGATGGCTCAGCAGTTAAGACCACTGACTGCTCTTCCAGAAGATCCTGAGTTCAATTCCCAGCAACTACATAGGAAACTGCACTCCACATCACTTAATATGGTATTAAAGCTCCTTTCTCAGCCAACTGATATTTTTTAAATTTATTTATTCACTTAATTTACAACCCAGTATCAGCCCTTCTTCTCCTCCCCTCACAAAAGTCCTCCCCTTATTCTACCTTCCCCTTCTCTTTTGAGAAGGGGAAGCCCACTCTGGGTGTCACCCCCTCACCCCCACTCTCTCTCTCCCCAACCCCTGGTGCATCCTTTCCCACTGAGGAGAGACAAGGTAGACCATTTAGGGGAGCGCGACCCACAGGCAGGCAGGCAGGCAGGCAGGCAACAGGCTCAGAGACAGACCCACAGGATGGGTCTCAATTTGGAGTAGTCATTGGTTGGCCATTCCCTCAGTCTCTGCTGTATCTTATAGTCAGGACAAATTTTGGATCAAAGGTTTTATGGTGGATTGCTGTCCTTATCCTTTCACTGGGAGTACTATCTAGACCACAGGAAGTGGCCACTTCAGGATCCCTATCTCTTACTTCTAGGAGTCTCAGAGTCAACCCCATAGACACTTTGGGGCCTCTCCCCATCCCAGGTCTCTGGCACAATCCTGAACCATAAAAGAACTTCTGGAGGTCAACTGCTAATTTAAGGTCAAGAATTAAGCTTCTTCCCATATTGTACTTTTTTTTTTTTAATCTAAAATTTTAGAGCTGGGCCATGGTAGCCCATGCCTGTGATTCCAGCCTGGTCACCAGAGTAAGGGTCAGCCTACACTGTGTCTTTAAAGATTTATTTATTTATTTTATGTATATGAGTACACTGTAGCTGTCTCAGACACACCAAAAGAGGGCATCAGATACTATTACAGAGGGTTGTGAGCCACCATGTGGTTGCTGGGAATTGAACTCAGGTCCTCTGGAAGAATAGTCAGTGCTATTAACCGCTAACCCATCTCTCCAGCTCACACTCTGTCTTTAAAAGAAAATATTTAAAGCTTAGAACACAGATAACAGATGACACACAATTGGGAAAGCAGTATGTAAGCTAGAATATACAATGTTTCACTGTCTCACAATCATAGCAGAGGATGCTAAGTAGCAGTCATTAAACTTTAGCATGCATGAATAGTACTAGGATACTTTACTTAAAAATAGATGGTCAGGTCCATCCCACTCCTGAAAGGAAATACATATTTAGTGGGTCTCAGATGCAGTTGTGAATCTGCTTTGGACATGCAGCTGTGGTAACCTTTACATAATTGAACTTAAGGCTTTATGTTAATAAATATTAGCCTAGAAGCTAAAGAGATAAGATAGCTCAGTGGTTAAGAGTGCTTACTGCTCTTCCAGAGGTTCTGAGCTTTATTCTCAGCACCCATGTGGTAGCTCAAAACCATCTGTGACTCCAGATCCTGGAGATCTGATGCCTTCTTCTGACCTCACAGGCACCAGGCAGACACATGGGATTGCATATACCATACAGGCAAAACCACTCATACAGGGCTGGCGAGATGGCTAAGGGTAAGAATACTGACTGCTCTTCCAAAGGTCCTGAGCTCGGATCCCAGCAACCACATGGTGGCTCACAACCACCCGTAATGAGATCGGACACCCTCTTCTGGTGTGTCTGAAGACAGCTACAATGAATTACGCCTGAGTGAGCAGGGCCAGAGCGAGTAGGGCCAGCAGAGGTCCTGAGTCTAATTCCCAGCAGCCACACACATGATGGCTTACGGCCATCTGTACAGCTACAGTGTACTCATACACATAAAATAAAATAAATCTTTTTAAAAAAACACTCATACACATAAAGTAATAATAGTAATATTAATATTTTAAAAAGATTGATCTAAATGCCCATGATTAATGGGACAGTTACTATGTTCTTGTAGAACTGTCTGAAGAATACACAAGAAGTCACTGTCTCTGATTAGAAAAATCCATTCCTAAAATCCCCCCCAAGAGACATGGGGGAGGGGGTCAACATTGGAAAGGAAATTCAGCTTGTAACTAAAACCTTTCAGTTCCAGGCTTGCATCTCCCATGAAATCTCACAGCTCGATAAACTCTGGGTAGTTTTGATGTGTTATCTCACTTTAAGCTCCTGATGCCTGTGAGGTAGATGGTGCTATTTGCAGTCAGTATATTCAGAAGCTGATGTTTGAAGATATTAACATGCCAAAAGTAAACAAACTGGGATTTGAACCTATTCCGACCAGTCCTACAACCTAATGCCATAAACACTGCTCCTAAGAAGGCAGCGGCTGTATTACTCAAGTATGGTATGCACAGAATCTAAAGAAATTCATGGTCACTGTACAAGTCCCCATACCCCCTGCCACTTGCTAACTACATCCAAGAGTTGTTGCATACCAAACTCATCAAATCAAACAGCTGAAAAGACCAAGCACAGGGTAAGGGAGACAGCTTAGAGGTGGAGTGCTTGTCTAGAATGCAGAAGACCCTGTCTGTTACAACAGTGTGTTTGTTACAACAGTTCCAACTGCACTTCTGTAATAACAAGCTTTGAACCCACAAGCCTAGCATATCATCTATTTCTCACCCATCAAAGACTCTTAGAGCAGGAGACTCCAGTATAACTCAGGCATCCGGGCATTTGCGGTGATGTGAATGATAAATGTCCCCCATAATCTCCAGTGTTTGAATACTTAGTCTTCATTGGGTTGGCACTGTTTGGGTACGTTTAGGAGGTGTGGCCTTACTGGAAGAAGTATGTCAAAGCCTTGCCTACCACCAGTTTGAGCTCTCTGCTTGGTATTTTTGGTTCAAGGTGTGAACTGAGAACTGTTTCAAGCTGCCATCCATGCTGCTTGTTGCCAGCATCCCTATCAGGATGGGATCCTCGTCGATCTGGAACCATACACTAAATAAAGGCTTCCTTCTGTAAGTTGCCTTGGATATCATAGAAACAGAAAAGTAATAATACAGGTGGGGACCAGGTGAGCATCTGGATGCAGACTAAATGTCTCTCTCTGCTATCTGGCCAAAGGGCATCGCTTTTGGATACTGTGTCCAACAAGAATGAAATTTGTGTTTCCTTTCCAACCCACAATGGAGTTAATAGTCTTTGCCAGTCTTGAAATACAAGGCAAAGGCAACTGAAACTCTAGTGAGGTGCAAGACAAGATGTTTTGTTTAAACTTCCATCTGGATACAATTTGATTTACAATATTACAATATTACAAATCCCATGGCGTGGCTGTTTTTCATTCTCAATTTGGCTACATCTGAAATTAACTAAAATCCAAAAGTTATAACTGTGAGGGATTTTTGCTTAATTTGAAGAGGAACACACCTTTGGTCTGGAACTGGAGACAAGAAGACACACCTCTAATCTGGGCCACACCTTCTGCCAGAAGTCTATATAAGGACATGAAAGAAGGAAGCTTTGTTCTTTGCCTGCCTGCCCACCCCGTGTTAGTTCATCCATTCCTTCGTTAGCATTTGAGCCTGCTGTGGTATTCCAGCATCTACTGAAGACCAGCGGAGACACCCAGTCTTGTAGATTGAGCAACTACTGGATTCTTGGAGTTTCTGTTCACAGCCAGTCATTGTTGGATTAGCTGGATTAAATATTGCTTTAATAAATCCCATACACATACACATAATCATACACACAAAGTTAAAAAAAAACTATGTTTATATTTCACACATACCAAATGACTAAACTCCTTTTTTTTGGGGGGGGGGTGTTGAGACAGAGTCTCCCTATGTAACCAGATTGATCTGGAACTCACAATTCTCTAGCCTTGGCTTCCTAAATGCTGGGATTACTAATGTTCACTACAACACCAGGCTTTAATAACCTTCTTGAAAATTTCTTATCCAAAGAGAGTTGAAGAACAGCATGAAATATAAGAAATACATAACTTTTCAGCTTAGCTATACAAGAATTATTTTCTGATTACTTTGTCCTTTTAGATAATTTGAACTTTATAACTGCTAAAAATCACTAAGTGACTTAAAATTTTTGTATTTTTATTAACAAAAGCAGATAATCATTGCAGAAACTTTAAAGCACAGAAAAGAGGGTTTGTTTGTGTTTCACCTTCTCTGCCACCACCACCACTTCAGTATGTTCTCAGATTGGCTACTTTTAAATGAAAGGCAGTGTGAGGTTGTCTCTCTTTCTTCTCCTGAATGGCCATTTAGACCAAGAATGCAAGGAAAGTGTCTCTTTTGGATAGAATGGCATTTTGTTGATTATATTTCATACCACAGCTGGGAGGTGAAGGTTCAGAAGAAGTCAGAGAATTCACAGGAGAGTGGGAATTTACATGTGTCCTAGTGAGGTGGAGAGATTGGAAAATTTTAAGGAAGAAACAGAAAAGACATATATGCTATGATACTAAATATAAAGCATGTAAACTGAGTGAAATAATCAATTAAGATTGAGGGTAACTTATTTTTCTTCCTAAAGAATTAAAGCAAACGCTTGTCTTTTTTTTTTTTCCGGGACTCTGATTTTCCTAAATACTTAATCCACTAATAGCAATAATTAGGATTCATCACACGTAATCAGTTTCCAAATTATTTCATGAATACATTATCTATTGCTACGGTCCCCTTTTTCCTCCCCCAAGTCTCACAATGGGCTTTTAAACCCATGCTTGTAGCTCACAATGTCTGCATGGCCAGGATATCCATATTCCGCTGGCTTTGATCGGTGGAGCATTTGAGTCCTACCTCCTTTAAATCATTTTGATCTGGCATATGCTCTAAAGATAAAAGTCTTCCAAGGGCCCTCTCGCTGCATGCTAAGTGCTGTCTCTGATTCCCAGCCAGAGCTCTGTTGCTGGCAAAGTCCGTTACTCAAATGTAAGCAGTTTCATTTCCAACCTTTGCACATTAAAAATGACATATTTTAAACATGTCTCTTCTTCTTCTTCTTCTTCTTCTTCTTCTTCTTCTTCTTCTTCTTCTTCTTCTTCTTCTTCTTCTTCTTCTTCTTTGAAAGCAGGCTACAAACTGTATGATTACAAAACAAAAAAATGTACAATGGGAAGAAATTTGAAAATAAACTTATATTGCCACTATGAAATATTGAGGAACTCAATGCTGCTTTGTGAAGTTCAATAGCTAAGTGTTCTGGTTTAAATCTGGAGGTTCTGGATGCTTTGGGAGATAGGATCTAGCTTGAGGTAGTCACTAGTAGATTTTTGAGACATATTATCCCTGGCAACTTCCTGGATCCTCCTTCTCTCTTCTTTCTCTTTGCTGTGATAGGAATCTCCATCCCCTACCGCTCTGATGCTCTGCTCAAAGGCCAAGAACCAAACCCTTTGCAATGGTGGGTCAAGATAGATCTTTCCTAAGCTGTTTCTGGGACAAAATCTGTATTTGGTTACAAAAGTAGCTAATACATCAAGACTTAAAGTATATAAACAACAACAACAACAACAAAAATGTAGCTCTTATTGGGTATTTAGTAGCTTTCTACTTTTATTTTACAAACGGAGTGGCCTAGGTCAGGCTCTTTCTAAGACAGCCCTTAGGCAAAAGATTAGGAAAGTCCACAGTTTCTTCCAGATCCACTTTCTTAATCACATTTAAAAAAAAAAAAAGATATTAGCCAGGTGGTGGTGGCACACACCTTTAATCCCAGCACTTGGGAGGCAGAGGCAGGTGGATTTCTGAGTTCGAGACCAGCCTGGTCTACAGAGTGAGTTCCAGGACAGCCAGGGCTACACAGAGAAACCCTGTCTTGTCTGATACCATCTTTTGGCCTCTAGGGGAGGGGGAGGGCACTGAACACATATGGTATACAGATATCTGTGCAGGCAAAACACCCATACACACAGAATCAGGGCAAATGCACATTGAACATTATATTGGTAAATTGTGGCTTTGTTATCTCTAACAGAAAAACCCTGGGCTGGCTTCCGGGCTCACCCTTTCTGATAATCTGAGTTTCACGCAGAACAGACTAAATTATGTGACACCGGCCCCCAATAGAGGTTAAGTGGACATGGGCATTAGGGCCAATCAATGTCAACTATTTTAAGAATTGCCAAAACAAAACAAAAACAAAAAACAAAAAAACCAACCAACCAAAACAAACAAATAACAACCAGCCGGGCGGTGGTGACACACACTTTTGATCCCAACACTTGGGAGGCAGGAGCAGACAAATCTCTATGAGTTTCAAGCCAGCCTGGTCCACCTAGTGAGAGTTCCATAACTGCCACAGCTAAAACAGAGAACCCCCGTCTCAAAACAACAACAACAAAAAGAATTGTGGATAACTTAGAGGAACCCTGATTCTCTTCCACTATCGTTTGGCTTTTTCCAACCATCTTTTCAAAAATGAGTCTTTCTGCTAAGGTTAGCATAAGAGAATTTTTCTTTTTTTAATTAATTTATTTCATGTATGTGAGTACACTGTCATTGTCTTGAAACACACCAGAAAAGGGCATTGGAGCCCATTACAGATGGTTGTGAGCCACCATGTGGTTGCTGGGATTTGAACTCAGGACCTCAGAAGAGCAGTCAGTGCTCTTAACCACCAAGCCATCTCTCCAGCCAGAGTATTTCTGTTAACTTGCAAGCTAAGAATCACAAAAGAAATAAGACCCACCTGTTTGTAACCCAGCACATTAGCTGCTGGCTTCCCTCATCACTATTTATGCACAAATCTAGACTTTCTCGGTATTTTGTTCTTGTTCTCAGAGCTAGGGGAAATGAGCACCTTCCAGTCCTCTCTGCAGTCATTTTGGAGACTGACTGTATAAAGCTCACACACTACAATTCATTGGATGGGTTTCCAACTGTGAAAACAAATACAAGCAGAGCTAGCCCATGATTTGGCTTTTCATAGCCTTAGGATAATTTAGTAGAAGTGGTTTCTGAAAGTGTAGTAAAAATGATCTGGTATCTTTTTGAAACGTGTTACCTAAATCCCACTCTGCTTTTAAAAATATTATTTAAAAAATTTTATTGTATGCACATAAGTGTTTTGCCTGCATGTATGAATATGCACCACATACATACTTGGTACCCTACGAGGTCAGAAGAGGGTGACAAATAGGTCCCCTGGAACTGGAATTACAGATGGCTGTGAGCCACAGTGGGTTCTGGGACCAGAACCCAGGTCCTGTGGAAAAGCATCAAGTGCTCTTAACCGCTGAGCCATCTCTTCAGCCCCTCCTACTCTGCTTTTTATTTTATTTTATTTTATTTTTTTTTTTTGGTTTTTTGAAACAGGGTTTCTCTGTGTTGTCCTGGCTGTACTGGAACTCACTCTGTAGATCAGACTGGCCTTTGAACTCAGAAATCCACCTGCCTCTGCCTCCCAAGCGCTGGGATTAAAGGCATACTCTACCACCGCCCGGCTATTTTATTTTTTAACACTTGTGTGTATATATGTGTGATGTGTATGGGGTGTGTGTGTGTGTGTGTGTGTGTGTGTGCATAGGAGTGAATATGCATGTCTGTGTATTTGTATGTGTGGTTTGTGTGTATTTATGTGTAGTGAATGTATGTGTATAAATGTGTGTTTATTTATGTGTGTATTTGTATATGTTTGTGTATATAGTATTTGTATTCTGCAGTGTGTATATTTATGTGTGTAGTACATGTGAGTGTGTACGTGTATGTGTGTGAATGTGTGGTGTGTGTCTCTGTATATACATGTGTGTGAACATGTGTACATGTGTATGTTTATGTGTATAGTGGGTGTGTTTGTGTGTGTGTGTGTGTGTGTGTGTGTGTGTGTGCGCATGTGCACGCTAAGGTATGTATGTGGAGGTCAGAAGATAATTTTCAGGAGTCAGAATCAGTTCTCTCCTTCCACCTTGTATGAGTTCAGGAGTTTAAACTCAGTTCGTCAGGCTCAGCTCACGGAGCCAGATGGCAAGTTCCCTTACCCACCTTTCCCTCTGAGCTGTCTTACTGGCCCCCTCCTCTGATCTGTTTTGTGCCATGGGCTGGCCGATCTGGGCCTCCCTCAACTCGCGGGAGAAACGGTGGTCCTAGTCAGGTCGACAAGGCGTAGGCGATGAAATGACGGCAGAGACGACACATGAAGTATAAGATTTAAATGTATTTCTTAGAAATGGCATCAGACTTTTACAGTCATTGCAAAAGAGAGATGGTAAATCTGGTAGCTCAATAGTTGAGGTACATTTGAGGCTGAACATACTGGGTCTAAAGCAGCAGCTATCTCCTCTGGACTGGTACTGCATCCCCGGGGCCCAAGCGCTCTGGGCCCGGGGGAATGCGGATTGCATAAATCTGAGTCCTAGCCCATCTAAGTTCTAGTCTTAGTCCTTCTGTGAGTCCAAGTGCTAGTCCTTCTCCTTGTCCTAGTCCAAAGTCCAAGACCTTCTTCTTCTCCCAGTCCTCGTGCTAGTGAAAAGCAGGCTTAAGTAGCATACAGCAAGCAGGGCTGATGTCAAGAGTCACGTAGACAGATGACCGCACATCAAGGTCAGTAGGGTCTGGTAGCTAGGTGTGAAGCAGGAGGAAGAGGAGTGGAGCCCTCCTGTTGAGGTATTTTGATATTCCTAGGCTAATTCTCTGGTTCTGCTGGAAGCAATAACCAGGAGATTTCAATCTAGTGTTTCCTGCTAATTCTCTGGTTCTAGCCCGGGACAGGCAGTGGGGAGTTCCGCCCTGACCTAACACTCCTAACTAATGTCCTTGAGTAGAAGCCCTTCGATTACTCTCTAGTAGTAAGACCATAAACTATCTATTGCCCTAAGGGATGTACTCGACCTCTATTGCTAGCTCTGGGAAGGCAGTATCTTAGAGAGAGATTACACGTTATGGGAAGCTAGGTGATAAACCGGGATAGGTTAGAAACATTGTGTCGGCCAGGAGACAAATGTCCAATCTTAACTATTTACGAATCATTTCTTGGGGTACCTTTATGTCTAATTATGAGGTCGTGTTGACGATTAGAAAGACTAATCTGGAACACGTCTGAGTTAGGGGATACCAGCGACTAATCTGAAATCTAGGAGGCACAGAACCCCTTTTGAGGTCTTATTGCTTCTTATCTTTTATCAGGATTTTATCCCCGATATTTTGGATGTGACTGGAGTAGACGAGTGTGCGTAACAGTTTTGAATCAAAATCTTGTGTCACTCAGGCTCATGATGCCCTTGTCTCTGACTCTTACGTGTTGACATTGCCGGTAGACATGGTGGCCCAGCTCTACTTGTCTGGGGTTTGGACTTCCCTCACCAGAACCCTCCATGTGCCCCCATTCTGTGCCAACTGCCTACCTTCCTGCTCCTCACTAGTAATCCTTTCCTTATCTGATACCTCTTTTACTGTCAACTAAGGATTTATTGTGGTGAATGGTAGCTCTATAATTAAAACCCAAGACAAAACAACCTAAGCTGATGACCTTAAAGCACCCAGGACCAGCTAGTGGCTGCATACACCCGAAGTCTCAACACTTAGGAGGCAGAGATGGGAAGACTGGAGTGAATTTCAATGAATGTAGTGTCAACAGGTGGGAAAGAGAAAGTGTTTTCAAGAACTCCATGGGCTGGGTGGTGTGCCACCTATGGGAAGCTACATGATGAGAGTCATGGAGGGTAGGGAAGAAGGGAGAAATGGTTCCGTGGCTAAGAGTGCTTGCTGCACTTAGAGAGGACCCAGGCTCGGTTTCTAGCACCTGCGTGGAGGCTCCCAGCTGTCTGCTCATCCAGCTACAGGGGATCCAGCCACCTCTTCTGGTCTTCAAGGGCATAAAATAAAAAACAATAAAATTTAATAGGTGAAGAGGAGGAAGAGGAGAACATGAAGAGGTGGAAGAAGAGGAGAGGAGAAAGAGGAGGGGGAGGGCAAGAGAAAGGAGGAGGAGGAGGAGGAGGAAGAAGAGGAGGAGGAGGAGGAGGAAGAGGAGGAGGAGGGGGCAGTAGCAACAGTAACAGCAGCAAACAGGTTACACACTAGGTATCACCAACCCCCTTGGTAATATCAGCTTGCAGAAGGAACTTTGAATCCTGTTCTGCCCCCATTCCAGTAATGATGCTTTTCTTCCTAAAAGTCAACAACAAAATCAAAACCGTCTTCTGGGGACTGGGGATCAGGCAGCTCAGAGCACCTGCTGCTCACTCCATAATGAGAATAGGATTAGAGTTTAGATCCCAGCACCCACACTGGCTAGCTTACAAACACCTCCAGCTCCAAGGGTTTGCTCTCTCTCTCTCTCTCTCTCTCTCTCTCTCTCTCTCTCACGCTCTCTCTCTCTTTCTCTCTCTTGTGAATACACACACTAAAACAAACTTTTAACTTAAAAAAAGAAAAGCTTTCCTTCCTTTTGCTTTGAAATTTGTAGCACTGCTATCCCAGAGTGTGTTAAGATGGGTTTAAATGATTCTCCCTTCTCCCTCATCACTTCCAATCAAAACTCTTCCAGCATTCTGCTGGTATGATTTGGTTTTAGCACAGGCCTCCAGTATTGATTCAATTAACCCACGGTTACTTATTTTGCAGTTTCATTCATAGCCTTCAGGGAATGTGTACTTTTGGAGGAAACCTTTAGGACTGTTACAATGCTCGGTGATAAGGGCAAGGTACGGCTAGAAAGTAAATAGAAACTGCAGCTTCTGAGCACATGACAGACACAAAGTTACCGATGACTGGGCCTGTGGCAATGCACCCCAGTGAGAAGCACTTCACACCATTCTGCCAGCTGTTAAAGGTCTCTATGTATCCACAGTCTATTGTTTGTCACAGATGGAATTATTGTTCCCGGGTGAGCTATGCAACGAGAGGACACAGAGCGTGAGGTTAAGGTGTTTATTCTCATTTCCTCTAAGCTTATGGTGCACAGGCCAAGCCCCACATCTGATGGCTACTGATTCTGTGAGGGTCACCGAATCATGGCGGCTGTCTTTGCAGTTTCAGTAATGGCTTCCTGTCCTTGCTTGTCTAGGACTAGGCGTAGAGGCTAGAGACCCCACACAGACACATTCAAGTGCTTGCCACTGGTGCTGACTATTCCATGCAAACTCACTGATACAGTAATCAACATCAGACATGATCCTAGGTTAAAACAAAACAAAACTTAAGACAGGAACTGAAACTGGGTTAGTTGTATTTTGGAATTGTGTTTTATGTTGAAAATGTAAAATGATATGACCAGATAAGAGAAGTAATATGTATATACATACAGACACACACATGCACACATACACATGTACACACACATATGTGTATACACATAGATACCCACATATATATATATATATACACACACACACATATAAATGTATATATACATATATTTCAGCGGTTCTACTAGGCATATACGCAAAACTGAAAGCAGGATCTCAGAGATACTTATTCATCTCTGTTCATGTGACATGATTTACACAAAAATATGCAGGCAACCCAGGTATTTATTGATGGATGAATAATCTTGTGTTTTGTGTTGCTTTAATAAAACACCTGACACTGAGGTCAGAAAGATGGCCTAGAGGGTAAAGTCACTTGCCTCCATGCCTGATAGTTTAATTCAATCTAGAGGACTCACATGGCAGAACAGGACCAAACTCTTTTAAGTTGTCCTTGGGTCTCCATACACATAGAATAATATGTAATGAAATATAAAGAAACACAAAATATCTTAAGCTGCTATTCCATACAGAAAAATGTTTACGTTAGCCCACAGTTTTGGAGGCTAGGAAGCCCAAGTTCAGGCAGTTGCATCTGCATGGCAGATGGCAGCACTTGGTGGGGGTATATGAAATAAGAGTAGCTAGTGTAGAATAGGCCAATCACATGACAAGATAGCCACCATTACAACGTGCCCTTCTGATAACTCCTCAGCCCAGCAAGCTTTAACCCACTTTGGAAACAGAGGCCTCCAAGACCTAATTATTTCCAAGTAGGCAATCCTGAAAGGTCTTATGTCTTTCAATGCTATTCCTTTCCTTGGGGGATAAGCTTCCAGCATATGAACCCTTGGGGGACAGGCTGTATCTAAATCATAAGAAGGGATTAGCAAATGTGCTATATAGTAGAGTAATCTTCCTTTAAGAAGAGGGAATTCTGATTTAGGCTGTGTCTTAGGGTTTTGTTGTTGTGAAGAGACACCATGACCACAGCAATTCTTTTTTTTTTTTTTTAATTATTTATTTTTATTTTATGTGCATTGGTGATTTGATTACATGTATGTCTGTGTGAATGTGCTGGATCCTCTGTAACTGGAATTACAGACAGATGTGAGCTGCCGTCTGGGTGCTGGGAATTGAACTTGGGTCCTCTGGAAGAGCAGCCAGTGTTCCTAACCACTGAGCCATCTCTCCAGTCCCTAGCAATTCTTATAAAATTTATAAAAGGGAAATATTTAATTGAAGGAAGGCTGACTTACAGTTTCAGAAGTTTGGTTCATTTTCATTATGGTGAGAAGAACAGCAGCATCCAGGTAGACGAGGTGCTAGAGATGGAGCTGAGAGCTCTGTATGTTGAGCCACAGACAGTGGGAGACTATCACATTGGGTGTAGCTTGAGTTTATAAAGTCTTCAAGGTCCACCTCCATAGTGACACACTTCCTCCAACAAGGCTGTACCTAATAGTACCAATCCCTATGGCCAAGCATTCAAACACATGATCTATGCAGGCCATATCCATTTGGATCATCACAGGCTAAGACACTTAAGACACTATTCTAGCCGGGCAGTGGTGGCGTACACCTTTAATCCCAGCATTTGGGAGGCAGAGGCAGGTTTCTGAATTCAAGGCCAGCCTGGTCTACAGAGTGAGTTCCAGGATAGCCAGGGCTACACAGAGAAACCTTGTCTCAAAAAACAAAACAAAACAAACAAACAAAAAAACAAAGACTATTCTAATGGAAAATATGCCATCACAAAAAGACAAATATTGTATGCTTGCAATTATAGTGAGTAGAATAGTCAAAATTCATCAGCAGAAAGTAAGATAGCAGTCAGTGGTCAGTGGTCAGGGCCTGGGGCAGGAAATGGGGAGCTTTTGTACTTCCATTTCTATGGCTGTGATAAAATACCCTGACAAAAATCAACTGCTATGAGAGATCAAACCTTGCCTGCCAAGCCCTTTATGGACTGAGCTATCAGCCCGACCCTCCCTTTATATTCTTAGCAGGCCTCTGTTGGAGAAAGAAATTTGGCATGCTGATTTAAAATCTAAAGGATACAGAATACCCAAAATACCACACACGTATCACAGTAGAACTAATGCTTTTGCTTATAAAGCTACATCATTCAGTACAATGATATAGCAGTCAAATAGATCAGTAGAATACAGGTATCCAGAATAGAATCACAACTGATTTCTGCGAAGGTCTAATGGCAGCTCAGCTGAGGAAAGAGCTGTTCTCAGCCCATGTGTATTCTTCAAAACACACTTCCCAGTGGCCGTGTTCTGGTCATAAGACTTTTCACCCAGACAAAGAAGACAGCATTCCAGGTCTGGACAACCATGGTGGTGAGGGAAGAACATTTGAGGCTGTAGAGTAAGTAGAAACTGCTCCCCATTGCCTCCCCTGTATGACTGCAAAGTCCAGATTTTCCCAGTATTCAAGTCAGACCTGCAGTCATGTCAAAATCCCTGTTGATCCTTAAGCATCTGTCTTTACAACTCTGGAGCAATCTCCACTCACTGTGCACTGTTCCCAAGGTGAGTCTTACCAAACTTTCCCTTAGATAAAAAAGCCTGTGTATCTGGTTTTATCAAGGATACAAGAACACCCACAGAATCAACAAATCTGGACTCATAGGGGCTCACTGAGACTGAAGCAACCATCAGGGAGCCTGCATGGGTCTAACCTAGGCCCTCTGCATGTTCTAATTGTGTAGTTGGGTGTTTTTGTGAGATCTTAACAGAGGGAGCGCTGTTTCTGATGCTTTTGCCTGCTTTGGGGATCCTTGTCCTCCAACTGGTTGTATTGTCATCATCTAGCCTTAATATGAGGGGAAGTCCCCAATCTTACTGCCACTTGATATGCCATGTTTGGTTAATATCCTTGGCAGGCCTGCCCTTTTCTGAAGGGCAATAGAGGAATGAAAGGGAACAGAGATGAGGGTGGATGTAGGAGATGGGGGGCACAATGGGGTGGAGGAAGGGGAACTGCAGGTGAGATATATGAGAATAAATTCATAAAAACAGAAATTAAAAAAATAAAATAAAAGCCGGGCAGTGGTGGTGCACACCTTTAATCCCAGCACTTGGGAGAAATAAAAAAAAAAAAAAAAAAAAAAAAAAAAAAAAAAAAAAAAAAAAAAAAAAAAGAAAAAAGCTGATTGCTTCCACACATGGTGTCACCTATTACTCTGCAGGAACTTTTGTCTAGTCCATTGGGTCACGCCTTGTCCAATGTGTTCAGAGACTCTGAACCTTTCCAACTTTTTCTTCCCCAAGGCAGCAGGTGATGAGTCATGCTTTCAGAGACTGAATATTCTAATTATGGTCTTCAGGCTGTGCACCCAGCTCTGTGGTAGAATGCTTGCTTAGCCTGTGTTGAGGCCCCTGATCCTTTTCTGCCGGTTTCTATACGGCAGGTGGCAAGGATTCAATTTCATTCCTTTGCATTTGGACATCGGGTTTTGCCAACACTATTTGCAGAGACTGTCCTTTTCCTAGATCACAAACTTTTGTCATTCTTTGTTAAAATCATTTTATCAGCTATTTTGACTTCAGCCTTTCAGCTTCATGAATTCATCCTTCCTCAGGCGTGTACAATGCTGTCAGGTGTGTAGCTCTGTGGTTGATTTCAAAACCATGAAATCACCATCCAGGTTTCTCTTGTTTTACTTCATGACTACAAAGGTGAGCAGCTTTTCTATGGGCCTTAAAGAAGTCAACTAAACATTGCTTACACCTTCAAAATGGTGAACCAAATATTTTTTTAAAATATTCTCAGGTATTCTGCCTTAGAAAATGACCAAACTGAATTGCTTCCTAACTTCCTTTTTGGATTATGTATTAACAATGTTTAGCAATGGCTAATTTTTACCTTCTTTTTTTTTTTTTTTTTTTTT
>NW_022196913.1:96273776-96285693 GCF_008632895.1 Mastomys coucha
TTTTTTGTGCGCCACCACTGCCTGGCCACCTTCTTTCTTATAGTGATTAATTTATTCAATGGTTCTAGCAGTTTCTTCTGACTTTCTTAGGATTTCATAAATGAGACTATGTAAGTTTTAACTCTTCATACTTTTTTCCTTTCATATTTAAATGAACCTTTCTTTCTTTCTTTCTTTTTTAAGATATATTGTTATACATAAGTACACTGTAGCTGTCTTCAGTCACACCAGAAGAGGGCATCAGATCTCATTATGGGTGGTTGTAAGCCACCATGTGGTTGCTGGGATTTGAACTCAGGACCTTCAGAAGAACAGTCAGTGCTCTTACCCACTGAGCCATCTCACTAGCCCCTAAATGAACCTTTCTTTTCCTTAACTGCTCTATTTTTGTTTGTTTGTTTTTGTTTTTCGACAGGGTTTCTCTGTGTAGCCCTGGCTGTCCTGGAACTTACTCTGTAGACCAGGTTGGCCTTGAACTCAGAAATCTGCCTGCCCCTGCCTCCCAAGTGCTGGGATTAAAGGTGTGTGCCACCACTGTCTGACTGCTTTAAATATTTTTAACAAGAAAAAAAGTTAACACTTTACTTATGTACTGCCTGGTTTTGTGTGCCAACTTGACACAAATTGGAGTTATCACAGAGAAAGGAGCCTCCCTTGAGGAAATGCCTCCATGAGATCCAGCTGTAAGGTATTTTCTCAATTAGTGATCAAGGGTGGGAAGGCCCATTGTGGATGGTGCAGCAATCCCTGGGCTAAGTCCTGGGTTCTATAAGTACACGAACTGAGCAAGCCAGAAGCAGTCGAGTAAGCAGCATTCCTCCATGACCTCTGTATCAGCTCCTGCCTCCAAGTTCTTGCCCTGTTTGAGTTCCTGTCCTGACTTTAGTGATGAACAACAATGTATGAAAGAATAAGCTAAATAAACCCTTTCCTCCCCAACTTGCTTCTTGGTCATGTTTTGTGAAGGAAAACAAACCCTGACTAAGACAATTTAAGACTTTTAACAGGGTTTTAGAAATTTACTTTTTAGAAACATGTATCATTTTCAAAATTTACTGTCACAGAAAGGGCACTCTAGTATCTTAAACAATGAATGTAACCACATAAATATTCCAATGTCAATGGTAATTTATACACACACACACACACACACACACACACACACACACGTTTTCCTGTTATCCAGGATGGTCTTAAACACCAGTTTAAGAGATGCTCCTATATTAACCTCCTGAGTATTTAGTGTATGCACTCGTATATAAAAGAACACCTGTAATTATTTTACATTGACTTATTTTTTTGTTTGTCTGATGCCCATGTAGCCTTTGGTATCCCAAAATAATGAAGAGCAGCCTGGTCTTGATTTTGAGGCAATCCTCCTGCCTCTACCTCCCGAGGGCTGGGATTATTCATGTATGCACCATGTTTGCAGCCAGTCAGTCAGTCAGTCCTATCTTTAATCAGTTTTTAAAAACTGAAGAAGGGGCAATAAGATGGGCCAGTAGGTAAAAGCATTTACCATACAAGCCTAGTAACTTAGTTTGACCCCTAGAATTCACATCACGTAAACATGGAAGCAAAGAAAGACCTCACAGAGCTATCCTCTGACCCCACACATTTGTTACGGCACACATTCACACAAGAACTATAAAAAAGTAACACTTTTCAACTTTAAAGTTTATTATACAAATTGTACAATATAAGGATACATCTGAAATAAGTTATAATAAACTTTAATAAAAACTATTACACATAATCCTTTCTTTATTTATTTGCTTTGTGAGAGTCTCAAGTAGCCAGGCTGGCTTCAAATGACCTAGAACTCCTGATCTTCTTGTCTCTGCCTCAAGGGCTGAGATCCCAGACACATATACATTTAAGCTATACAATATTCTCTATCAGTGTTTGGCATTTTTAACAGGTATATAGGACAGCATCTACAAATTAAGGTATCCAAATTACTGAATTTTAGAAATATTTTAAATATCTACATAAAAAAGGCAGCTCAACTTTTAACTATACTAAAATCTAAACTCTTGAGCCAGATATGTGCTTAGTGTACACTGGGCCCTAGATCTGATCCTTACCACTATCATTATATTACCAACAAACTCCATAGCCTCTCAAAACTTTGGTGGCCATTTTCAAACAAGGTTTCCAACACATGCTGTTCTGCAAGCAGAGATTTGAATGTCCCACTGAATAGTGTATGGAAGAAGCAAGAGGTTTCAACTTTAAGAAATGTACTTTTGGTATCAGTAATACAAAATTTATATTTATAGTCGTATATGCATAAAACAAGTATTTATAGAATATAACCTAAACACAATGGTAGGAAGGTTAACAGTTGTCAAATACAAAAACTAGTCACTAATATATTTGTTGTGTATATAATTACAAAAGTAAATAATACATTTACAAATCTTTATTAACCCAAATTAGAATTATAAAAATGTTTATCTAAAGATATTAATTTTTATACTAAGTACAGAATTGTATGAGGCCCTCTTGAAAATCACAACTTGAATTTTGGCAAACAGGAGAAAAGACATTAGAGGAAAACAAAGACAGCAAAATACAACAGATATAATTCTAGTCTGATACAATAACCTACTAGGGAAGGATAAAACTAAAAGTGCTTTAGCTAACAACAACAAAAATTTCCAATGCTTGCTAAGTTATTATTAAATGTCACAAAACATTACCAAAGTAGCTTTAAGGTCTAGCCAAACTGTAACTATTGTTGCAGTGCTTCGCTCAAACGTCACTTATTACTTTTGTTTTTTTTTTTTTACTTTATCTTACTACATGTACATAAATATCAGGAAATTTACGATACTTTTACTTTTTTAATCTTTTCTTGAAGATGCAAGATTTCATTTTATCTTGCATCAGTTATGAAGATATATCTGAAGACAATTAAATAGGAACTGAATATAAAGTAGTTGAATGTAATGACATCATGATCTGGAACAACTGAAGTTTTCTACTGCCTGCTTCATTTTCTGTGTAAAAGACAGGAAGGAAAAAAAATTTCAATATTGCAAAAAGCTAAAAAAAATTTTTCTTTGCTTCTCCCCAACAAATAATGATTAGAATACAGCTTGGTATACTCATACACAATGTAAGTAGTAGTATTCTCAAATAGCAGGTATATATTCTAGTGTACTTTACAGGGGCATGTGCAACCACATCCAGGTACTCCATATACTAGGTGGTTATATAGCAGATTTTATAGTGACTGGTAATATGTAAGTAGCATCTAACAAGTATTTTTAAAAATTAATATTCTAATACCTTCTATAAAGATAAGTAGGTTATTTTTATTTTTGAGAGAGGGTCTTAACTATGTCATCAGATCAGATTAAACTTGCGATTCCTGTGCTTCAGCTGCCCTAATCTGGGATTACAGATGCATACAAACATACCCACCTTAAACACTTATCTCAGGGAAAAAGGCTATTTTAAATGTTATATTTCTATATTTAAGTATATAAGATATTCCCAGGTTTTTGTTGTTGTTTTTTTGTTTTTCTTGCTTTTGTTTTCGAGACAAGAGTTTCTCTGTGTAGCCCTGGCTGTCCTGGAACTCACTCTATAGACCAGGCTGACCTCAAACTCAGAAATCTGTCTGTCTCTGCCTCCCAAGTGCTGGGATTAAAGGCATGCGCCACTATTGCCTGGCAAGATATTCCTAGTTTTATCAATACCATGGAGCCATTGTTTATCATAAATATAATCTAATCAATTTCTTAGATTTATGACACACTGGGCTTGTTTATATCTATTAATAATTTATAATCTTAATATAAAAATAGCCTGCAAATTATTATTTTTTGGTTTTGAGAGTTTCATGTAGCTCAACTGGCCTCAAACATGCTACATAGCAGGTGACCTTGAACACTGATCCTTCTGCCTAGACCCAGATAATGGAAATTACAAGTGGTCACCACACTTTGGTTTAAGACGTTAGTCACCTTTAATGGAAATACTATCTGGCAAAGGGAGTGTAAAGTGTTTCAAGTTAGCTAGGCATGGTGGTGCACACCTTTAATCCTAGTACTCTGGAGGCAGAGGTAGAGCCAGGCAGATCTCTGTTAGTTTGAGGCCAGCCTGGTCTACATAAGTTCTAGATAATCAGGGTTATGTAGAAGACCCTTTCTCAAAATAAGCACTGAAACCAGTTTTAAGTCCAAACTTTACCTGAACAAGTGCTGTTTTGTCATAGTCCCTGCGGTGCTCATAAATACACTGGCTGATTACTGCATACAAATTTTCCAGTTGGAATATATTATATTCCTGACTTTTTTTAACAACAGTCTTCAAAAGATTCTAAAAGAAAACAAGTGTTTATATGTGACAGATTAATTCCTTGCAACAAGATTTTAAGTTCTGAATGCTGAGGGGCCTGTTGTAAAGGTAATGCTGGCAAAGTGAGCCACTGTTGAGACATGCAGGCCTCTGGCAATGACTCTTTCATTTCCTTCATTTTATGACACCAGCTTTGGCCCTGCATTAACTTTCAGTATCCTGAAAACTATAGCATAAATTGCTAATTTGAATTATATCCATGAACTTCTCCAGAAAATTTTCTTTTTTAAAAAATTACTTAAATATTTATTTAATGTGTACTATGGGCATACCCAGAGGCCAGAAGAGGGCACTGGATACTAAACCTAAGTCCTCAAGAGCAGCCAGAGTTCTTAACCTCTGAGCCAGCTTTCCAGCCCAGAAGAGCTTTTCCTGAAGGAAAAGGAGTTTAAGAGGAATCCCTACGTAGCAAATTTACCACTAGCCTGCAATCCCTTTTGTGAGAAAAACTAAAATGTCTAGTGAAAGCTTTATGATTCCCGTTTAACATACTTTTAACTGCTTATGGTCCACAACAAGTGAGGGTGTAGGTTGAGAGAGAATCGCCAGAGCCTTCTCCATACTGATGAGCTGCTGCTGCTCTACCTGGGAATGTCTAGCTTGAGTCATTCGTAGAAAACTCATTTCTAAAGAGAAAAAGTAAACAAAAGTAAACTATTTGGTTCACAAACATAATGCCTAAGACAAATAACTAGATTAATGCCTGCCTTTAATCCCAGCACTCAGGAGCCAGAAGATAGATCTTTATGAATTAGAAACCAGGCCAGTTGATGCTATTTAGTAAAATTTGTCTTAGAACAAACAAACAGAACCCTACCAAAACAAAAAGGAGCATATCAAGTGAGGTGTCACTTTCTCTTAGTAAGTAATGGGATAATAGTCACTAAAGAAGTTGCTATTAGGCTAGTTGTATAATCTCTCATTTGAACAATGTCTTTTCAGGACCTGAATATTTCCTTGCCTCACTTAGCACTCCTCCTCTAGCACAGGGCTGGGAAGAAGTGTATGCATCTCTGCTTCCCTTTTTTCTTAGCCCCTCACCTTGTTTGTAGGTTAGAGGCTGGGTTCCATTCTCTTTTGTGCAGTAGTTTACTTTAATACTGTGGCTGCACTCGAGATTTTCTGTAGTATCTCCAGCTCATTAGAGTACAGCTGAGAAACACAGGACCCTGCCATGACTGTATAGTAACCACAGGGATCGAATCCCCAGGATAGTTCATCATCACAAGAGCTTAGTTTATTATATATGTATACGTGGGTGTTTTGGTCTATTAGTGGAAAGGTTACGTAAAGATGATGCTATTTTTCTATTTAGTTAACACTTGTGCTCTGAATAACAGCAAAAGCAGTAAGTTGGTATGCAATGACTTTCTTTGGGAATTATCTCAAGTTTTAAAAGGTGTTTTATTATATTATTATTATTATTATTTGTTGTTGTTGTTGTTTCTCGAAAACAGGGTTTCTCTTTAATAGCTTTGGCAGTTAGAATTAGCTCTGTAGACCAGGCTGGCCTCAAACTCAGATCCAGCTGCCTCTGCTTCCTGAGTGCTAAGGCATTTACTTTTTCCATGAGACTTACCTTTTGATTCATTTTCTTCAGGAATGTCTATGACCTGGGAGCTAGAGGCATCACCACTGCAAACAATCCTGTCTTTTCTCAGTTCTGTAGTTTGCTTAGGCTCTTCAAGTTCGTTTTCAATATTAGAGGAACTTGAGTTATTTTTCAAGTCTATGTTGCCTTCAGATGTATTTTGCTTGTCACTTTCATCTACTGAGGATTCCTCTGTGTTTCCGAGCTCCGTGTGCTCTGCATGTGAATGTTGACTGTCTTCCGTGTCACTCCTGCTTGCACTGTTCACAGCAGTCTCGCTGTTGTCTTTAGCTTGTGAAATTTTCCTTCGCTTTATTTTGGTGCCTACATGCCACTTTGACTTTTTACGGAATTTTCTCTTCAACTGAGCTTCAAGGAATTTAACAAAAGAAACAAGATGAAGATGTATAGAAAGAAGTCAAGAAAACACAGTATTTTCACATGGCTGGAATACAGAAACAGTAAACTACTGTGACAAGATGGAGTTGTGGCCAGGTCATAAAACGACCTGGTTCAAGTTGAGATTTTTGAATTATCAAAAATCTTAAATAACTGTAAGGAAGGCAATGACATGATCTATGTGGTGCATTATAAATTACCACTGAGCAGCAAGATGAGCTATAAACTGAATGATTGACGGTCAAGACTTACAATGACCTACCTACCTGTACACAGTAAAGGCATAGTGAGCATTCTCTGAAGCATGTCATGCACACTAATTCCTTGGCATCTCACTTTAAACTGATGAGGTTTGCTACCATCAGAATCATAGTTTAAAGCAGAAGGAACTGAAGTACAAAAGAGTTTAAATTTCTGTCTAGGGTAGACAGTAAAACTATGCTTCATTTGTCTTGGGAAGAGGTGAAACTTAGCAGACACTACAACTGGAGAATACAGGGTGAACTTGAAAAAACATTACAAAAATATAGTACAGCTCGGAAGACAGCTAAGTGTTTGGGTAGTGACAGAAGGCAGAACTCCAGCACAACGCCAAGGCTTTGTCACTGAACAATTCACTGTATATATATTTGCAAAAATGTATATAGAAAAAGAAGGCTCTGGGTATTTTACAGTTTGGTTGCTTGAATATCAACAAAAATAGATATAATTTACTGTGTTAGTATAAGATAAAGTAAGGGATGTAAGAGAAGAATGAAAGAATGCCGTAAATGAGAATGACTCCAGAGTTCTTACCAGGTGTGCTGCACGCCACAGGAGTACTAGGAGCCTTTAGCTTCTCATTCTGCTCTTGATCCGACTTTTTGTTACCAACAGTAGTAGAATTTTGCTTTGGCATGACGTGGTAATAAGATGGTGCATATTTGGAAGAGCTACAGCCTTATAAGCAGATAAACAGGATTTTAAAACTTGCTCGCAGAACTCAAAGTCATACAAAGAACAAGAGAGAGACTTCACCTAAAGCATCCCCTTCAGATGCCTGTGTTCCCCTACCTCTTTTCCTCCTAGATTCCTGAATTTCTTCACAAAGCTGCTCAAAGTCTTCATCAAGCTCTTCTTTAATTATTGCATAGGCAGTGTCTCTTAAAGCACAAGCTCTATGCCTAATAAGACGATCTGAGAAATAAGGAAATAGAATTCTTAATACTTTTCCAAAAGTAAACTTAGTATTTTGGGTAAAGATAGTAACTATTACAATTCCTTAACTTCATACAAAGAGTAAAAGTTATATTCTGGTTTGAGTGATAATCTAATGACTTGGATATATATCAAGGACAACCTGGGCTACATTATCCTAATTTTAATAGGGGGCTGGCATTCTTTAATCCTTATACTGGAAAAGCAGAGGCAGACAGATCTCTGAATTTTAAGTTAGCCAGGGTTATGCTGTGAGACTCTGACTCCAATCAATCAATCAATCAATCAACCCCCAAAAAGAACAACAAAAGGAACTTTAGTAGTCCTTTACTAATCTTCTGGCTCCTTCTCATTCTGTCTTCACCTGTGTCAAAACTGTTCTCTCTGCAGCCTGTCACTGTACAACAGTCCTGATAAAACTGCCTCTTCCCCTCTCCACACTGCTCTTCAGTAGCTTCCCTTTCCCCTCTCAGAGAGTAGGCACATTCTATTCTGTCAAATCTTTCTGATTCCTCACTTTGCTACTCAATTAGACATCACTTTCAAACATGAGGGCTCCCTTCTACAAACTAACTTTACATAAACTTCATTGTTTGGGATTAAAGGTGGGTGCTAAGGGAAACCCACACCACAACTAGGAACAGGTTTTAGTTAGGAAATAACACAATCTTGGGGTTCACAGTGTGATCAAATATCCAGCAACACCTCAGCTATTAAAAGCCTGGGCTCATACAGCCAACGGTGGATGGAGCTTGGAGACTCTTAGGGAAGAATAGGAAAGAAGAATGCATGCCTTGAAGGGGATAGGAACTCCACAAGAGGACCAACAGAGTCCACTAACCTGGACCCAAGTGAGTCTGAACCACCAACCAAAGAACATACATGGGCTGGACTTAGGCCTCCCTGCACACATGTAACCGATGTCCAGCTTGGTCTTCATGTGGGTCCTTAACAACTAGAACAGGAGCTATCCAAAAAGCTGTACATGGGATATGCTCTTCTAGTTGGGCTGCCTTGTCTGGCCTGAGTGGGAGAGGAAGCAGCTAGCCTTGCAGAAATCTGAAGACCCAGGGTAGGGAGAAAACCAAGGGGGCTCCCACCCGCTCTGAGGAAAAGGGAGGTAGGGGGTGGTGACTGAAAGGGGGACAGTGAGCACGTGAATAAGTTAAAAAAATTTTAATAGGCAAATTAAGAGGGGGGGCCTGGGTTCAAATCCCAGCACCCACATGGCAACTCACAACTGCAATTTCAGTTTCAAAGGATCTGATACCCTCAGATAGACAGTCATGCAGGCAAAACACCAATGCACATAAAATAAGAATAAATACATCATTAAAAAAACTTAAAAAGGGGGCTGGAGAGATGGCTTAGAGGTTAAGAGCACTGCTCTTCTAGAGGTCCTGAGTTCAATTCCCAGCAACCACATGGTGGCTCACAACCATCTATAATGGGATCCAATGCCCTCTTCTGGTGTGTCTCAAGACAGTGACAGTGTACTCATATGCATAAAATAAATAAATCTGAAAAAAAAAAAAAGATAAGGGCCGGCTGGCGGTGGCACACGCCTTTAATCCCATCACTTGGGAGGCAGAGGCAGGTGGATTTCTGAGTTCGAGGCCAGCCTGGTCTACAGAGTGAGTTCCAGGATAGCCAGGGCTACACAGAGAAACCCTGTCTCGAAAAAACCAAAAAAACAAAATCAAACAAACAAAAAAAAAGTACTTTATTGGGAAGCTGCTATTAGATGGGCGAGTTCACTAGCCTCAAGGACCAAGACCAGAAAGTCTCCATGCAGACGGAGGGGTAGGGAAGAAAGGCCTGAGTGCATGTAGAAAGAGAAGTGAAGAAGAAAGTAAAAACCTGCTTTATTAGTGTTTTATCTTCCCACTTTCAGAAAGAGCAAATCAAGCTGCTTTGTTTCATTAGTGGCTTTCAACCTGTGGGTCATAACCCGACAGGAGTTGCATATCTGATAGCCTGCATATCAAATACTTATATTATGGGCTAGTGTGCTGGCTCAGCGGGTAAGAGCACTGACTGCTCTTCCGAAGGTCCTGAGTTCAAATCCCAGCAACCACATGGTAGCTCACAACCATCCATGATGAGATATGACGCCTCTTCTGGTATACCTGAAGACAGCTACAGTGTACTTATTTATAATAATAAATAAATCTTTTGGCTTGAGTGAGTGGGATTGGCCAGAGAGAGAGAGAGAGAGAGAGAGAGAGAGAGAGAAGTCAATTCCCAATCACCAGATGAAGGCTCACAACTATCTGTACAGATACAGTGTGTATTCATATGCATAAAGTAAATAAGTAAATCTTAAAGAAAAATACTTATATTACAATTCATAATTATAACTTTGAAGTAGCAATGAAATAATGTTGTGCTGGGGGGAGGTCACAACATAAAGAGGACGGCAGCATTAGGAAGGTTGAGAACCTCTGCATTAGAGGATATATTATGTGGTTAATATTTGGGGATCTGTGTGAGAAAAACAAGCAAGCAAACAAAACCAAGAACTGTGCATTCAAATTCTGTCCTTGTCCTTTCCCAGCATTGTGATTCTTGAACAAACTTCCTAAACTATATCTTTCTCAGCTGTAGAATAAGATAAGGTTATTTGTGAGAATTATATAGTATTTTGAATGTAAAATATTTATAACCAACCAACCAAATAAACACCATCAACAACCCTCATTAATTGTGAGTAGCTCCCCAAACCCGCACCTTGCAAAGGAACTCACTAATGCTCACCTCCAGGGTCTCTATCTGGATTATATTCTAAAGCGTTACTACAGATGAGATCAATATCCTTCAAATAATCCTTCACAGTGAGATATTTATGTAAATCAATTTTACTGATTACAGATGAAAGGTCCATTGGTTGCTTAATGACAGTGACATAATCAGGAACCTAAAATCCAAGCAAATGACCAAATATTATATATATATATTAAAAAAACAAAAACAAAAACAAAAGATTTTCTGCAATGGCAGCACAGAGGAAGTGAAATAAGGATGCTGTATTGATATGCTTTGGCATTCTATTTCTGCCTGATATTTACTTCTATTCTTGAGCAGTTATATTCTCTAGTATTATCCTTTATTTCTTTATGCAATTGCTGCCCATCCTTCATTGTTGGTTTAAGAACAGACTCTGCAAAATACTGACATAAGCCTATACTCCCAGCACTTAGTTCATGATAGCCTATACTACACAGTAAATTCCAGGCCAGCCTATACTACAAAGCAAGTCCCTGTTATCAAAAACTAAAAAAACCTACCTCTAAGCCCAACTTTTAAATCTACACATAATGGTAATACCATGTGTAATTAAAACATTCTAAAGCTCCTTTTGTCTAAATGTATAGAAAAGTTAACTGTTTATTCTCTGAAACAACAGAAATATATTAGATAGCTCTTAAAGTCTATACATGCTTAGGACACTACAATCATGTGCCCATATAGAGAACACAAGGCCAGAGTTCTGCAGGGCACCTACATGAACTATTGTTTTTCTACCATTATGGCCTAAACATATTTGATCCAAAGAAGAAATTAATAATACCTCATCAGGGTCAACAGGTTTAGTAAAGACTCGGAATCGCTTATCAATAGCAAGCCTATGTGTGACATTTCTTAAGAAAATCCTGAGTTCTCTGAATGTATCTTCTTCTTGCTCTTCAAGCCGTTTAACTTCCTCTGCTGTCAGTGGTCTTGGCTCAGGCGGTGGTGCGACTGGGAGCACCTCCAAGGCCTGCAGAACTTCACACGGAGGAAGATTTTAGTTAATGCCCTCCACAGAATGGAGGGCAACAAATAACTCAGTGCAAACAGATAAGGATGGAGGGTTATTTTTCTTTACAATGGATAAGAAACCAATATTCAGGATTAGAAGAAAAAATGAGACTAGAGGTGGCTTAGATATAAGTGCCTGCCATCAAACCCCATGACCTTCGTTCCAGAAGTGACTTTGGCAAGCTGTGTATACATACACTAAATAAAAAGCAATTTAAGCTGGGCGGAGACAGCACATTTTAATCCCAGCACTCAGAAGGCAGAAGCAGGCGGGTCTCTGTGAATTCAAGGCCAGCCTGAGTTCCAGGCCAGCCAGGGAGGAGGGTCACACAAAGAAACTGTTTCAAAAACCCAAAAAGAAAAGAAAAAAGGAGCTCAACCTTTTAAGAGCATCCTGCTGGTCCTGTGAAGAACCCGGGTTCACACCTAGCACTGACACCTGTAACTCCAGTCCCAAGTTAAGCTTAAGCAGCTATAAGGGACAAGAGCCAAAAGTGAAACTGTGACGCTGTGTGCATTTTAAAGACAGTTTTTGCTGGTTTTTTTTTTTTTTTTTTT
>NW_022196913.1:96285761-96325166 GCF_008632895.1 Mastomys coucha
AAAACAGAAAGAGGTGGTGGTAGTAGATGTAAGAACACAGCTCGAGAATTGGGGCAGTGGCTTGGTGGCTAAGAGCACCTTAATCTTATAAAGGACACTCACTCAGTTCCCAGAACTCACACCAGGCAGCTCACAACTGCCTAAAACTCTAGCTTCAACAACCTGATTCTGTTCTCTACAGGTCTGGCTATCATGTGCGCATGCCTTTACATAATTAATTAAGTCTTGAAAAAGAGGAGCATAGATAAGCCAGGGCTATTCTATGAAACACATGAAACACCTTATGTACCTTAAACACTTTAGTTTTAGCAGGAAGCAGAGGTATTTTAAGTCGTATACATGTCACTCCCATAACTGAGGATGAGTTTGTGCAATCAGGTAGATGTCAATTACATTAGCTGTAATCTTTCTTATACTTATTCTCTATTAGATAACTAACCTGCTTTCTTTTGTGACACAGGAGGCTTCACAGCTTGTTTTAAAATTAAGTCTTCAAAAAATTTGGTTCGTTCTTCTTTATCCGGTAACTGGACATTAAAAATTTCTCCATAATCATGGGTAAACAATTCTTGTACCTTAAAAAGAAAGTATAACATATGCAGAACATACATGTATAAAATATATACAAATACAAATGTATGTTACTGATTACTTAACCCAAAAGTATATTAAATACATATTTCTAATAAAAAATTTAAATGTCTTTTAAAGTAGGTATACAGAAGCCAGGGAGATGACTCAGTGGTTAAGAGCACTTGCTGCTCTTCTAGAGGACTCCTGTCTATGAGTCCTAGCACCCCCATGGCAACTCATAGCCATCTGTAACTCTAGTTCCAGGGGATCTGATGCCCTATTTTGGCCTCTATAGGCATTGCACACATGTGGCATATAAGCAGGCAAGCATGAAGGGCACCCATACACAGAGAATTAAGTATGAATAGACATGCTAAATTAGTAACTAAATATCAGATCTTTAGAACTCAAGAATCTAACTAGGATATAGTAACAGTTATATTAATTTATGCAATGGGCTTACCAAGGTTATTTAATTAACTCTCACAACATAAAGACATGAAACAGGAATCAATGTTAAAAAATAATGGCATAAAAGCAAGTGTTGCTAAAAAGTGGAGGAACGCAAAATGGTTCAACCTTTGTTAAAAACAACATGGTTTTACAAAAAGGTAAAACACAAGATTACTATTCGACCAATTCCACTTCCTAGGTATACATTCTAAGGAATGAAAGGGGCAATGCAAGGATCTACACACCAATAACTGATACCATTATTCACAAAAGCCAAGATTTGTAGACAATACAAATATCATTACGTGTGTTGATATATGCCTTTGATTCTAGTACTCTGTGAGTTTAAGGCCAGCTTGCTCTTCATAGAAAGTTCCAGCTTAGCTAGGGCTGCCCAGTAAGAAAGACAATGATCCCAGAGTGGCCAAGAGCTCCTTCAAGTTCTTCCTGGTACTAATTCAGAGTACAACATAATTTCTAGCTTTCAAATTCATGTACAAATTTAATTAGATATACTTTTATCAACCTAATTCCACTGCAGTATCTCTTGGGGATTTATAAAATTTTGTATTTTACTGACGACATTATTTATCATCTTTGTGTCATGATGGAGTTATGAATATCAAACTGTGAATGACATAGCTATCCCACCTTGAGTACTTTTCTTTTTTTCAGATCACTGGGATTAAAGCCAGGGACTTGGGTATGTATTCAAGTGTTCTACCACAGTTAAGCCCAATACTTATACTGCCAAGTGTAAAAATGAAACATTATCCTTACATACTGTACTGGCTGGTTTTGTGTGTCAACTTGACACAGGCTGGAGTTATCACAGAGAAGGGAGCTTTGTTGGGGGAGTGCCTCCATGAGATCCAGCTGTGGGGCATTTTCTCAATTAGTGATCAAGGGGGTAGGGCCCCTTGTGGGTGGTGCCATCCCTGGGCTGGAAGCCTTGGGTTCTATAAGAGAGCAGGCTGAGCAAGCCAGGAGAAGCAAGCCAGTAAGAAACATCTCTCCATGGCCTCTGCATCAGCTCCTGCTTCCTGACCTGCTTGAGTTCCAGTCCTGACTTCCTCTGGTGATGAATAGCCATGTGGAAGTAAGCTGAATAAACCCTTTCCTCCCCAACTTGCTTCTTGGTCATGATGTTTGTGCAGGAATAGAAACCCTGACTAAGACACAAACATTTTGGTAAATTTAATCAGATTTAATCCACAAGGTTCAAAACTGAATGATTTGTTTATACTCACTATTCATTTACAAATAAGCAAATATGCAGGGTGGTGGTGGTGGTACACACCTTTAATTCCAGCACTTGGGAAGTAGAGGCAGGTCAATCTCTTGAGTTTGAAGACAGCCTGGTCTATAGAGCAAGTTCCAGGACAGCTAGGGTTACACAGAAAAACCGGGGGGAAAACCCCGGGGAAAAACCTCGGAGGAAGCCAGCAGGACAGACAGACAGGACCCCCCCCCACCCCCCCCAGCGAACATTCCTCATTGTATGCCACACCACTACACCACTACTGGAATATTTCACTGAATTTATAATACAAAAAAAGGAGTCCGAACAAAAGTACCCATTATGAGTAGACAACACTGTGCCCAGGAGACAAAGTAATTAAATCACAATCTCAGTTCCGGGCATGTGTTATTTCCCTACAAATTACTGGTCAGGAGGCCTCAGAGTAACAAAACATACTAGGGCTGTTGTTTGCCCATCACAACGAGATTACTAAGACTACTGTTGAGGGCACTACTCAAATAAATGTAAGACATCAATGTTCAAAATGATGTCACAAGAGACACACACCAGCCTGAAAACTCTTTGGGGAACCTACTATAGTTTTGCTAAATGGTTATTTTGTCAAACTGAATTATTAGTATTTTTGTCTATACCCACAGATTTGTACAACTCTCAACTCTGATCAGGGGAACTTTATAGTGGGTAGTGTTGGCTAGTTCACACCAACTCTGTCAACAGCACTGCTTTCCTCTACTCTGTGTTGGCAGCCAGGCTTTTTAGACTACTCTGGCCTGACTCTTTGGGATGAACAGCTACCCTCCCTTTCCGTAAAGTCCCTTGAGGTGGCAAAGTGTCCAGGCTCTACCTCCCCACCTCTCCAGGCTCCACCCCAGACTTCCGTAACAATTATAATGGCCGTTCCTATTATCTAAGGTGGGACAGTAGCCCTGCCCTACAGGGGAAAAATAATCCCACCAATCCTATTGGAGAAGCTATTGGCAGTTGATATCTGCCAAGGGAAGACGAGTTGTCTTCTTTTGAGAAAAGAAAGAGAAAGAAAAAAGAGAGAAAGAAAGAAAATCAACTAAAACAGCTATCAACAGGTTACAAGATGATATAAAGAACATGCAACTCATAAAGAGAGATGTTAAGTACTGATTGACTCAGAAGACACATGGAGAAGGAAATCCAGGAGAACAGTCTGTCACATAACACTACTGTTCTAATAGGAAGCTGTATCTCTTAACTAGACATGTATATTCTAAACAGTGAGCACACAACACAAACTGCCATCGATGGGGTGCCCGAGAAGATGACTCTTACTGTTTCATTTATCTCAGAGCACTTAACCTTCAAGCTATTTTAGTATGAGATAATTCTTCTGCCCCTCCCCCAGTTACCTCTTCAGGCAGAGCGGAGTATGGTTTCTCAGAAGTTGCAAGTAGTAAAACTGGAGCAAATGAAGGTATAGTCTGTAATAATGTTGTAAATGTGGCTTTGAGTGTTGGTCCAACTATTTCCCACCACAAGTGGATATGTGGGACATAGACTATGCTGGGTGCTGTTCTCTTAGCTTCCCGAATCATCTAATAAGAAAAAATTAAAAAAAAATTATATTTGGTTTCAAAGTCTGCACATTAGTAAAATTAGCACTATAGTAGGCTTCAGACTTCTCACATAAAACCTTCAAATTTCTCGAATGCTTGTCTAAAACCCTACAACTGTTTAAAAGTGTTTAATAAATGCTTTACTTGGGAGAAAATTTATCCAGGCAACTAGAAAACAGGCCAAGAAATCTACAAGGCTACTGTGCTGTTCAAATATAAAATATTTTTATATTAACCAATTAAGCCTAAACATGTCAACAATAGAAACAGCAAAGTATTTGTGTACTGATTAAGAAACAGTAATTGAGCCGGGCTGTGGTGGCACACGCCTTTAATCCCAGCACTTGGGATGCAGAGGCAGTTGGATTTCTGAGTTCAAGGCTAGCTTGGTCTACAGAGTGAGTTCCAGGACAGCCAGGGCTACACAGAGAAACCCTGTCTCAAAAGAAAAAAAAAAAAAAGAAAAGAAAAAGAAAAAAAAACAGTAATTGGCCAGGAAGTGGTGTTGCATGCCTTTAATCCCAGCACTTGGGAGGCAGAGGCAGAGGCAGAGGCAGAGGCAGAGGCAGGCAGATTTCTGAATTTCAGGCCAGCCTGGTCTACAGAGTGAGTTCCAGGACAGCCAGTGCTACACAGAGAAACCTTGTCTTGAAAAAAGAAAGAAAGAAAGAAAAAGAAAGAAAGAGAGAGAGAAAGGAAGAAAGAGAGAAAGAAAAGAAATTGTTTTAACAATTCCCACAATACTCAAATTATCTCATACCTTACAAACAGGAAAAAAAAAATCAGATCTAAAAACTCACCCAAGTTCTTACAAATGTTAAGTAGTAGAAAAAATGCATACTATTTAATAACTAAGCAATCTTATACGTGAGTACAGTTGCTATCTTCAGACACATCAGAAGAGGGCATCAGATCCCATTACCGACGGTTGTGTGCCACCATGTGGTTTAGTTGCTGGGAATTGAACTCAAGAACTCTGGAAGAGCAGTAACCTCTTAACCTCTAAGTCATCTCTCTAGCCGTTATTTTATAAGTTTTAAATAAAAATAAAAATTTCTGGGGCTGGAGAAATGACTCAGCAGTTAAGAGTACCGACTACTCTTCCAGAGGTCCTGAGTTCAATTCCCAGCAACCACATGGTGGCTCACAACCATCTATAATGGGATCTGATGCCCTCTTCTGGTGTATCTGAAAAGAGCAGTGATGTATTCATATAAATAATATATATTAAAAAAATAAAAATTTCTTCAAGTTTACTGGGCATGGTAGGACATGCCTTTAGCCCCAGCACTCAAGAGGCAAAGGCATGAAGATCTCTGTGAGTTTGAGGCCAACTCTACCTGCGAGTTCAGGATAACCAGAGCTCTGTCTTAAAAAAAAAAAAAAAAAAAAAAAAAAAAAAAAAAAAAAAAAAAAAAAAGCTCAAGTTTAAAAAACAAAAAACAAAACTAGAAAAAGTCAACTCTAGACTATGTCTCTGAATAAGTTTTATCTTATACTTTATTGGTTGGAAACTTACTTGGGAACATGCTTCTTCAGGAGATGTAGTACTGATGCCAAAAAGAACAGGAATGTCTAATGTATATACAGTAAATTTTTCCAAAGCATGGATGACAGCTGGTGCCAAGTGAGAACTCTGTCCAAATCCTGGTTCTCCCACTATCAATAGTCTTGGTCGAAAAGACATGGGTTGGTAACAGGCATTTCTGAAAATAAATAAATAAATAAATAATAAGCTGTATTTGGGAGAAATTTGAATGTTTCCTTTAAATTACAAATCTTCAGAAGTCTTGCCTATTTGACTAGCCAATTATTGTCCCAGACTTAAAAATACTTTTACACCATAATGACAGCAACAACAATGGATTTTGCTTTATTTCTTCTTTCTTATGATGGGGTGTCACTCTGTAGCTCTGGCTGTCAAACTTAGAGAGCCACCTGCCTGTAACTTCCAAGTGCTGGGATTAAAAGCATGCACCACTACACCTGGGCAAAATTTGATTATTTAAAAAAATAAAATGAGATTTATTTTTATGTGCTTGAGTGCTAAATGTTTATTTGCACCACCAGTGTGCAATGCCCATGGAAGCCAGAATATGTCATATCTCCCGGAATCAGAGTTACAGATGGTTATGAACTGCATGTGAGTTTTGGGAATTGAACCCAATGTCCTCTTGAAGAGCAACCAGTGCTCTTATTTGCTTAACCAATCTCTTCATACCCAAACTTTGATATTTTTCAGTGTAACTGTATAATATGTGTAGGTAAAGTGCTGTGTGGGGGCAGGCTATAGGATAATCTTAGGTGTCATCCTAAGAAACACTAGCTACCTCCAGTGAGATTGGGTCTCTTACTGGACCTCACCATTAGGTTAAACTGGGTGGCTAGTGAGCCCAAGGGATCCTGCCTTCCCAATACTGGAATTACACCATTCCTAAAATTTTTACATGGGCTTCAAGAGCTGAACTTAAGCTTTCATGTTTGTAATGCAAACATTTAAACAATTGAAACCTCTTACCATCCCTAATATATTAACTTAAATAAAAAGCTGATTAGCTGGCACCTTCACCTTGTAAAAAAAAATCTTATTTTTATGGAATTTACACTCTAAAACATTCATTTGCAGGGTAAACATACCTATTTAAATGAAGAAAGTTTAAATGTTCTTTTGCCTGATTAAAATCTTTTTGAGAAAGTCCATTTTCATACACTGATGGTGTATCATCATCACTGTATGCCAAATCACTTTCTAGAAAAGGGCACGAAACATCTACAGAAAAAGAGCAAAAAGCCTGTCCATTAGTAATTTTTTTCCCCTTTAGCATTCTTTCTTTCTTTCAATGGCCAATCAAGTTTTATACCTGAATTTAAAGCTTTCTTTGTTCCAACTTCCACATGTGGAAATACCTTCTGTAGGGCTTCTAAGATTGTATGAACAGTATTTTGCAGAAGTGGTTTCACAATGGAAGACAGTGCCTGTCCAGGTGATGTCACAGCTCTCTGGGAAGCTGGTATTATCTTCTGCATAGCTGACTCAAAATCTTTAGCTGAGATATTAATTGAAGAGAGATCCAACTGTAGCTTTTCACTGGTGGTATAGATCTGTGGGTACCGTCGACGTAGGGCACACAAAGCAGCTTCAGCACATACTGACTTAATATCTGCACCACAGTATCCTACAACCATCAACCGAGGGGAGGAAAAGTAAAACCCTCAAACTATTGACAGTCATGATTAAAAGAAAAGTTTAAAAATTAAATCTTTCATTTGAATATTTATGGGTAATAAAACTAAAATTCCTCACTCATAAAGTGAACTTAGATGGCATCAACAAATTAATAACTTTTAAATGAAATATACAAGCACTAAGTATAGAAGGATTAAGAGCAAGAATTCTGTTGTGTTGTTGTTTTGAGACAGGATATCTCTGTGTAGTTCAGGCTGGCTCAGAAGTCTCTCTGTAGGCCAGGTTGACCTCAAATTTAGAGATCCACCTGCCTCTGCCTCTGGAATCCTAGGATTAAAGGTGTGCGCCAAAGTCAGACAAAGCTCAAATTCTAGTTGTCATTTACTATGTGATCTTTTAAGATTCACTTATTCCTTCAATAATCAATTTGCCCATTAGAAAAAGGACTTAATTATAAATTTAAAACATAATTATGTTATGTTTTTGTCATGTGGAGGTATGTATGTTACAGTGCAGATGCACATGGAGACCAGAAAAGGGTATTGGATTCCCTGGAACTAGAGCTGTATTATAAGTAGTTGGGAGCCACCTGACACAGGTTCTGGTAACAACTCGAACCTCTGAAAGAGCAGTATGCACTTGTAACACTAAGCTATCTCTCTAGTCCTCAATTTTATTTTTATATTTCAATTTTTTTGAGACAAGGTACAATTATATACCCGTGGCTGACCTGATACTGTATTTAACATGGCCTTAAACTCATGGCAATCCTGCCTCAGTTTCCAAGTGATGGGGATGCAGAGATATGTTGCTACACTTGGACAAGTATCTATTCTTTAATATCTAGGATCTTAAAGGTAAACATACAAAAGAGATGGAAAACAATGAACTGTGCTCCCGTTTCAGATCAGCTCTTTCTTCCTGTGCAGAGAAGGGTAGCCATAAACTTGCAGTCTGTCTTTGTTTCCTACTATTAGCACTGCAAATATGTCCTACCCCACCTGGCCACATCTGTGGCTTTATTATGTGTGAGTATGGGTACATAGAGATCAGAGGATAACCTTGGAGAGCCAAGTTCTTTCCTTCCACTTTTATGTGTCTTCCAGGAACTGAACTCAGGTCACGAGGCTTGAATTGTAAGCACCTTTACCCATTAGGCCATCTCACCAGCCTTTTAAATCTAGACTTTAAAGCAAGACCTCACTGGTTTCATCTTTGAAACGAACAGAGTATTTCACACATGCCCCCAAAAGTATTTACCAACACAGTTTTCTGCTAGTTCTTCTAGAAACATGTCCAGTGGTTTTGGATTCCAATCTCTTGTATGAATCTTCAGAATCTCTTTTCGAGCCTATGGGGCGGGAAGGGAAACCCTCTTAATTTTTTACATCTGTAATCATTAAGTTTTACTCCAATTAGAAATGCTTGAATCTAAACTACTTTTGACTATCTAAAATCTTAAAATAACCAAAACTTAATACAAATAGAAGTATAACACCATGAACTGAGTTCGAGGACAGCCTGATCTACAGAGAGTTCCAGGACAGCCAGGGCTACACAGAGAAACCCTGTCTCGAAAAACCAAATAACAAAACAAAACAAAACAAAACAAAAACCATGAAAATGAGGGGGGAAAAAAAAACCACACCTATAAGCATATAACAAAATTAAGCAATTTCTATTTAATGTGCCCAAGTTATATTCATTTTTATGTAAATTAAAAAATTAAATAGCATTCTTCATTCAAGAATACATTAAGAAATAAGAATACTAACAGTTCTACTCCTTTGCTAAGAATATATATTTTAAAATTTTAACTGTATCTTTGAGTGCGTATGTGTACCAGAGCGCAAGTGGTTTTGGTTGGCTTTTGAGTTCAAGAGGAGGGTGTTGGAGTTATTAGCTGCTCCTGAGCCATGTGATGTGGGTGTTGAGGACTTAACTCCGGTCTTCTGAAGGAGCTGCAAGTAAGCACTCTTAACCCTTAACCGTCATTCTAGTCAGCTCTACTCTTATTTCATTACATGCTTCTCAGAAGCATTGAGTGGTTTTAGCCTAATTATTGTAGTACAACCGTGTCCTGGAAGAAAACAAAGCTAATGAGCTTGCTAAGGACTCAGGAAGCTAATGAAACTGACTACACCAAGGATATACTTAACTGAAAACAATTTTAAAAGCAGTTGGGAAAGGATATATGCTTAATGATAATAAATTACCTCTATTGAGGTCTTTTGAATAATCATAAGATCATGATTCAAACTAAAACCTACAACTTTTTATTGTATCAGAACTTGTTATTAGGAGCTCAGCAAGTTAAAGAACTTGCAACCAAATCTGAATTCTATCCACAGGACCACATAGTACAAAGGGAAAACTTACTTCCACATCTGACCTCCACATCTGCACTGTGGCACAAACACTTTCTGTCTATTTCCCCACTCCCGCCACATAAAGAAATATAATTTTACAAAATTATTAATAAAAAGCATGAAAACTCTTCTTACATCTTTATCAGGTAGACTAAAAAGGAATTCTCTGTCAAATCGACCAGGCCTTCGTAAAGCAGGGTCTATGGAATCCAGTCGGTTGGTAGCTCCAATGACCACAATTTCTCCTCTGCTGTCCAAACCATCCATAAGAGCTAACAGGGTTGAAACGATAGAACTAAATATAAAAAATAAGAAAACAAATTAGTATTATGGACAAAGAAACATTAGGTAGTATTTCTTTTGGTAAGGTGTATTTTAATATTATAAACATGCAAATGAAATTTTTTATGACACTTAGCTATTTTTCAATGAAAAACAAAATAGGGGAACTACAGAGATGGTTCAGGAGTAACCCGTGCTGAGAAAAAAGGACCTGAGTTCAAATCTCCCAGCACCCAAGCAGAAGCCAGGTATTACTGAATATGCTTATCACCGAAACATTGTGAAACAGGGACAGGTGAATCATCAAAGATCACTGGCCCTAGTAAGCCTACTCAAACAGGGAACTTCAGGTTCAGTGAGAAAATGTGTCTCAAAAACTAATGTGGGGATGAGGAGATGGCTCAGCAGTTCAAGTGCTTGCTTTACAAGCAGAAGGATTAGTGTTCATTCAGATCCCCAGAATTCATTTAATTGCCAGGTGAGTATGACAAACTTGCCTGTAATTTCTACCTCATAAAGTTAAGACATGGTTCCCCCACAAGTTGGCAAGTAATTAGCCAGATTGGTGAGCTCCAGGATAAAATGAGAGACCCTATCTCTATAATAAAGTGAAAAGAGCTTTCAAGATGATGTACGACATCAACCACAAACTTCCACATGCATCCCAAAACAGCTTGTCTACATACATGCACACGTGCACATACACACAAAAAAAGTAAAGTGGAAAGTGAAAGACATTCAACATCCTCCTCTGGCTTTCACATGAACGCATGTGAGCACCCATGGGCACATGTGCACAAATTTAAAAAATAAAAACAAAGACACTGAAACCAAGGGTTGGGATGTACATAGTTCAGGGGTAGAGTGGTTTACCTAATAATATATGCAAGGCTGTATGCTCAATCTCCAGGACCAGGAAAGAAAAGACCAACAAAGTAAATAATCTTTAGAGCCACAAATGGATCCTGGATGTAATTTCCCCCCGCCACTCCCAGAGACAGGGTTTCTCTGTATAGCCCTAGCTGTCCTGGAAGAATACCAAATCTCATTTTAAAGACAGGAAAAAATTTGAGCTACTCATGGTAGCACACACTAATCTCAACACACAGAAAGCAGACACAGGCAGAGCTCTGTGAGTTTGAAGCTACCTTGGTCTATAGAGCCTGTTCCAGGATAACCTAGGATAGCCAGGGCTACAAAGAGAAATGCTATCTTGCTAAAAGAAAGTAAGGAAGGTCAAAATCTATCTATCAATTACACTATTACATTTTGTTCATCACACACGAAGGCAGGCAAATATGCTTTGCGTTATCTCAAAAAAAAAAAAAAAAATCAATCAGTTGTATGTAATTTGTGAGACCACTCGGAAAGAAGCTCTGAAATAGTAAAGCTGAATAGGACTCAAAGTAACTTATAGCTACAGAATGGGGTTTATTTGAGGCCTTGGGTTCACTCCCTATACCTCAAAGAAAAAGATTTCAAACAAACAAAAAGCTAACAAACTAATTTAGACTTGTGGTAGTGTTGAAGCTCTCTTCTAATCCTGGAAAAAAAAAATGAACAAAACTCTGGATAAGTCTCACTCAGTACCTGTGGCTCCTCCCAGTCCTTCTCAGCTCATTCCTACTCTACCCTCTCTAGCCCGGAGGCTGGGCTTCCCTTCCCCCAGCCTCTGATTACTGTATAATCCAGCTACTTTGCACATCTACTCTTCCTCTCTCCACTCATGGCCTGGGTTCACTCTCGACTCTGGGTGAATTCTACCTCATATCTACAATATGACTCTTCTCAACCAAACCTAGGAGCAATCATGTCCTCATTTTCATTTAAAAAAATAAAAAAAAAAAAAAGTACAACTTTTCTATCTGTTTGCTCAAGACAAGGTTTCTCTCTTATTCCTGGCTCTCCAGAAATTCACTCTGTAGAGAAACTGGCTGGCCTTGAAATCAGAGATCTTCCTGACTCTTGAGTGCTAGGATTAAAAGCAAGTGCCATCACATACAGCTCAATTTTTCCCTTTAAAATGAGGTTTGTTTTCGAGACAGGGTTTCTCTGTGTAGCCCTGGCTGTCCTGGAACTCACTCTGTAGACCAGGCTGGCCTCAAACTCAGAAACCTACCTGACTTTGCCTCCCAAGTGCTGGGATTAAAGGTGTGCACCACAACTGCCTGGCTCGAGGCTTGATATTCTTAAACCAGTAGAATTACTCTTGAGATATTTTTATTTGACCCAGGTACCTGTGTTAGTCTGAATAAAAATGCCACCCACAGACTCTTGTATTTGAATGTTTAAGTCACCAAGGAGTCGGAACTTTTTGAAAGGTTTAGAAAGTTAGGAGGTGGGCCTTGCTGGAGGAAGTATGTCACTGGGGGTTGGCTTTGGGATTTCAAAAGCCCACTAAGACCAGTCTCTCTCTGCTTGTGGATCAGGATGTAAGCTCTCAGCCACTTCTCCAGTGCCTGCCTGCAAGTCACCAAGTTCCCTGACGTAACAGAATCATCTTAGGCTGGACCCAAGCCCCCAATTAAATTCTTTCCCTTTTTAAGAGTTGCTTTGGTTGCAAGTGTCTCTTCACAGCAAGTCAGTGACTATAGACAGCCCCTGAAGGTTAGGAATATATTTCAGTGGTAGAGCACTTGCACAGAAAGCTTAGGAGCCCAGAACTATGCCCAGTACTTTCAACTTATTACTGGAAGTTTAAAAAGGGGAAAGCATCTGAATTAATTGGCAACATTTAAGATATTTAAATACTTGAGCATAAAACTAGGTAAGGAAAATCTAATTCTCAGGTCTTAGTTGTAGACAGGCTAGAAACTACAGATAATTGGCTAGTTCAGCCACATTCTATACACAGCCTTGTTATTATCGATGCCTTTATCTTACATTAAATCTGTAACAGAGACTTTAAAACTGTATTGATCTCAAAAAACAACAAAAAACTGTATTGATAATAACATGATACTCAAAATAGGTTAACAAAAAAAATCTGTATCTATATATATAGATATAAATATGTATTTGGGTTTTGTCTTAGTTAGGCTTTTAATGCTGTGAACAGATACCACGACCAAGACAACTTTTATAAGGACAACATTTAGTTGGGGTTGGCTTACAGGTTCGGAGGTTGAGTCCATTATCATCAAGGTGGGAGCAAGGCAGTGCAGTGTCCAGGCAGGCATGGTGCAGGAGGAGCTGAGAGTTCTACATCTTCATCTGAAGGCTGCTAACAGAACACTGGCTTCCAGGTAGCTAGGCTGAGGGTCTTAAAGCCCACGCCCACAGTGACACACCCACTCCAAAGGGTCACACCTCCTAATGGTGCCACTCTCTGGGCTAAGCATAGAGAAACTACTACAGGTTTCTTTGATGATTTATCTTTTTTCATTATTAAATATAGTATTTTTTGAAAAAAATTTCCTTTTTATTCTTTTTTTTTGGATTTTCCAAGACAGGGTTTCTCTGTGTAGCCCTGGCTGTCCTGAACTCACTCTGTAGACCAGGCTGGCCTTGAACTCAGAAATCCACCTGCCTCCACCTCCGAAGTGCTGGGATTATAGGCGTGCATCACCACCACCCAGCTATTCCTTTCTTATATATTACATCCTGACTGCAGCTTGCCCTCCCAGTCCTCCCTTCATAAAACAGCAGGCCCGGCTGGCGAGATGGCTCAGCAGGTAAGAGCACTGACTGGTCTTCCGAAGGTCCTGATTTCAGATCCCAGCAACCACATGGTGGCTCACAATCACCCATAATGAGATCTGATGCCCACTGTATAATACAAGCAAGCGGGGCCGGAGCACTAGAGCTAGCCGCCATCTGTACAGCTACAGTATGCCCATACACATAAAATAAATAAATCTTAAAACAAAACAAAACAAAACAAACTAACAAAAACACCAGCAGGCCTCCTAGGGACTTCAACCAGACATGGCATGATAAGCTATACAAGACCAAGCACATATTCTCACATCAAGGCTGGACTAGGCAACCGAGTAGAAGAAAAAGGGTCCCAAAGGCAAGCAAGAGTCAAGAGCTAGCCTTACTCCCACTGTTAGGAATTCCACAAGAACACCAAGCTATATAACCATAACATATACTCATAGGACATAGGTCAGGCGCTTCCTAATTTTATAGGCCCATTTGAATCCCAGTCAGTTGAATCTGTGGGCTGAGTTCTTGTTCACCATTTAATTATTATTATTATTTTTTTTTTGGTTTTTCGAGACAGAGTTTCTCTGTATAGCTCTGGCTGTCCTGGAACTCACTCTGTAGACCAGGCTGGCCTCGATGTCAGAAATCCGCCTGCCTCTGCCTCTCAAGTTCTGGGATTAAAGGCGTGCGCCACCATTGCCAGGCTTAATTCTTATCTTTTATATAACATTAACACAACATTATCAAGTTTACCTGTGGATCTGATCTTGCCTGCTTGATCGTACTGGAGCCAAACCATCGATTTCATCAAAGAATATAATTGCTGGGCGCATCTGATAGGCCTAAAAGAGGGTCCAATAGTCCTGTATTACCACAAAAATCTTCAAATAGAGTTAATCAAAGAGTCCCAATCCATTTTTCACTCAAATTTATTAAATATATGTAATTTTTAAACTGGAATATACCATTACAATCTATTTTCATTCAATTTTGCTTGCCAGTTTGCCATTTATAATATGAGACTAAAAACTTTTTTGGAACTTTACATACATACATTATATTAATATAATTAATTTTATCTGCATTTTAACTTGAAATATCTAAAATATTCCAGTATTTATATACCTTGTATTTCATAAAGTTATTTACTAGACACACAGAAAAACTTTACTACTGACTATTCAATAAACAAATAATGGAGGACAGTTGTACTCTCCCTCCATGTTACAAAGAAAAACATTCCTCAACAACATGCAAAACATAAAACTATTTTAGTGAAGGCAAAATAGACTCTTAGTTCTAAAAGAGTTTTGAAATTCATTTTCAATGTCAAGCATGTTGACATACACCTTTAATCCCAGAACTTGGGAGGCAGATCTGATTTTAAGACCAGCCTAGTCTTCATAATGCAGGATAGCTAGGGTTATATAGAAAGACCCCGCCTAAACAAACAACAACCAAAACCAACCAACCAACCACCCACCAACCAACCAACCAACCACAAAACCCTATGGTATACCCCGGTGACGCAGAACGTTAGCATTTCACAATATACTGCCAGTACAATCCAGCATATGAAACTGAAAGATACGCTAGGGAAGAGTTGCCTTGTTTCCACATTGCCAAATAATCCACTACTATTAAATTGCTCAGGAGGAAGACTACTCATCCTTATGGTTATGAGTTCTCAAAATCCATGTGGCAGAGGAGGGAGTTCCTACATGAAGGCCCGTAGAGGGCAAAAGGCTGAAAGAGCATTCTATAAACCTGTGAAAGTAAAGCCTAGGGTTCAATGGAGACCCCAGGATGTTAGAGATGTCAGACGGAATGGATACTCGACAAGGGGAGCTATACACAAGGAGTGAAATCAGTCCAAGGGAGATTTTCCAAGATTTGAATTCCCAGCTTCCTACCTCTGCCACCATGCCTACTTTACTTGCTGTTGTGCCACTCCACCATGAGAGACTCTTCTTATCCCTCTAGAACCATAAGCCCAAATAAACTTTATTCCATCAAATTAAAAACAAGAAGTGGAAAGAAAATCTATAGGGAGGATTTACTATCACCTGGTCAAATAGCAGTCGAAGCTGTCTCTCAGACTCTCCTACCCATTTACTCAGACAGTCAGCACCTTTCCTCATGAAAAAGGCCACTCTTTTATCCCCGCGGCTGCACTCGTTGGCAAGTGCTCTAGCAACCAGGGTTTTTCCAGTTCCAGGTGGTCCATAAAACAAACAACCTCTGCAAAATATGTTAAACACTTTCAGTATTAAATTAAAAGGTAGACTACTGAACAAAAACTAAGAACCAATCTCATAATCATTTTAATTAGTTAATTTAAAACATTAAAACAACTGAGATAGTTTATTATACACAAGTACAAGTTAAAACTCTGAGAGTTAGTATCAATATAACATGAAAACTTAAAAGAATCCCTTTATTTGAAACACTGTCCTTTATTACCTGATCATGCACATTTTATGTATTACCTTACCTTGCATATACAGTCATACAACATAATCACAGAATTCTCTATTTCTTATGTGGATGGGATAGTATTTTAAGGAGACATATATAAAAAATTGTGTGTATTGGTTTTTAAAAATCATTAATAGTGATCCTGTGTGTAGACTAGAGAATAACTGGAGCTGGCTCTCTCCTTCCCCTATCACTATGGTTCTACGGACACACAGGGTGCCAGGCTGGTGATCAAGGGCTCCTGATGTTCTTCCAGAAGACCAGAGCTTGGGTCCCAGTGTTTAAGTGTGATGGCTCACAACTGTGTAATTCCAGCTCTATGGATTGAATCACCCCCACAGGCACTCCCAGACAGGCAGCATACACTCATACATGCACACTCATACTTAGGACTGGGGAAATGGCTAGGCCAGTAAAAGCACTGGCTGTACAGGCATGCATACCGGAGTTCAAATCCCCAGAACATATGCAAAAGCTGACTGTGGTCATGTGTACACTTGTAACCCCAGTGCTGGTGGGAGGACTGGGGAGGGCTGCCCGGGTTTGCTGGATGCCAGTCTAACTCTAATCTCAGTAAGAGACTGTCTCAAGGTATGTTATCAGAGCAGACACCTGACATCTGCCTGGCCTCCACATGCGTACGTGCACCTGCACCCACTGTGACTATAAGTAAAAGCATCTTTCTATTATTACCTTGGGGGTTGAATTTTAAACTTTTCGAAGACTTCTGGATAAAGTAAGGGAAACACTACCATCTCTTTTAGAGCTGCAATGTGACTGGACAGGCCGCCAACACTGTCAAATCGCACCTGCAGTAAAACAGGACACAGATCTGCATTAAAATTAAAACACTGCCTATGTCTTCATACTCAACCCACATCAACTAACAATAGTAGTCCAAAGACACTTTTTTAATGTTTATTTTATATGTAGGGTTCCATGTGGATACTGAGAACTAAACTCAGGTCTTCTCTAAGAGCCACAAATGCCCTAAATGCTGAGCCATCTCTCCATTTCCCCAAAGATTTTTGCTTTTAAAATATATAAAAACTTAAGTTTCTGATAAGAAAAAAGTTTTATTTACCTGTAAAACAAAAGTAAAGTGATTAAAATTACACTTCAAGTCAAGCACAAATTTTAAAATACTCACTGAAGAATCTAGTTGCATTGGATCAACATCAGCAAGGTTTGCTCCAATTTTCATTCGATCTTTATAAATCCCTCTTATTTCATCTTTCCGAAAATTTAGTGGGAGGCACCTATTAAAAAACACATGTGTACACACACACACACACATATATAGACACACATCAAATCATTCCTCTCTCTAAATCCCATGTTACAATATTACTCTTATTAAAAAATGTTTGGGGCTGGGGAAAATGGCTCAGTGGGTAAAGTGTTTGTTGCCAAAGCAGAGGACAAGATTGATTTGGTTCTACTAAATCCATTAATATCCAAATCTACTAAAAAATTGGGTAGAGGTAGCAGGCCCTCTGTAATTTTAGGATCCTGGAGGTAGAGACAAGGAATCTCCAGAGCAGTTGAGTTAACCCAGGGATGAGCTCTAGGTCAATGAAAGACCCTGCCTCAAAACAAAGAAAAAAGCGACTATGGGACACACCCAGTGTCAACCTTCAGATTCTATATGAATGCATGGAACTGTGAGCCATCAGGTATGTGCTGCATGGCATGGTGGTAGGTGCCTGCCAGCACTTTGGAAAATAGGGAGTTCCAGATCCTGAACTACTTACAGCAAGTTCTAAGCCATCTACATTAGACCTTGTCTTAAGAACAATAGTCAACCAACCAATCCAACCACCAAGCCCTCCCGTTTCAGTAACTATGTTCTATTCTACCACTTGTTTCATCTATAGATATTTCTAATAAGGCAGCTAGGAGCTCGCTTTGTAGTAACGTCTGGTGCAACCTTTTAATCAGCTAAGCTGTACTAATTATTCCAAAATTATTCTATTTTCTTATCAGCCATAAAAAGGTATCCAAGGCCAGCATTATCTCATAAGTAATAACAAGTCTGATAACTTAAGAGTTTAATCTCTGGAACCCACAGCGGAAGGAGAACCCAACTAAATCAATCCTCTGACCACTACAGGCAAACCATGGCATAGATATATGCATAAGCTTACATATAATGCATACATAATTGTAAGAAAATAGTTTTTAGCAGGGCAGTAATGGCGCACTCCTTTAATCTCAGCACTTGGAAGGCAAAGGCAGGTGGATTTCTGAGTTTGAGGCCAGCCTGGTCTACAAAGTGAGTTCCAGGACAGCCAGGGCTATACAGAGAAACCCTATCTCGGGGGGAAAAAAAAAAGAAAAAGAAAAAGAAAAGAAAAATATTTGGTAGTTTTAAAAGTCAACAACATAGAATTCATCCATTCCACATTCCCTCCCCCAATATTTTGTTTGTTTTTGTTAAGATCAGGCTTACCACAAAGCCCAGGTTAGTACAAGAACTCTTAAGCCTCCAATCTTAGCCCCAGAGTGCTTGAATTACAGGTATGAGTCCCCACACCAGGTTCAGAGCTCACCTGTTAATAGCTCTATTTCGGTTCCTTTTTCTTCTCCTCTCAAAGCATTCATCTTCGGAGGAGGAGGAGGAAGTAGAGTCACTACTGTGGATGGCATGTCTTCGCCTAAACAGCGAAATTGAAATCATAATGAAGAAAACAGAAAATGCGGCAGAAGACCTAAGTATCAGAAATAGCTAATGATCTAAAAAATATATAAATTTAATATATAAATATTTATCTTTATAATTAATATATATGATGCATATAACATAAACTTGAAACAATACTGCCACAGGTTACATGATAACCCTTGTCAATATTTCCAAAAACATTTCAACACAAATGATCTCTAGGGTTTTGAGAAATGGTTTGTAAAGCCAGAGTTAATGAGAAAATAACTCATCTACATACCCAAGACCATTTTTGTAATCATCCTGGAGCTATAACTATCTGCAAGCCTGCATACTTAGTACTGCCATCAATACTCAAAATATTCCTATTGAATGTAAAGTTATTATATATCCATAGAATTAAGACAGATTTCACAATTTAAATTTTTTTAAAAAATACTGTATTTACTGACTTCTTTTCCATAGACTTGATTGACTTATTATTTATTCCCTATCGCCCTCTGCCCCAACTAGTGAGTATTGAATACAGAGCTTTGCATATGTTTAGCAAATGCTCTACCACTGAGCTACACCAACCGCCTTATTTGTTCTTAATTAAGATTCTGGACAACATACATTATTAGCAGGCTCATTTTACTGTCAGGGTCAGTGAGTCTCAAGGGTTAAATAACTCGCTCAAAATATCAGAAGAGTGTTCAAATTCAATCCCATTCCAAAGAGCCAAATACTAGTGTACTGGTGGTTTCTAGTTTATTTCACAAGCCAGTAAAAGTTATAAGCAAACAACAAAGCCTTATAGACCAACAAAAGTTAATATGCTTTGTAAATAGAAAAACCCTCCAACCCCAAAGGCTTCTCTATTAAAGGCTTGTCACCAGGTTGTAGCATTATTGGGAGGTAAGCAGACCATGAGAATGCTGACCTCATTGGTAGATAAACCCATTTATGAGTTCATAAATGAATGTGTCATTACAAAGTGGAGCCTGGACTAAGGAAATAGGTCACTGGAAATGTGGTCTTTGAAGAAAGTATTTTTCTTTTTGGAGACAAGGTCTTTTGGAGCTAAGTTGACTAGGCTGGACTTGAACTGCTCTGTGACCCAGGCAGGCCTTAAACTGTCAGTCTTCGTGCATCAGTTTCCAGTGGAGATTAGAGGACTGAACCACCAAGCCTGGCTTTTAACAGTAGTCTAATGAGCTCACAAAAATACTAAAAATGCAGAATCTTTTCAAGCATAACTGATCTTGAGCAGCTCTGCCCGGTGGAATCTGCCTTCCTGACCGTCCATCCTTCAGTTAGGTAAAAAGGGATGATGAGAAAAGAAACCAGAGTGTCTACTTGTGATTCGGATAAATTTACAACATGCAAGAATACAAATATACTTATTTTTCCTAAAAGAGATGAGTCTTCACCAGGCAGTGGTGGCGCACACCTTCAACCCTAACACTTGGGAGGCAGAGGCAGGCGGATTTCTGAGTTCCAGGCCAGCCTAGTACACAGAGCAAGTTCCAGGACAGCCAAGGCTACACAGACAAACCCTGTCTTGAAAAAATGCCATCTCCCATCAAAGATTCCTCAACATTTAAAATATTTCTGCTTTCCATGACCAACACATGATCAGATACTTTACAGACTCCCTGACTGTAGCAAATTGTTTAAATTGTGAAAACTATGCTTTCAGTCTTACTTCTGATTTTTTTCCCAATCATTCTTGTCCTTGTTTCTATTTACAGGCCACTAATACTATCCAAACCTTGGTTATTCTAATTTATCAGAAAACCTTATACTACTCAGGATGGGAAAGTAAGTATAGGTTATCCCTGTAAACTTAAACAGGAAAGAAAACAACTATTGGGATGTGTAAGAAAAAGAAATTCTTTAGTGAGACAAAACCAATATTTTTCTAAAACAAAAAAGAAATAAACTATAAAATGGATCCAGAAAAAGATGGCCAGTGTCATGATCGAGTCTAGAAGCTGCATAACTTAGAATATTTAAGGTGGACAGCAATTATGGTTGTGGAAGTGTATAAAGAAAAGGCTAGAGTCTAAATGTGAATTTTAAATGAAATAATCTTTGTAAAATACTTAACACAGAGCCTAACTACAATATACACTAAATCAAAGTACATCTATCTATCAGTCTATGTGCTACAACGGAATAAACTATCTTACCAAGAAGTTACTAATACTTCCTATTAATGAAAGCAAAAGCAAAACCAGTCACTGGTAATGGGATTTAGAGCATTAAACACATAACAGAGCTCTCCCATATATGAGATTCTAGAATTCTATCCTAACACACTCAATCCAAAGACTCTAGAATCCTATTATAACACAGCCACTTATGTTATCATAAATTGATCCCTATTTCAGAACCTAACCTGTTCATTCGTTTACAATAGGGACTTCTTGGTCCTGTAGAAGACAATCGGTATCTTGGTCTTGCAGGAGAAGCTGGGCCACTATAAAACATGTTGGGCTTTCTCTGGTGGCGAGGTTCTAGAAAAAGAAATATGAGCATATACTAATAGAAAATATAAAGGTAACTTTGTCCTTTAAGTATTTACAAAGGTGCTACCTTCCATGAAAATGCTAGTAAATTTACACATTTTACTAATGTCATTTTATTTCACCGTGGGATTGATACTAAAAATATAGTAGAGGGCTGGACAGAGTTCAGGAGTTGCTGAGCATTTGCTTTGAGGAGACCTGGGTTCCATGCCAGGTACCGACACAAAGTGACTTACAGTCGCCTGTAACTCCAACTACAAGAGACCCAACACATCTTTTGGCCTCCGTGCGTACTTGTATGCAGGTGCTGCACACAGACTCACAAACAAGTACAAAGTATGTATAGAACAACCAAATAGAACACACACTGGCCACACACAATTCTTACGATTATAGAAGGCATACAAACTCTAAACTATTAAGTACGGTTTTAACAGAAGTCAAAATATCTTTATATACATAAGAAAAAAAGAAAAAACACCCAAAATCTCAAAATAGCAAGAAATGACAATGGAATAACCCACACTTTTATATCTAATTTGGAATATATTTAAAAATACTCTCAGAGCATAGTGACACACACCTATAATCCCAAGACTCAAGAGGGTCAGTCAAGGCAGTGGGATTGCCAAGTTTGAGGCCAGCCTGGGCTACATAGAAATGTCCTGTCTCAAATAAAAGCAGTATGAACACTTAGCAAAGTGAAAGTAAAAAAAATTTTTTTTCTCTTTTTAAAAACTAAAACAAAACAGAACACGGCTAGAAAGATAACTTAGTAGGTAAAGGGCCTTGCTGCATGAAGTGAGTGTGATCCTAAGCCTTACATAGTACAAGACAGCCGACTTCCCAAACTGTCTTCTGACTGCACCCCATGTGCACAATGGCATGTGCACACATACACCACACAGAATACTTTGTGCAATAGAAACATGTTTTTAAAAAGGAAAAAAACCCCAGAAAGACAGGAAAAATAAGGTAATAGAAATCTTTCTCCTGAAAGATCATTTGCAGTACTTACTTTCCAGTGGAGCCTGGTAGTAAACAGTTGCTTTTCTCTGCCTAAGATAGTATCTTTTTTGATTATCTTCTTCTCCATCTTCTTCTTCATCTTCATCATCTTCTTCATCTTCACCATCATCATCCTCTTGCTCTTCACCCTCTTCAGAGGATTCTAAAATTAAGAATACACGCAGGAGGCCAGAAAGATGTCAGCAGGTAAGGGTAACTGCCAAACTAACAAAATGAATTCCATTCCCAGGACCCACAAAGTCAGAAAACTAAGTCCTCCAATTGCTCTCTGACTTCTGCATACACTCTTACCACCACTCACAAAATTAATGTAATGAAAATTTTATGAAGCAAATACATCCAATACACTCACCAAAGTGTTAACAATTTTTTAAAAAAAGATTTATTATATGTAAGTATACTGTAGCTGTCTTCAGGCACACCAGAAGAGGGCATCAGATCTCATTATGGATGGTTGTGAACCACCATGTGGTTGCTGGGATTTGAACTCAGGACCTTCAGAAGAGCAGTCACTGCTCTTAACTGCTGAGCCATCTCTCCAGCCCAACAATTTTTTTTTTTTTTTTAATCTTTTTTTGTTTTTGTTTTTGTTTTTCCGAGACAGGATTTTTCTGTGTAGCCCTGGCTGTCCTGGAACTCACTCTGTAGACCAGGCTGGTCTTGAACTCAGAAATCCGCCTGCCTCTGCCTCCCAAGTGCTGGGATTAAAGGCATGCGCCACCACCACCTCTCAGCCAGCCCAACAATTTTTAACGTAGGGAGTTAGGAGAAAAGAATCTTAAAAATTTTATCTGCAGGCCCGGCAGTGGTGGTGCACACCTTTAATCTCAGCACTTAGGAGGCAGAGGCATATGGATTTCTAAGTTCCAGGCCAGCCTGGTCTACAGAGCGAGTCTCAAGACAATCAGGGCTATACAGAGAAAGCCTGTTCTGAATAAAACAAACAAACAAACAAACTGACTGCTCTTCCAGAGGTCCTGAGTTCAATTCCCAGCAACCACATGATGGCTCACAGCAATCTGTAATGGGATCCTATGCCCTCTTCTGGTGTATCTGAAGATAGTGACAGTGTCTCACATACATAAATTTAATAAATAATTCTTAAAACAAAAACCTTAGATGCAGAGGTAAAGGATGTGGGTTGTAAAGAGACTGATGTGATGGCTCAGTGGTTAAAAGCTCTGGCTCCTCTTCACTGGTCCTGAGTTCAGTTTCCAGCTATGGGAATTATGTCTGTCTAACAAAGACATTTATGATAAAGATAGCCTTCACCAATATATTTTAGGAAACTGTTTTAGAAGTGTGTTGGGGGATGGAGAACTGGGGTTAACCACTATCTAGTCCCAGACATTAGGAAAGCAAGAGACTCCCAGGTCCCAACAGGGATGAGATTAGCTGAAATGCCCAACAGGCATATGTAAAATGAGGAGCTTTTGGGACCACTTGGCAGGAATCTGATATTGGCCAAGGACAAGGAAGTAGGTTGAGATATCTTGGTCATCCTGATAAGCCCTTAGAAACAGGGATCACGGGAGTGATCGCGGGACTTTGTTTGTTGCCCTGCTTGTTCCTTGACTATTTGTGTTTACTGTACTGTTTGACCTTATTACTTGCATGTAATTAAAATAGTGTAACAGCAGATTGGGAAAAAAATAAGCCCACCCCAGCCTCAGAACTAGCTGGGGTCATGCTACAATGTTGTGTAATGGTCTTTTTTCTTTTTAATCCTCACTCTTGCACTGGAGAACCTGTTGAATGACTGAGCAGGCTTGGCCACTATTAGATTGAGCATAGGGTCCACAATGGAAGAGTTAGAAAAAGGACTGAAGGAGCTGAAGGGGTTTGCAACCCCATAGGAAGAACAACAATATCAACCAACCAGAACTCCCAGAGCTCCCAGGGACTAACCTACCAACCAAAGAGTACACATGGAGGGACTCATGGCTCTTCCAGAGGTCTTTAATTCAATTTCCAGCAACCACATGGTGGTTCACAACCATCTGTAATGGAATCCAATGCCCTGGTGTGTCTGAAGACAACTACAGTGTACTCATATAAATAAAATAAATCTTTAAAAAAAAAAAAAAGCTCAACTTCAAAGCCAGAAAACATGAAATTAAAAAGAAAACTCACCCACACTGCCCTGGTTATCAGTTGTCTCTTCATCAGCCTGCTGAATAGCCTTTCGTTTCCCTCTCGTGTACATACGAAGATTGCTCTGCAAATGTTTAAATAAAATCCATTAATATTTAGTATATGTTCACACAAATTAAAACCTTCTAATCATTCTTAAAACGTAGATCTACAAGCTGGGCAGTGGTGACACGCCTGTACTCCCAGCACTTGGGAGGCAGAGGCAGATGGATTTCTGAGTTTGAGACCAGCCTGGTCTACAGAGTGAGTTCCAGGACAGCCAGGGCTACACAGAGAAACCCTGTCTCGAAAAACCAAAAATAAAAATAAATGTAGACATACTATAAACTTTTGTGACAAATCAACAAATACTGGAAAAATGATTAATTATTATTCATAAGTAGATCAAGCACTAAATGGGATGTCACCACCTAATGAAAAACTATGGTTACTACCTCTTCTGTCTCATTGAACACTCCCAAATCTTCAAGTTTCTTCATTTGCTTTCTACGCATCTTTTTCATGTCATCCATCTTTTGAAGTACAGCTTCAGCAGTGCTTCAGAAATAGTAAGAATTTTGGCATTAACTTACTTAATATAGTCACTACTTCTTTTCAAGAATTTAAACACACACATATATAGGTTACTAATAACCATTCATCAGTATGTTTCACACAAATCAAATAGATTACAATGTTCAGGAGGGGGTCAGGAATGTAGTTCAACTGCAGTGGAAGCACAAGATAAATACTCTAGGGAGAGAAAGGGGAGGGGCCGGGGCGGAGGCATACACCTTTGATCCTAGCACTTGGGAGGCTAAGGCAGGGAGATCTGAGTTCAAGAACAGCCAATTACAGAGTTTTATATGTCAGGGGAGGGGTAGAGAGGATAATAGTAAAATTTCATAATCCTTCACCAATAATGTTTGTTCTAGGTACATAGGTCTGATCTTAAGCATTTTTACTTACTTTGTTATAAGCTTGTCAAATAGCACAGACTGGTTCATGGTACTGTAACGACTTCTAATCCTGCAGCTTCTTCGAACTTCAACATCTCCATTTTGTTCATGCAAATGATCTGTACTTGGAACAATGTTTCTATTCCTCAATGAGCGAATAACTGGAATAACTTTGTCTTTATAGATATGCACAGAAAAATAAAAAGGTTTTAAATAGTATTAGCCAAACAAATTGAAAATGCACAACAGGACAGCAACTTTCCCACAGCAAAATTATAGCATCTTAAACTTGTTTTTCTAGAAAACTTTTCAAGTTACAACATATACCTATGGTATGTCGTATGAAGACTTGTATTTGAAAGTTTAAAGCAGGTTGTAATAGCTCACGATCAGTAACAGCTCAAATCTATTGAAAGACGAAGAGATAAAGCCAGGTGTAGTGGTGCAATTGCCTGCCACCCCTGCACTCAAGAGTTAAAAGATCAGCCGGGTGGTGGTGGGGTGGTGGCTCACGCCTTTAATCCCAGCACTTGGGAGGCAGAGGCAGGCGGATTTCTGAGTTCCAGGCCAGCCTGGTCTACAGAGTGAGTTCTAGGATAGCCAGGGCTATACAGGGAAACCCTGTCTGAAAAACCCAATAAAATAAAATAAAATATCAGTCTAAGGGCTGCTCAGAGGCTCAGCAATTAAGAACACTGGCTGCTCTTTCAGAGGTCTAAATTCAATCCCCAGCAGCTACATAGTGGCTCACAACCATGTATAAAGGAATCTGATGTCCTCTTCTGGCATGTAGGTATACATGCAAACAGAGCATCCTACATTTAAAAAAATATCAAGTACTGAGTGAGATCCTGATTGATTTTGCTTATATAATCCTCTAAGTAATACAAACTAATCTACAGCAATAGAAAACCAGTCAAGTGGTGGCAGGGGCCCACACCTTTAATCCCAGCACTTGGGAAGCAGATGCAAGTGGATCTGCTCAGTCTACAGAGGGAGTTCTAGGACAGTTAAGGCTATATGGAGAAAACCTGTCTAGAAGAAAAGAACAGACTGGTGGTTACTTTGGAATCTGAGGGCAAGACAGGAACCAGAAGAGCCAAGATAGATTATATAACTGTGTCTTAGTCATTGTCCTATTACTGTGAAGGGATACCATGACCAAGACAACTCTTATAAAAAAGAAAGCATTGCTTATAGTTTCAGAGATTTAGTTCATTATCATCACAGGGAGCACAGCAACATGCTGGGAGTTACAGTAGTTAAGAACAAGATCCTGTTCTGTAGGTGAAGAGAACGAGATGTACGAGGCCTGGTTGGGCTTTTGAAACCTCCCTCAGCATCACATCAAGACCACACTTCCTAACCCTCCTAATTCCACCAGAGGTCCATTTCCTTGAGACTCCGCATTCAAGTATATGAGCCTATAGGGGCTACTCTTATCCAAACCATAACAGGAGCTTGAAGAAACTTTTTGGGGGTAAAGGCTATTTTCCCGAAATTAGAATATGATGGCCTCTTTTACATACTATGTCAAATCTAACGAAGCGTACAGGTTTTTGTATGTGGTTCAATAAGCCTATGAAAATTATAAACTACATGCTTTACAAAATTGAAATGCCATTAGCACAACTTACCTTCTTTGCACTCTTCTTTTTTATCAGCCTGCTGTCGAGCCAACTGCCTGTTATAAAGAACATGCTAAATCAATTAAAAATAAAATTGACAAACCTTTAAATCCTACATTCTATATAACAAACTCAAGGTCAAGAAAGTATAATACTCGGATATTTAAAAAAAAAACAAGAAACATTGAAAATATCTATGTTATGGCTAAACAAGTCTGTTTTGAAATTTTTGTTTGTTTGTTTTGTTTTTCAAGACAGGGTTTCTCTGTATAGCCTTGGCTGTCCTGGAACTCACTCTGTAGACCAGGCTGGCCTTGAACTCAGAAATGTGTCTGCCTCTGCCTCCCAAGCGACGGGACTAAGCTTGCACTGCCGCCGCTACCTATTTGTTTTGTTTTTTTGAGACAGAGTCTATGGTGGTTTGAAATGGTTTGGCTCCCGTAGACTCCTGTGTTTGAATGCTGGGCCCATACAGAGTAGCACTATTAGGAGAAGTGTGTCACTGTAGAGGCAGGCTTTGAGGTTTTATATGCTCCAGCTACACTCAGTGTGACACAGTCCCCTTCTGCTGCCTGCTGATCAAGATGTAGAACCCTCAGCTCCTTCTCCAGCACCATGTCTGCCTGCATGCTGCAATGTTTCCTACTATGATAATGGATTAAGCCTCTGAACCTGTTAAGTCAGCCCCAATCAAATGTTTTTTTATAAAAGTTGCCGTGGTCATAATGGTGCCTCTTTACAGTGAAGGAAACCCTAACTAAGTCTGTCTCATGTTGTAGCTCAGGCTAGACTTGAACTAATAGCAATACTTCTGCCTTAGCCTTATGCTTTATTTATTTCTAATTGTATGTATTTGTGCATGTGGAGTCCAGGTGTTGGATCCCCCTGGAGCTGAAGTTACAGATTGAGATAACTGACACAGGTGCTGAGAATTGAATTTGGGAAGAGCCAAAGTATTCTTAGCTGTTGGGCAATCTCTATAGCTCCAACCTGACTCAGTCTTCTAAGTGATGGAATTATAGGTGTGACCTACCACATTGGCTATTATCTCTTAGCCAAACAGAAAAATCAAGTCAAAGTATCTCACTTGAAATAATAAGTGAAATCATTAAACTAAGTATTTAAGTATGGTTGAAAAAAGCATTGCATGAAAAAAAGGATATAGCAATCTCATAACCTTGAGAAACTTGGAATTCTAAAGAGAGTTGACCTTAGAGATATGTTAATTGTTTTCTATGAACAATAGCTTGGAACTAATGCCAACACTTGAGAAACTGGGTCAAGAGGATTACCATGGAGTGCTCACACTCAGAAAGACATACAGATCTTTGAGTTCAAGGCCTGAATATTGGAGTTCTAGGACAGCCAGGGCTTTATAGGGAGACTTTGTCTCAAAAATAAACAAAGAAAGAAAGATAAAACAAACAACAAAAGAAAAACACAAGTCAGGCCGAGCAGTGGTGGTGCACGTCTTTAATCCTAGTGCCTGGGAGGCAGAGGCAGGATTTCTGAGTTCGAAGCTAGCCTGGTCTACAAAGTGAGCTCCAGGACAGCCAGGACTACACAGAGAAACCCTGTCTCAAAAAGCCAAACAAACAAACAAACAAACAAAAAACCCCACAAGTCTACATACAGTCAGCTTTGAGTTCAAGGCTAGGCTCAGGTAAAAGCCTTGTCTAAAACAAAACACCACATCCACGCCCAAAAATGATACAGAGATTCCACTGAATTGGAAAAACAAAACTCAAACATCTTGCATGGTGGGGGGAAAGGGGCAGAATTTCATCTGATCTTTCAAAACCTATACACTATATACATTATATATTATTATGTAAATAGTTGTATTTATTGACTCTCTCACTGAGCTAGTACTATAGCTCAGTGACAAAACACTCCCTACGCATCCCTGGGGTCCTAGATTCTTCTGCATCAAAAAAGAAGAAAAAAATATCGATTTAATACCCACTACACAGGCATGAGGATCTGGGTTTGAATTTCCAGTACCCATCTAAAAGCTGGGTGTGGCACTGGGGATACGGATGAAGGTGGAGATAAAACTGAAACAGATTCCCAGAGATTTAGCCTAGCTAAATCGAAGAGCTCCAGGCTCAGTGAGAAATCCTGCCTCAAAATAAGGTAGACAGTTATGGAAAAAGACACCTGATATACAGACCTCTAGCACCCAAAAATGCATGCACCCCTACACACACCTAGACATGAACTCATACCAAACATAAAAGTTAAAAAATTAAAAGGAAACCATTTAGGGTAATTCACTCATATATCCTTTAAAAAGTGTGAGCAAACATTAATTTCTTACTTTTCTTGGAACACAGGTAAGAACAAAAGAGAAAATAAAGGCTTTTAATTTTAAACAGGGCCAGCAAGATGGCTCACTGGGCATAAGCACCTGCCCACCAAGGCTGCTGACTTCAGTTTGATCCCTGGAATTCACAGAACAGAAGGAAAATTTCCTGACGGTTGTCTTCAGCATGTACACATAATCAATAAGCATAATGGGAAAAAAAAGTTTGAGCAAATTGTTCAAGAGTTAGTTTTTAGGCTGGTAATTTTTTCTCTTCAAGGGGCGCCGCCCTTCAAACCATGTAAAAACCATGTAAAATACTCAAAGTGATTAAAGTAGCAATTTGTTGTACTGGACTAGGTGGGCTTCTAATTTTATAGAAATTACTAAATTTTCTGTGAAGGTGCTAGAAAGATAACTAATACTTTAGTCCTATCAGTCTTCTCATCCTGCCTGTCAAAACTTTCACTATAAGCATGAAAGTTGCCATAGATGCATATGGTTGTGTGACAAAGAAATCTGTCAAATCAGGTGGCCAGACTTTAACCCTGCAAAACTCAGTAAAGCCTTAGTCCTTTCTACATAGAAAGCTGCATATACAAGTTTAAATATTATCTCACAAGTTTCATGTGTTCCCTGAAGGTGACTCCTGATCTTTGGACCCAAGTCAAGAACGTCATGATCACAGAAATATTTAGATCTGTTCTGGGATGGCTTCTCAAGTTTTCTATATTTTCTCTACAGTATTGATTATCTGGTCTTTTAGACACAAATAAGAAAAAAATTTAGCCGGGCAGTAGTGGCGCACGCCTTTAATCCCAGCACTTGGGAGGCAGAGGCAGGCAGATTTCTGAGTTCGAGGCCAGCCTGGTATAAAGACAAGTTCCAGGACAGCTAGGGCTACACAGAGAAACCCTGTCTCAAAAAAAAAAAAGTTCCTACAAAGAACAATCAAGGAAGGCAATCCACAAACTTGCCCACATACATGCAAACACATACATGCATGTACAAGTCATGTAAAGTAATAAAAACATAAAAATAAAAGTTTTCCTTATATTACCTTGTGAAATGTCTGCCATTGGTGTATTTCTCTGTTCTTTCCACATTCTTATCAAAACTAGACTCTGAAGAAGTTTGTGCTTGCTTTCTCAAAGACCTTAAAGAATGTGTATTGTGGTAGATTTCAACTCCCTTAACTGAGGATCCATCCTTTAAGAAAAATTAAGAAAGCTGTTATAAGTTTTATATTAGTTAAGACCAATTTTAAGTGCTAAGAGTTTTCCTCTGATTATATTAATAGTTAGTTGCTTTTAGTACAAGATTATTTTTATATCTCCAAGAAACAATAAATCAAAATAATTATTTTATTACAAGTATTAAAACAGGCTATGAAACTGCAAATACAGGATTTACATCCTGGCATGGTGGGTGACACTTGCCTGCAATCCCACCACTTGGGGTGATAGGAACTGGACTGGCATGGGAGGGGGTCATACCAGCAGGATTAGAAGTTTAAGGTTACATATGTACATCAGTTACATTACAGAGTGTGAGGCTGAGCTGGGATATTCATACCAAAAAATAAGGTCAGCTCAATAGTTCAGTGGTAAAGGATCCAAGCTTAAAGACCTAAATTAAAATTCCAAGACTCAGGGTGGAAGGAGAGAACAGAATCTTGCAAGCTGTCCTACTTCCTCATGCACACACACACATACACACAGTAAAGAAAAATTAAGAGCTGGTGAGATGGCTCAGTGGTTAAGAGCACTCTCTTAACTTTGGAAGACTGCTCTTCCAAAGGCCCTGAGTTTGAATCCCAGCAACCACATGGTGGCTCACAACTACACGTAATGAGATCTGAAGCCCACTTCTGGTGTGTCTGAAGTCAGCTGCAGTGTACTTACGTATAATAATAAATAAATCTTAAAAAAAAAAAAAGATTACTTAAAAAAAGAAAGAAAAATTAAAATAAAATTTATATGCTGGAAGGAACAAGAGAATGGCACTTTTTTCTTCTTAAGATTTATTTATTTTTTGTATCAGTATCTTGCCTGCCTGATCCTGGAACCTGTGGAGGTCAGAAGAGGGAGTTGGATCCCCTGGGATTGGAGCTACAGACAATTGTGAGCCAACTTATGGGTTCTGGAAATTGAACCAGGTCCTTTCAAAGAGCACAAGTGCTCTTTAACTTATCTCATCAAATCTCTATTACAGCTCTTCAGGGTTTCCTAATATTTCAGCTTCTAAACCTAAAATTAAGAGCCCTTTCAGGCTCATACTGCATGAAGACTTGTGTCATGTTACTCAACTCCACAGCCCTACTTACCATTCCACCCCTGCTTTGGCACAGGCCTGTAATTCCAGCTACATGGGAAGCTGAAGCAGGGCTACACATTCAAGTCTGCCATTAATGACGTGGTGACCCAAGAATATACCATCAACTTCCTAAGTACAGAGAGTGGGCTTCAAGAAGTGTGCCCCTCGGCACTCAAAGAAATCCAGAAATTTTCCATGAAGGGGATGAAGACTCCAGATGCACACTGATAAACAAGCTCAATAAATAAGGAATGTTCCACATCATACCCACATTTGTCTAGAAAATGTAACAAGGGTGGACTCACCAAACAACACTACACACTGGTAACCTAAGTGCCCACTATCATATAAAATAATCTAGTCAATGCAGACAAAAGGCTACTGAAAGTTAAAATTACAGAAGTGCCTTTAAAACTAAAACAAGATACATTGTAGTTATGGGTCACTCTCCATACTTTCAGAATTTTAGGTCAGTCTCTGATATTAAACCAAGAAAAATCATATTAATGAATTTAAAATGAATAAATTTAACCATCCGAAGTACCATCTCTACCATATGTTAATAAGTATGTGACTGAAAATTAGAAATATTCAATAGAAATAGAAAATTAGAAATATTCAATTTAGCAGAGAGTTAAATCTTTGAAACATAAAGTCTCCAGTTTATAATACTTTTCAAATACAAAGCTATTTTACTCTCAGTATAGAGGGTGCTTTTTAATATGAATCTGTCATCTTTGAGGAAAATCCGGTATGACACTCCCTAGTTAACCTCTAATTTAGAAGATCTACAAAAATACCTTGATTTATAGAAGGGAGGACTTCATTTCAAAAATATCAAATGTGTCCAGGTAGTAGTGAATGCCTTTAATCCCAGCACTTCAGGAGGCAGCTCTGAGTTGGAGGCCAGCCTGATCTACATATCAGGAGTTCCAGGATAGCCAGGGCTGGGCTATCCAGAGAAACCTGCTCAAAAAAGCCAAAACAGATAAAATGTGTACAGTAAACTCTGGCCTGGAGACTATCCCCTTCAGCCAACACAGGCTGCTGTATGTACTTCATGTGCTCAACCTCCATATAGTATGAATGGCAGTCTGTATATCAGGCCTAGCTTATCTCTGTGAATAATGACAACTAAAAACAGATCCTGCATCTACTATGTGCCATGTTCCATTTTAGAATACAGTGCTAGCAGAAAATAAAATAAATAGAATTTAAAAATATATACCCCTATAGTTACATTCTGAATAAGGGAGAAATATAAATAGAAAAATTAGGAGATTATAGAAGTCCTAGAAGGCTGTAATTGCTAGAACAGAAGGCAGAATAAAAATTCATGTAAAGAAGGCTGGTTTGTAATTTTGAGTGAGAAATGTCCCGATCTCTGCCATTTCCTGCACCTGACGGGGAAGCAAACCCTAAAAGGTCAGGATTCTCAAGTTAAAAGCAACAATTTCAGAGCTAAAAAAAAAGAAAAAACAAAACAAAACAAAACTGTAGTTTCATCGAGTCCCCACGGAAGCAAGTGCGTCTGTCTACAAGACATTCACTTTATATAGTGTCCTAATACAAGATTAGCATTGTCTGAACTAAGTGGCCACTGCTGTGTCACTCCCAGTGCAGCGCTCCCATCACTGGCTTCCAGGCTCCTGACCAGCTACCCCGTTCTATTTTCCTACTCCCTCACTAACCGGTTTCGGAAACTTTTTTAGTTTTACTTCCTCAACCTTTTTGGTGAACGTTGTCCCCTTCCACCACTGCCGAAGTGGGGCGATGTCTAATCCCTCCGCACTGGTCCCTGAGATGGGCAAGAAGCATTTGCAAACCTCCCACTACAGAGACTGTAAATGCAGCATGGAGTGCCAGAAAAGGAAAGATGTGGGAGGCACCAAAACCTAAGTTCCAATTTCAGAACTGTCTACCACCATTTGCTGTTAACCTTTCTGGAGCCCATGTCTTCACCTGTCACACTGATAATCACCACTACGGTCCTCTAGGGCTTGTCAAGAGACTTAAAGGAAGTGCACACGAAAGGTTGCTGTTCGTCCCTCCACATTATGCAACCTCCCCTGGACTGTAAATGGAGGTCAGTGGACTCTTTACTGTCCGTGCCCGCAACCCCTAAGTTAAAATGTTCATGTGCATGCGCTCAAGCAGTGAGGGGGTCGCACTCCCCCTGACTGACGCGAACCGGAGAAGGAACCGGGAAGGAGATAGGGGGAGCACAGGGACGGCCCAAAGCAACGCTCGGCTCGGCCCTACGCAGCGCTTCGGCTCTTGGTTTCCTCTTGCGTGGAAGGAGGTGGCGACCAACTGTTCAGCCTGCTTCCAGCCAGTTCTGTCTCTCCAGAACCTTCCACCTCGCCGGTCCGCGACTACCTCAGCGCGGGCCGCGGGTCCCCTCCGCGCGTTTCCACCCAGGGCCCAAGGCCGGTACTCACGCCCGCCGCCGCCGCTTTGGACACCGTCGATTTCCCCGCGCCTCGGGACAAGGTGGGCCGCCTCCGGCCGCTGTCCTCCAGGCTGAGAAACTCCCTAGACAAGTCCAGAGAGTCGGTGGCCGAAGAGGTGGTGGAGCGACTGTGCAGCTCCAGGCTGCTGCGGAGGACCACCATGGTGTCCCGCTGCAGAAGCCGGAACCCGAGGCGAGGGAGAGAAGTCCTGAGCCCCGGAGGATGCTGCTCCGGCGCTCACGCGCTCTGAATTCTGGCGCCACAAACTGCGCGCCCAGCGGCCACAGCGTACGCGCGCCGAATCCCTCCGCCGCCGGCCCCGCCCCCTCCGCCGCCGGCCCCGCCTCCTGACCCCCCCCAGACCGACGAACCCTAAATTCTCCTCCAATCTCAAGAGCGCGGGAACCTAAGCCGAAGCGAACTGGGACGCCAGCGAACCGGGTCGAGCACTTAACAGGAATTTGCGATGTCGTTCTTCCATGTGTAGTTCCGGCTCTCCGCCCTCAGTGGAAGGAGACGGAGCGAGCGGTGCAGCGTCCTGTTTGGAATTTTGGCGCGTGGAAGCGGAAGGCCCCCTTGGCTACTGGCCGGCGGCTTCCCGCCATCGAGGCTTCAAACGTCAGGAAAAAAAGGTCCTTAAACCAAGCCTTTGATAGGTTTGACTTTGAGGCCGAAAAGGTTTTTTTGTTTGTTTTTTCTTTGTTTTTTGTTTTTTTATTGATGAATTAACAAAAATAAATTAACTGCACGAAAGAAAGAAAATATAATGGTCCTTAGAGACAGCTAAAAGAACTGGCAGCAGTTCCCTAGAAAGACTGAGTCATATAAGCTTACAGGGATGAAACTATAAAATCCTAATCTTATAAAAGCTACTGCTACGGGGCAGTGGTGGCGCATACCTTTAATCCAAGCACTTGGGAGGCAGAGGCAGAGGCAGATGGATTTCTGAGTTAGAGGTCAGCCTGGTCTACAGAATGAGTTCCAAAACAGCCAGGGCTACACAGTGAAATCCTGTCTCGAGAAACCAAAAAAAAAAAAAAAAAAAAAAAAAAAAAAAAAAAAAAAAAAAAAAGTAATTAAAAAGGACATATTTTTAAAATTAGGGCTATACTTAATAGATTAGATGATGGCTCTCAAACCCCTCAAAGAGACCTGCTGACTGGCATGTAAGGTGTTTAATAAAAAAAGGCTCCCCCTGTTAGGCAATACCAGCTCTCATAGCCTCAGCTGAGGCTACCTCCAAAGATGAGCAGCAGCTGACTCGATCTGGACCTGACCACCTGGCAAAGAGTTGCCCCATTCCTCACCAGCTGCCAGGGCCCTGTACAAACTGTGTGCTGGTTGACTGCTCTGCTTTGCCTTGCAAAGGTAGTTCAGCTCCCCCAAATTCCTTCTCCACTGAAAAGTCTCTCAGGCCTTTTGGGTCTCACAGAAGGTTGGTGGGCCCCTGTGTGGCAGCTGGTGGTGGAAGAATGACAACCTCTGCTCCAAACAAAGCCGTCAAAATCACCATGGAGTAGCTCAGGGCGGCTGTCTAGGTAACAGATAAATCTCTGTCATTCTTAATTGATACAGAGGCCATTTGGCATTTAAAAAAAAAAAAAAAACCAGCCTTGTTTAACAAGAGACATATAAATGTCCCAATTTGATAGAAACAGACACCATTGTTCTACCCTTTTCAGCTCTTGCCTATTTTGATTAGAGGTACTCTCTTAATAAACAGTTTCTGTAGCTGGCCGTGGTAGTTCAGGCCTTTAATTTCAGCACTCAGGAGGCAGAGGCAGGTGGATCTCCTGAGAAGTAGGCCAGCCTGGTTTACAGAATGAGTTCCAGGACAGCTAGGACAACACAGAAAAATCTTTTCTCTAAAACAAAACAAAATGTGTGTGTGTTTTTATGTATGTATATAGCAGTTTCTGCTTTTACTTCTATCCACATGTCCCTGGCTCAATTCTTTGTTCTGAGGCAGAAGAAACTGGAAATCCCAGTGGGCATTTGTTAGACCCTGATATCTATCTATAATACTCCTGCTTTCTGTTGGGGTCCCTCAGCTGCAAGACATCGGAGTTTGCCACTGCAGACTCAACTCATGCGTGCTGTGTGCCTGCTGGCTGGCAAGTATACAGCCTGAAGACATCTGTTGTTGACCACCTCCCCCACTGTGGACTGCACCTCCAGCCACTCCCCTGAGTCAAGAACTTCAGGACGCCCTGAGTTTCCACCTTCAGCCCTGCAGCCGGTTTCCCTTTGACATCCTCCTAGACTTTGCTCGGACTCTTCCTGACTCCTCCCTAATTCCTTATGTTATTCAAATGTCGTTGTAACCAGAGATTCAGTATGTTCTCTTGTATATAATTGCAGAACCTCCCAAGTAAAAGAGAGCCTTGATTGGAAACCCTCAACTTGGCTCCGTGTCCTTTTGTTCTCGAACTCTGTGTTTCAGGTCTCCTTTCTCCCTTCGGTCAAGGCAGAACCCGGTTCGTGAAACTGTGGGACAGTTTCAGCTTTCTACCCTTTGAGTGCTGAATTACACATCTGTACCATCACACCATTGATGTGGTGCCTGGGATTGAGTCAAGGGTTTCTTGCATGACAGGCAAACATTTTACCAACTGAGCTACATCTCTAGCCATCCGTACCCCAATAAAAAAGGATCTATGCCAGGCCTAATGCTTAGACTTTGCTCGGAGATATGAGAACTAGCATCATAATTGCAAAGTGATGCAGTTGTATATTGTATAGAGTGCTGAGTCATGTGACACCAACATAGTAAGCTCTGCTTTAAGCGACTTGACGAAACATTAATATAGTTTCTAACAGTTGTGCCAGTAAGATGAGTTCCTCTCTGCTCTCCTACCACCGTTAAAACTACTGCTTGGGAAAGCTAAGCACTGCCAGGAAATTTGTTTTTGCCAACATTGATAGAGATAAGCTCTGACATCCCCCCCCCCCCACACACATTTACTAAAAAGATCTGTCAATGTGTATTTTTTGCAGTTCAGAAGTCTCTCAATGGCTCTCAAAGGAAGAGCCATTCCTTTCTAATGGAATTGTCAGGAAAGACACAACTGACTCTTGAAGTCTCTGTGGGAGGGCTATACTTCAAATAACTGTGACTTACATGATTATGTGCCAGCAACTACTATGTTCATTATATAGACAAACTCAACCCTTGTAGCAAACCTATTTTTCACCTGAGTTTTACAGATGTGGAAACAGGCATCCGGAGTATGGTGGTGCAGAAGCAGCTCTGTTCAAGGACACATATCTATTAGCTGGTAGGATCTGCCATTTATGTTCAAAGTCTAGGTGTGGCGATATGCCAAGTAATTCTAACACTCTGGAGGTAGAGCAAGGATATGTCAAGGCCATCCTTGACTACACAGTAGGTTCAAGACCAATGTGGGCTATATGAAACCCTGTCTCCCCACCACCTTTGCACACACGCCTCAAAATAATCAGGAGACAATCACAGGCTAGGCAGCCATTGAATACAAAGTAACTACAAAATAGAGACATACTCTGTATGCAGCTAAAGCTGGTGTGCTAGTTTAAAAATGCTTGGCTCTGGGAATGAAGCTATGAGGAGGTGTGGCCTTGTTAGAGTAGGTGTTGCCTCATTGGAGGGAGTGTGGCATTGTGGGGGTGGGCTGGACACCAGGGACTAGAGGAATGTGGATTTGGAAAGCAGTAGGAAGCTTTTGAGTGGGGCTTAGTGGGACATCCTAGTAGGAATATGGAAGACATTGGTGCTGAGTGTGATTTGAACTGAAGGGACCTGGCTCAAGAGGTTTCAGAGGAGAATGGTAGTATGTGGTCTAGAGACTGTTTTTTGTGATAGGTTGGTGAAGAATGTGGCTATTTTTGCCCTTGTCTGGAGAATCTGCCTGAGCCTAAGACTAGAGTGGAGAGAATCAGATTAATTGCATTGACAAAGGAAGAGAAGTCCAACGTAAACTTTGTCCTCTGGTTTACTCTCACGAAGAGTGTTTTGAAAATACAAAAATGTATGGTTCAAGTAGTAAAGGGCAGCAGGAAGTGAAATGGAGCTGAATCCTATGTTCAAGGAGATTAAGGGAATGGTGGCCTAGGTAAGACCCCACCGAACTAAGTTTATTGTTTGTGTGTTTGCAGTAGAACAAGAAATAGGTATGTCATGTTAGGTGCTATTACCTGGTTACTGTTTTCATTTGGACTTTTAACAATTCAGAAGTGGAGGGCAGGGCTGGCAAGATGGCTCATCTGGTAAGAGCACTGACTGCTCTTCCCAAGGTCCTGAGTTCAGATCCCAGCAACCACATGGTGGCTCACAACCATCCGTAATGAGATTGGATGCCCTCTTCTGGTGTGTCTGAAGACAGCTGCAGTAAATTACACCAGAGCAAGTGGAGCAAGCGGGGCTAGCAGAAGTCCTGAGGTCAACAGCAGCCACACACGTGATAGCTCAAGGCCATCTATACAGCTACAGTGTACTCATACACATAAAAAAAGAAGTGGAGGGCGCATTTGTGTATTTTCTTTTAGAGAATTATTTTATTTATATGAGTACACTGTAGCTGTCCTCAGACACACCAGAAGAGGGCATCAGATCCCATTCTAGATGGCTGTGAGCCACCAAGTGGCTGCTGGGAATTGAACTCAGGACCTCTGGAAGAACAGTCAGTGCTGTTAACTTCTAAGCCATCTTTCCAGCCCTATACTTGTGATTTTAAGGCTGGAAGACACAGGCTTTTGATCTGGATCTTGAGGAATAGTGACCACGAAAAGATTTGGCCAAGGCTTGGTGGTACACACCTTTAATTCCAGGAGACAAAGGCAAGCAGATCTCTCTGAGTTCAAGCCCAGCCTGGGACAGAGCAAGTTCTAGGTGAAGAAAAGCTGCAGTTCAGGCATGGTGGTACATGTCTTGAATCCCACATTCAGAAGACAGAGCCGTGCAGATCTCTGAGTTAAAGGTCAATCCATAGAGCAAGTACCAGGACAGACAAGTTTAGGTAGTGAAGGAGTTGGAAAACAGAAAGCTAGTAATAAGCCGGGCGGTGGTGGCGCACGTCTTTGATCCCAGCACTTGGGAGGCAGAGGCAGGCGGATTTCTGAGTTCAAGGCCAGCCTGGTCTACAGAGTGAGTTCCAGGACAGCCAGGGCTATACAGAGAAACCCTGTCTTGAAAAACAAAACAAAAAACAAACAAACAAACAAACAAAAAAAGAAAGCTAGTAATAATGTAACAGAATAAGTGTTCCTGCTTTAGCAAGCAGTAGAACTTGACAGTTCTGGCTACGTGGCTCTGTATTTAAAGTCAAGCATAGAACAGACTACTGGGACAATTGATGCTGGTTAGCTGGAGCTAAGAAATTAGCAGTGCTTAAGAAGGGACCAGCACTCTTATCCTCTTACTCCTGCCTCTCTCTTGCCTCTTGCTCCCTTGCTCCCCATTCCCTTCCCCCTGCCCCCCGCCCGCCACATGGTCATGGCAGGCCTCCACTTATCTACTCTCTCCTTCTCTCTGCCTTTCTCTGCCTCTTCTATCCTCTTAACTCCCCTCCCCATGCCCTAAATAA
>NW_022196913.1:96325176-96327577 GCF_008632895.1 Mastomys coucha
AAAAAGAAGGGACCAGCATTACTGAGGTGAAATCTTCTGGGAATCAAAAAGAAGCTGTTTCAGAGATGGCTAACGTCATGCTGCAGTTGGACGTAGTATTGTGTAATGTGTAAGAATCACCCACGTGTTACTGGTTTTGAAGGCATGAAAGGGTCCTGGAGAGCAGCTGAGCCTTGGCACTGTGAGAGGCCATGGAAGGCCACTGGTGAAGGTGTAGAGCCTCAGTTGCAGTTGGTGGCCCAGGACTGAAGGGGTCATGCAAAGAAATTGAGGCTTGGCGCCATGAAGGGAGCCTATAGAAGTGGTTGGTGAAGCCTAGTTGCAGCGGAAGACTCCAGAGAATTGGAGGTGCCAGTACCATGGATGATCACCAAAAACAGCAGCATCAGTGGAGTGGAGTCAACCAGAGCCTAGAGTGCTAGAGAGGGCAGGAGAATGGGTGAAGTGACCCAAGCCCTTCGAAAGAGCCCCGAAGATCATGTGTGGATTCCAGACATTGGAACAGGAGGTTGTAAAGTTGAAGTTCCCTCAGAGACTCCAAGATGTTAGAGATGCCAGAGCCATGGAATACCTGCCAAGGAAAGCTGCTAACAGGGAGTAGAACCAGCCCAGAAGAAAGAAGTTTGTTGCAGGCAACAAAGATGAAAGGAGTTGGAGATCTGAAGAGCTCTTTGACATCAGATACGGAGATGCAGAGTTTGCACAGCTGGCTTTTGGACTTTTTTGGTCCAGTATTTTCTCACTATGACGTTTTGGAGAGGTAATGTATATCCTTTGATGTTTGAGGCATGTGATCTGCTTTTTGATTTTTACTTTATGGGGATTTCAGCTAAGTGATTAAATGAATCTCAGAAAAGATTTGAACTTTGGACTTTTAACATCCTTGAGACTGCTATAGACTATGGGGACTTTGGAAGTTGAACTAAAGGAATTTTTTATTATGCTATGGGTAGGTATGTTTCCCATAGACTCACATGTTTAGACAAGCCTATGGGGGCCAGGGAGTGGAATGTGGTGGTTTGGATATACTTGGGCCTGGGAGTGGCACATTAAGAGGTGTGGCTTTGTTGCAGTAAGTGTGTCACTGTGGGGGTGGGCTTTGAGACCCTCCTCCTAGCCACTTGGGAGACAGTCTTTTGTTTGCCTTTGGAACAAGATGTAGAACTCTCAGCTATTCCAGCATCCTGCCTGGACACTGCCATGCTTCCTGCCATGATGATAATGGACTGAACCTCTGACACTGTAAGCCAGTCCCAACTAAATGTTGTCCCTTATAAGGGTTGCCTTAGTCATGGTGTCTCTTCAGAGCAATGGTAACTCTAACTAAGACAGCTGGGGTGGAATACCTACATAATACTGACTTGGAACTGGTTCCTATTCATTGTAGAAGGGCTAATAGAAGGCAGATCAATTTGTTGGAGTTGCCAAGTGTGGGATGATGTGCAGTTGTGGGGCAGACAAGCAACCCCTGGACCATGGTGTGTGGGGGTAGGTGGGTGGGGTTGGGTGTTGTGTGGGGGCAGATGAGGGGGAATCTGAGAAGCAGCAGGGCTCCTTCCCACAGCACCTGGGGCAAGAGTGCCATAGAGAGAGGAAAGAGGATAGAAAGCTATTGTGTGACACTGCCGTCCACCCACAACTGCAAACTGGCTTCCCTAAGCTCTGGTGTCTGTCCAGAGGGTAGGATGATCACACAACTAGGTCTGGTCCCCTCTAGAAACTGCAGGGATCCTCTTTCCCTAGCAATATCTTTCTACCCTTCTACTGAGAAAGCTTAACTTCACACTCACTTTATACTAACCAAGAGAGGTTTCATGACTGCCACCTCCCCCCACCTCCACCCCCCAGTCTCTGTTGAAGGGAGTATTCGTTCAAGCTGAAGCAATAAATTGGTAACAGACACAAACAAGTTTAGGATGTAGGATTTATGGGTTTTGGAAAGCAGCTAAAGTTCACCAGTACACCACCAGCACAGCACTTTATGGGGTTTGGGCCTCATAAGGCTGAGAGTCTGTGGGTGGCCTATAAACCAATCTTAAGAAGTTCAGCTTTTGCGGGGAGGTTCTCTGAGCACTTACAGCACACACAGGAAACTGGGATGCCTACAGAGACAGTTCTCTATGTCCTTTATTCATTATTAATAAACACTGTTTTAGCAATTTAGTGTCTTCCCTTCTGCAAATAAATATGGTTAACACAAAATGCTATCCAGACTCTTTAAATAATTTTTTTTTAAAGAAAAATTCTTTTATAGTCCAGGCTCACATCGCACTCTAAGTAATCCTCCTGCTTCAGTCTCCTGCATGCAAGGACTATAGGTGTTTGTCACATCTGATTAAAACTTTTTTCTTTAAAAAATACACACAGAAAGAGAGAGGGAGAGGGAGAGGGGGAGGGGGAG
>NW_022196913.1:96328183-96330663 GCF_008632895.1 Mastomys coucha
CACCCACTCCACCAGCCCCGCCCCGCCCCCGCCTCTCACCCTCCCAGGCCCCGCCCACCCGTAATCACGCAGTCTTCCTCATCCTGGGCTCCGCCCTCACGCTGCACCGGGTCCCGCCCGCCCGGCTCTTCCATCCGGAAACGTGCTGGCGGTCTAGTCTGTTGTCCTGTCCTCCTGGGAGACTGGCTGCAATTGCGGCAAGCCGGCTGTTTAGTTGTGCTGTGAGCCACAGCTTCGGGTCATGGAGGGGGACGGCCCCGCCGCCACCGCCCCGCAGTACCAGCCAGCCTGCCCCACGCGGGACGCGTGTGTCTACAGCAGCTGCTATTGGTGAGAGAGCGCTGGCGCAGTCCCCGGGAATCTGCGCGTTTTCGCGCGCCGCCAGCCACCGATGCGTCCCTCTCGCGGTCCTACCCCGAGCGCTGCCGGCCTACACTGCCGGGTTTGGCGCCGGGATGAGGAGGGTTGGGAACGCATTACTGGTCATCTCAGCTGAGCCTGGGCAGTGGGGTGGAGTCGAGGCGTCTTAGTGCATCGGGATCAGGTAGGGGAGTTAGGCTGGAGACCTACCTGGTAACTGTTGAAGTCTGTATTGATTCAAGTATAGGTCTTTTTAATTTTAAAGACAGTGGAGACACAGAGTTTGTGGTAGCCGGAAATCCAGTTCACGCAACTGTCTGTCCTGATTACCGTTCTGGCGTGATGATAATGGTTGCTTTTGCACCGACCTTGCCATATGCTAAGCATTGTTTTGGGTGCATGGTGTATATAATCTCAGTTGAACCTCTCAGGAATTCCAAGAGGTAGGTACTGTTATGATTGCAGCTTTGAGGAACTCTGAGGTACTGAAAGGGTGACCTCAGGATTGTGAGGTTAGTGCTCTAGGCTGCTTCTGCAAACACTGTTCACATTGGCTTTTTTGCCCCTAGGCCTCACCTTCCTTTTGTGTAGGGACTGCTTCCCCTACCCTGGAGAAACCTCAGGGTCATTTAAATATACTCCTCCTCACTCTATCTACCTTGTCACTCAACCAAGGACTCTTAAGAACTTAACAGTTATTCAGCTGCGACCACTTTAGCCGAAGTCCAAGTGCTTGCTCTGGTTCTCAGCCTTCCAATGCTGCGACCCTTTAATACAGATCCTCTTGTGGTGATCCACAACTGTAAGAACTTCGTTGCTATTTCACAACTAATTTTGCTATTGCTATGAATCATAGTGTAAATATCTGATATTCAACTCCATGGCCCACAGATTGAGAACGGATGGTAGAGCGATGTCTTGGAGACAGGCTCTATGGTGACTATTGACAGTACAAAGAAAGGTTGTGGTTTGTCCCACATCACACAATTAAGTGGAATGAGATCTGGAGTCAGTGTGGTGGTTGGGAGTCCTTCCTTTTTAACTGTTGCATTGTAGTTCTGCTCCACCTGGTTTCCAAGTCCTGCTAGCTTTTAATCTGGAACATCTACTCTGTGTCTTACATTTATTCAGTAAATATTTCATAGGGATGTGAAATATATGTTGGTTTATTCTATGCAGTAAACAATGTAGATAAATTTCCTGGCAGTGCCAGTGACCAGCCTCGGCTAGGTCTGGATTTCTGAAGGAAGGGTGATTGGGAGCAGTGGCAAAAAGTGTTCTGCTGGTGTGGCTCTCTTTCTCTCTCTCTCTCCCCACGCTCCTGATTTGTATCCCCCCCCATCTCAGTTAATGAGTCCCTCCTCTGCGCTTTCTTTATGCATCTTTAATGGACCCTCTGGGATGATTGGTGCTTTGCCTGTAGGCCTCTTTCCATCTGTAGTCATTAATTCATTATCTAAGCACTTAGCTGTGATTTGTGACTTATGCCCTTTGTGTATGGTTAAGCTCAGAATTTCTGTAGACTAGACCAACACACATCTTCTCAGAACTTGGATAAAAATTTTATGGGGTGTGCTCAGAGCAGGGGGCCTGAAGAATGGCTTCTCTGTTTACAACACACCCAAGAAGAATCTGGGACCATTGTAATGAGGGGCACAAGCCGTTTCCTCTCTATAAGTGGGTCCCCTACATGTGTCTCCCCTATTCACCCACATGGCTTCCAGGCAAACCAGTGTGACAGGACTCAGTATTGGGGGAAGTGCTCCAGTATTTAGTTGGGCAGGGGTGTCGATGTCTAGAGCATAGTTGGTTGCTGTGTGAATAGTCCACGGGTGGTCTGACAAATGAAGACTCAACCTGAGTTGGTTCTTTCTTCATCACCTGGATCCCCAGGAGTGCACATAGGCCTTTACCCTCTGAGCTATTTTGCTCTCCCTGAATCTTTTTTAAAAGGGTCAGTGGGGGGTGGGGAACTAAAGGTACTGGCCACCAAACTGCAGGACCAGAGTTCAGTCCCTGGGATCCACAATCCCTGAAAAGTTGTCTTTTGACTTCCACACATGCACTGTAGCATGCACAAATCTCTCTCTCTCTCTCTCTCTCTCTCTCTCTCTCTCTCT
>NW_022196913.1:96330801-96336231 GCF_008632895.1 Mastomys coucha
CCTCGAACTCAGAAATCCGCCTGCCTCTGCCTCCCAAGTGCTGGGATTAAAGGCCTGTGCCACTACTGTCCGGCAAAAAAGCATGTTTCTGTAATACTTTTAGTTTAATATAATTTCATAAATTTCCTGCATGCTTTTTCTGTCCTTGGGTAGTAAGGTGTGGATGACTAGAAATTGGTCCTGACACCCTGAGTGGTAGGCCATGAATAGAGCTTTTTTTTTTTTTTAAGATTTATTCATTTATTTTATGCGTATGAGCACACACTGTAGCTGTACAGATAGTTGTGAGCCTTCGTCTGGTTGTTGGGAATTGACTTTTAGGACCTCTGCTTGCACGGGTCAACCCCACTCGCTCCAATAGATTCCACTTGCTCGGAGGTGTATATGATTCATTACACAGACACAGGAGCCTAGAGACTGAGCCTGGAAGTCAGCTAGGAGTGCCTGTTCTTGCTGTGTTTGGGAAGGAGGCTTAGTGTGACACTCTGAGCATTGCTTAGGTGGGTTTTGACTATGTCAGATAGCTAATGGCTTGTCACATAGGGATACATTTGTCTGAGACAGAGTGTAGGAAGATGAATTTCAGTTTTTAAAAGAACTTGGGTTGTTTTGTTTTGTTTTGTTTTGTTTTTGAGAAATGATTTCTTTAGCCCTGGCTGTCCTGGAACTCATTCTGTAGATCAGGCTGGCCTTAAAACACAGAGATCTGCCTGTCTCTGCCTCTGGAGTAATAGGATTAAAGAAACGTGCCACCACTACCCAGCTTCTAAAAGGACTTTTAAAATGATTTCTTTACTTATTTTTAAAATTGAAATGCCTTCAGTTTATTTTAATTTCTTATATGTGTGTGAGTGTGTATATGTTTGTGCTTATGAATGTGTCAGATTCCCCTGGAGCTGGAGTTACAGGCAGTTGTGAGCTGCGATGTGATGCTCAGAGTCAAACTAGGGCCCTGGAGAAGAGCAGTAGGCGCTCTTAATTACCGAGCCAGCCCTATGTATTTTTGAAACAGGTCCTTACTATGTGGCCCAGTCTGGCTTTGAATCTGAAGAGATCTGCCTCCCGAGTACTGGGATTTGTGGCGGGTTACAGCATGGTGTAAGAATGTGAATTTGACAGAGGAGAAAAGCAGGTGCTTAGAGAAGCTCAAAAGTGCAAAGCTGCTTTTCTTGTTAGTGATCGCGTTGGGATTCCAGGGGTATCTCAGCTTCTGGAGTCTTGACTTAGTGTTTTACTGGCCACAGTCCGCCTTCTGTGGTAGGTAAGGGCCCTCTGGGCGTGTGCACACAGTACTGGTTGGCTAGCAGCTGCTGACTGTGCTAAAGCCAGCTGTCAGATGAGGCGGCTGAGGTCTCCTCTAGTTAGATCCTCATTAGTCTTTTGTTTAAATCCAAAAGACAGCTGTTCACTTATGATTATATTGATTAAACCATTGTTTTATTTCAGTGAGGAAAACATTTGGAAGCTCTGTGAATACATCAAAACACACAACCAGTATCCGCTGGAGGAATGCTACGCTGTCTTCATATCAAATGAGAAGAAGATGGTAAGTTGGTAAGTGACTATAGACTGAGATGAGGTTCAGGGGACCTCAGAAGCCAAGTGCAGTACACTGTGCTGTTCTAGCATGCGCTTTGGAACAGCAAACTTCCAAACATTATTTTCACTTAGAGTCAATTTAGAAGTATTTATTCCCTTACTCCTAGTTGATGAACCATGCGATGGTGCCTTTATGCAGATTGTGTTCCCTTCCTTTTGAGACAAGGTCTTATAGTGTAGACTTGGCTGACCTGAAACTCACCGTGTAGTCCGGACTGGCCACAAACTTAGTGCGCTTCTGAGTACTGGGGTTATATAGGCACACTGCAGGTATGGCTTAGAGCTTTTTAAAAATTGTGTTATTAGAGCCATGTAACTCAGATTTTGAAGTAAGGGTTTGTCTCTGAAATTTAAATCAAGCTGTAGTAAAACTTTTGTGACTCATTAGAAGCAGCCCATTGTGTTGTCTCATTTGGAGTTAATAGAAAGTCTATGAACTAGGCAAGGTTTATTTTATTGACTTCCCTTCTGGTTTTAGAGACAGGGCTCATGTTACCTAAGCACTGTAGCCTCACCCTCATTGAATAGCCAGGACTGGGATTACAGGCATGTACTGCCATGACCTGCTAACTTTCTCCACATAAAAGTGAAGAAGGAAGCTGGGTGATGGCAGATGCATTTGGGAGGCAGACACAGAGGCAGGCAGATCTATGAGTTCAAAGCTAGCCTGGTCTACAGAGTGAGTTTTAGGACAGCCTGGGCTACATAGAAAAACCCTGTCTCAAAAAATAAACCAAAAAACATGAAGAAGGAAAGATGCCTTTTCATGAGGCAGACCTCTTTAGGTGTCATGAATAACTGAATGGGAAGGTAGGGCTTGACCTGCCTGGCCTTCCTTCTGTCCCTAGTCCAGGCCTTTCTGCTCTCTCGAGGATACTGTGCTATTCTCACCCTGGAGGATACTTACACTTAAGATTTGGACTTCATCCCTTCACATTGATGCTAACTGCTCAGAAACATAAACATTTTGATTTTTTTAAAAAAGATTAATTTCTTTTTATTTCATGTGCATTGGTGTTTTGACTGCATGTATGTCTGTGTGAGGGTGTCAGTCCCTCTGGAACTGGAGTTATAGACAGTTGTGTGCTACCATGTTGGTCCTGGGAATTGAACCTGGGTCCTCTGGAAAAACAGTTTAACCACTGTTAAACTCTCCATCTCTCCAGCCCCAACATTTTTGATTTAAGATTTAATTTAGTTAACTCAATTATTTTTTTTTCTGTGATAAGGTTTCACTATGTAGCCTTGGCTGGCCTGAAACTATGTAGACCCGGCTTGCTTCAGATTCACAGAGAACCACCTGCCTTTGCTTTTGAGTGTTGGGATTAAAGGTGTATGCAAGCATGCTTGACTGATTCTCTCTTTTTTGGAGTATAGTGGGGTAATGTGTGTGTGTTTGCCTACATATATGTCTGTGTACCTTGTGTGCACTGTGCCTACAGAAGCCCGAAGAAGGGGTTGGATTCACTGGAACTGAGTTACATATGTTTGTTAAGCTGCCATGTCTATGCTGGGAACAAATCCTGGGTCCTCTGCAAGAGCAGCAAATACTCCACATTTCTCACCCAACTTATGATTAGTGTATTGCTCATCAGTGTACTGCTTTAGAGGATCTACAAGGATTTGAGTGAAACTCACGGATGCCCTGTATTTTGTAGGTACCTATTTGGAAACAGCAGGCAAGAACTGAGAACGGACCTGTGATCTGGGTAAGATGGCCGCCTGAGTATCTCTGATGTGTTGTTCTGTGTGGCCTCAGAGTGACCAGACTACAGAATTGAAGGGACACCGGAGAAAGGCTATGACAGTTGTTAATAAAAGGATCTTCTAAGAAAGGATGCTATTGTCTGGGGTAGAAGCGCAATGGACATACATTTTTCTCAGTTTTTGTTTTGGGATCTATGATGGTTTGTGTATGAAATGTCCCCTACAGGCTGCAGTGTTTGAATTCCTGTTCTCACTGGGGATACTGTTCTGCTGTTCTGTAAGGTCGTGGAACCCATGAGGCCCCGAGGCCTAGCTATTAGAAATGTGACATTGGGCTGGGCGGTGGTGGCGCACGCCTTTAATCCCAGCACTTGGGAGGCAGAGGCAGGAGGATTTCTGAGTTTGAAGCCAGCCCTGGTCTACAGAGTGAGTTCCAGGACAGCCAGGGCTACACAGAGAAAGCCTGTCTCGAAAATCCAAAAAATAAAAAAAAAAGAAAGAAAAAAATATGTGTTATTGGGATTGGGCCCTGAAGGTTTTTCCTATCCGTGGATATGATGGGTGTTCTCTTCTCTCTTGCTCCCAGCCTGTTGTCGTGTGAGGAGCAGTTGCCTCCTGTTCGTGTTGCTGTGGACAGTCACTCCCATCATTATGCCTTTCCCATAGGGTTGATTGGCTGTAGTCTCTGAAACCATGAGCTAAAACGAATGTGCCCTCACTTAGGTTGTCTGTGTCAGGTGTGTGGTTCTGGAGCTGGGAAATGTGGACAGAATCTCTCAGCAGTGTCACACAGGGAATCCGAGGCAGGGTCTTTCTGTGTAGTTTTGGTTGACCTGAACTTTCCAGTTCTCCTGTCCCACCTCCCAAGTGCTGGATTTAGAGATATGTTTTGGCCACCGTGTCTGGCTTATAGTTATTTTTATAAATGTCGAGTATAAGAGAAAAATTTGTGATTTCCCAGTCTTGTACCTGGGCTGCATTAGGTGCTTTTTCCATACAGCCTGGCTGCGTGTTTGACTTATCTGCAGGCTGATTAAAAGTAAAGTTGCCGTGTTAGTTCATCTAGAGAAGGCTTCAAAATTTAGTGCTAGTTCCTGCGCAGGTTCTCTCCCCCCACCCCACCACTCCTGGCTTAGTGTTTTTCTGAATATTTATTTTATTATTTGTCTCTTGCATGTGTGTGTGCATGTGTAGCAGGTGCACACAGAGGTGTGAACACAACTTTGTAGTGTTGCTTCTTACCTGCTCTGTGGAGGCAGTTTCTATTGTTTCTCTTGCCTTACTGCTGACTCTAGGCTTGATGGCCTGTGAGCTTGAGTACCTCTCTGCACCTTGCACCTCGCAGCAGGAGTGCTGGCATTGCAGATGTTCACCACATCCATGGACTTTTTACGTGGGTTCCAGGAGTTGAAGTTGAATTGTCAGGTTTTTGTGGCTGGTTCCTTTTCTGGCTGGTTCCTTTTCCTGCTGAGTCACCCTTGGCTAAGTCATTCTAAAGTAAGTCCTAGGTAAAGGTGACTGGCAGTTGAGAAACAGGCTTGTTGTGGTGGAGGAGAGTGTAAAGGTCATCAGGCCAGGAGGAAGTGGGACTCTTAGGGGGCAGCAGCTCTTAACTCATGTGGAGGGGGTGCACTGGATAGATCACATTTCTACTTTCCTCAGTTGGAGCTGGAGCTGCAGGGAGCATTGGGCAGTGTTTCCTGTGTTGATTAGCCTTCCATCCCATAGGGAAGGTGTTAGCATACTGAGGAAACCATCCCATAGGGAAGGTGTTAGCATACTGAGGAAACCATCCCATAGGGAAGGTGTTAGCATACTGAGGAAACAGAGGTGCGATAAGAATTCAGGTACTGTTAGAGCGCTTTTAAGCTCAATGGGTATTCTGGTGCATTTTCTCCTGGGGTTGAAGCCCCAGCCTGTGTTCATGTCCCTTGAGAGTCCCATGTCCTCCCAACCATCAGCTGGTGCTGGCAGGGCCCAGTATCTGGGACTGAGAATAAGAGGTAGCGCCCATTCTGTCAGCAGGCAGGGCTGTGAGACCTGTCTTTGTCCTTCTCCCTTGAGATGAAGTCTTTCTTTCTCAGGCAGATGAGAGCTTGGCTGCTTTGTTTTGTTTCCTTTTTT
>NW_022196913.1:96336241-96344376 GCF_008632895.1 Mastomys coucha
TCTTCGCCCTAAGCTCAGGAAGCCCCCTACTGTTAGCAGGTTGGAGGGCCACTTACTTCCTGTCACTGTAGGTAGTACAGGAGATGAGTCAGAGTAGAGGAAAGGTTTTGTGCTCATTTCTGGTTTCAGTCCATGACTGCTTGGCTCTGCGTTTGCACCTGCAGTGAGGCAGGAGCACGTGGTGGGGCAGGGCTATCTGTCTTAGGGCCAAGGAGAAAAAGAAGAGGAAAGGACTGGGCTCCCAATATCTCCTTCAAGCATATGCCCCAGTAACCAGGAGACTTCTCACTAGGCTGTGTTTTTGTTTTTAAGGTCTCAGTATGTAGTTCTGGTTGGCCTGGAACTCTGCATGTATATCAGACTGGCCTTGGCCTCACAGGGACCCACTTGCCTCTCCCTCTTGAGTGTTGGGATTAAAGTATGTGTCACCACATCCATCCTGGCTTCACCTCTTGAAGCCTGCACTGCCTGTCTAATGTCACCCTGATAAGTAAACCTTCCACACAAGGTTTTTTTGGGGGGAGAGCGAAGATCCAAAGTTTGGAAGATCTCTTTGTAGCTGCCTCCTTTTGCATTCATATGTGTGAATAAGTGTATGCTTCTGAATGAACATGTCCATCTTTAGATGATCAAACTTTAACATATAATACAAAATACGTCTATGACCTACAATCAGTTTTCCTGTTCAGCTACAGAACATGGGATATTACGGAACAGTGTGTCACACACTCTGTTTGTTTGGCTACTTCCCAGTCACTGGCCATTTTTCAGTATTGAGCCTTTGCATTTTATTATCATTTAGCTTTGCTATTACGAGGAGGGTGATGTTAGCCTGACAGCTGCTTTCCTGCTGATGCTTGTGCACTGACCCTGTGATGTTGGAATCGACCGTCCTCCACTAACTGGGTTAACCTCAGTGATTATTATTCCTAGGATTATCATGTCGTTCTGCTTCATGTGTCAAGGGAAGGACAGAGCTTCATATATGATCTTGATACTATTTTGCCATTTCCCTGCCCTTTCGACATTTACATAGAAGATGCCCTTAAGTCTGATGATGACATTCATCCACAGTTTAGGAGGTGAGGAAATTCAGTACTAAGTTACTGATTTTCTGAAGTAAGATTTGATGTTCACAGAAGTCCTCTCTCCTCCTGCCTTCTCTCCCTCTCCTTTCCTCAGTCTTTTTCTTTCCTCTCCCCTCCCTTTTCCCTTCTGTCTCTGTCCTCCTATTTCTGCATTATTGGTGTGCCTGTTCTATAAGAACTTAAGAGCATCTTAAAGCTTTAAAGGTTCTTCATCGTACAAAGGGTTGGTGGCATTATAAATATTAGTGTTGTGAGGACCAGCCAACCTTGAAGACCCAAGCTCCATCTCTGGGATCCACATGGTGGAAAGAGAGAATTGATACCTATAGATTACCTTTGAACACACACACACATACACACACACACACACACACACACACACACACACACGCATGTGTTAAGAAAAAAGTGAGATGAGCTTCTCAACATTTTCTTCCAGATGTGTTGAGGATTTTTTCTCTTCTTCCTGGAGTGTGAGCGTGGCTAATGTCAAAATCAAGAAAGTTGCAAGGCAACAACAAAAATCCTATCCTTTGCCCATTACGTGCAATATTATCAGTATTATGTGCCCCTTATGCATGTATAAAAACAACTGGGTAGATTTATCCTCTGTCCTTTCATAGCTTGGGGTTTCAATCATCTCCTTCAGCCTACTTAATAGGTAATAGCACGTATATGTGTATGCATTAGTATCGGGGCAAACCCTCCCGAGTAGCCTTGTGTATGTCATAGAACAGAGTCCATTATAGCAGTGAGCTGGATTGCCAGCTGTGGTACCTTCCTGATATAAGCGTGTGTTGATTTACCTGCAGGAAATTTAGAGTGGTTCGTGCTGACTCCTACTTGAAGAACTTCGCTTCTGACCGGTCTCACATGAAAGACTCCAGTGGGAACTGGAGGGAGCCTCCTCCAGAATACCCCTGCATTGAAACTGGAGGTGAGCCAGGGGCTTTGCCGCTCACTGCACATCCACGGCTCCCTTAGTCAGGTTTTTTGTTTGTTTTTGTTTTTCTTTTTCCCCAGGACTGGGTTTCTCTGTGTTAGCCCTGGCTGTCTTGGAACTCACTCTTTAGACCAGGCTGGCCTAAAACTCGGAACTCAGAAATCCACCTGCCTCTGCCTCCCAAGTGCTGGGATTAAAGGTGCGCGCCACCACCGCCCGGCGGGTGTGAACTCTTAATGAGGGTTCTGACTGAGTTCTGAGTCTCAGTGAGAGGTTTCATAAGGAAAGAAGCAACAACAAAAACTGTGATTGCTTCCTCATATCCTACCCTAGCTCTTAGTGACAACTATGAAAGCTGTGTTAGGAGAAGGCGACTGGCTACCCAGGAGCTAGCCTGGGCACATAGTGCCTTCAGCAGGGACCCATTTCTCATGTAGATGTGGATTCCTGAAGCCCAGTACACAGAAGGTCATTAGCACACATGACCTTATCAGTCCTTTGGCTTCGATGGTAGCTCCTTAGGTGCCGTTACTCACTTTATTGTCAGGCTTTAGTTAGCTTCTGCACATATGAATGTAATCTGTAATGGGAGCTGAGAAGATGGCTAGGTTGGTGCCTGCCAAACAAGCATGGGGACCTGATTTGGAGCCACTCCCCCCCACCCCCAATACCCCTGTCTCCTAGAGACAGAGTTTTTGGAACTCACTTTGTACATCAGGCTGACCTTGAACTCACAGATCTAGTTGCCTCTGCTTCCCAAATGCTGGGATTAAAGGTGCCCACAACAGGCTGGGCAGCGGTGGTAACAGGCCGGGCAGTGGTGGTAACAGGCTGGGCAGTGGTGGTACAGGCTGGGCAGTGGTGGCGCACGCCTTTAATCCTAGCACTTGGGAGGCAGAGGCAGGTGGATTTCTGAGTTCGAGACCCACCTGGTCTACAGAGTGAGTTCCAGGACAGCCAGGGATATACAGAGAAAACCTGTTTCAAAAAAAATGAAAAAAAAAAAAAAAAAAAAAAGAAAACAAAGAAACAAAAAACAAAGATTTTTTTGTTGTTTATTTTAAAATTTTAGGTATTTTGATTTTTTTAAATTAAAATATAATTATATTGTTTTCCCCTCTCCCTTTTAATTTTTAAACTTTATTTTTAGATTATTTTATTTTACATGTATGAATGTTTTGCTTGCATGTGTGTCTGTGCACCACATGGAGCTGAGGAGGTCATATGGGAACATTGGCTCTCTTGAAGCTGGAGTCGTGAGCCACCATCCAGGTGCTGGGACTCAAATCTGGGTCCTCTGTAAGAACAAGTGCTCTTAACTGCTGAGCCTTCTCTCCAGCTCCTCCCTTTTATTTACTTATTTTAAACTTATAAATGAGGGCGCTCTCTTATTTTAACTTATTTCACACAGGATCTCACTGTGTATTCTTGGCTGGCCTGAAACTCACTGTGTAGACCAGGCTAGCCTAAAGTTCATAGAGATCTACCTGCCTCTTCCCCCGAGGGCTGGGATTAAAGGTGTATGCCACAATGCCTCTAGCTCTTAAAAAAAGAAAAAAGAAAAGAAAGAGAACAGATTTCTTTTGTTTTATGCATGATTGCTTGCCTGCATGCATGCACCCTCAGACCGTGAGAGGGTGGTGCATCCCCTGGAGTTACAGATGCTTGTGAGTTCCGTGTGAGTGCTGGGAACTGAGCCTGGGTCCCCTGCAATGGCAGCCAGTGCTCTTAGCTGCTGAGCCATCGCTCCTGCTCCCTTAAGAGTATTTAATATGCATATGCTCTTTCCTTGCCATTTATATTGAAGACAGTGGAGCAGAAGTGACAGCTCACTGTTGGTGATTGTGTCCTTGCTGTCCCTTTGAATTTCTCGTAACTCGCCCACTAAGCTTGGAAATCGACAGTTTGATTATGTGTGCGCCCTTTGTACCTTTTATTTTTAAATAATTTTAGGCTTCTAGAAAATTTGCTAAGTAGGACAGAGTTCTTACATAACCCTCCCTCGGATTCCCTTAGTCTTAAGTCTTTTTTTTTTTTAAGATTTATTTATTTATTTATTATATGTAAGTACACTTGTAACTGTCTTCAGACACACTGGAAGAGAGCATCAGATCTTGTTACGGATGGTTATGAGGTACCATGTGGTTGCTGGGAATTGAACTCGGGACCTTCGGAAGAGCAGTCAGTACTCTTAACCGCCGAGCCATCTCTCCAGCCCCTTAAGTTTTCTTTTTTAAAAGGTGTATTTATTTTCAAATATTTTGCTTGTTTTTGTTTTTGTTTTTTTGGTTTTTTTTTTTTTTGAGACAGGGTTTCTCTATGTAGCCCTGGCTGTCCTGGAACTCACTCTGTAGACCAGGCTCAGAAATCCCCCTGTCTCTGCCTCCCACCGCCCTGCTATTTTCAGTTTTTTAATGCACGTGGGTGTTTCACCCGTACCATATGTCAGTATACCTTATGTGTCCAGTCAGAAGAGGGCACCAGATCTCCTTGATCTGGAGTTATAGATGGTTGGGAGCCACCATGTGTGTGGCAGTTGGGCATCAAACCCAGGCCTTCTGGAAAAGCAGTCAGTGTGCTTGTAATTGCTGAGCCACCTCTCCATGTCTTTGGTATTAACAGTAGCATGTAACCATATAAGCGTTAATGATCATACTGTTCAGTTTTTCATGGTGTCTCACTCATTTCTTATTTCTGATGCAGAATCTAACTCAGGAGTATGGCATTTAGTTGTCATATCTTTTTTTTGTTTGTTTGTTTTCCCCAGCCGGTGACAGTTCCCTTTCTTCTTCTCTTGTACAACCTTGATAGAAGACTATTGGCTATTACCTGCTGGAGCATCTTCCATAGGCTGATGTGATGCTGTGTCTTGAAGACATTGCTGTGTGTTTAAAGCAAGAACATTGCCAGAATGATCTTGAACTCCTGTTTATTTGAATGGACTCCTCTCCCCTTAGGTCTCTGGGTTCTAACTAACCTGCTAACTTGAAATCTATTTCAGCAGACACTTTTATGTTCTTTTCTAGACTCCAAAATGAACCTGAATGACTTCATCAGCATGGACCCTGCAGTAGGATGGGGAGCTGTCTACACGCTGCCCGAGTTTGTGCATCGGTTCAGCAGCAAAACCTACTGAGCCTGATACTAGGCATGCGACTAGAGAAGCTCTAGGGTCTGAATGAACCATCCTTCCGTTTAAGAGAGCAGCGGGGTACAGGTGGCCTAGGGGTATATAGTTCTCATTAAATTTGAGTGGAAATATTAGTGAACACAGATAAAAATGAATGAATAAGCCTCCACCCCCTTTTTTTTAGCCTGGGGATCTACCCCAGAGTTCTATCTCCAAGCCTAATCAGTCAGTCCCCAGCCTCAGATATGCCACATCTGGTGTGTGGTTGCTAAACTGTTCCCATGGGTTGCTTACTTCAGTGTGTGATGCTGTAGGCCAGCAGTTGCTTCTATAAAACTTGAAGTGTGGACTTGGAGGCAGCTCCTTCTGTCTGCTCCCTCTGCTTCCTGTCTGCCTGGACTCTACACTCTCTGAGCGCAGGGTTGTGGCCTGTGGCTCTAAGACTCTGTTGCCCATTAGAGGTCCCGGTAAAATGTTTCTAAAGACAGCTCTGCTGCTTGGTAAGAGACAGTATTGTGAGCTGAATCAGCTGTAAGTATTAGTCTTTTTGGACTACGATGTTTAAAAAAATTGCAGGTATCTGTCTTGTCTGAGTGTTATTTGGCCCATTTATATATGTAGTTTTAAATAAAATTGACTTAAAATTAATTTTGCTTTTGAAGAATCTGTACCTTTTTTTCTGAGGTGGAATTGGGCAGTGTTGATGATCGAATCCATGGCCACGTTGAGTTTGTAGCAGGTACCAAACCGCTGAGATAAACTCATGCCAGTCTGTGTGTGTACCGGAGGTTGATGGTAATTATCTTTCTCAATGATTGTCCCTTATTTTGGGGGACAAGGTATCTCACTGAACCTAGAGCTCACTGATTGTGCTACCCTGCCTGTCTAGTGAGCCCAAGGGTTCTCTTGTCTCTGTCTCCTCAGCTGTCATGGGGGTTATAGGCACATGCTGTCTTGCTTAGCTTTTCGAGTGTCTCGGGGGTTGAACTCAGCTCCTCATACCTATGTGGCCACCACTTTACTGATAGCCGTCTTCCCTCGTCCCCTTCATGTCAGTCTAGATCAGAAATGCCTAAGAATGTCTCAGTTATAGATGAAAAAAAAAAAAACAATTCAAAGCAGAATAAAACAAAATATTGTTTTATAGTACATTAGCCCACCTGCCTTGTAGAAGATACCTTAGAAATTTGCCTTCAGTCTTATATTTTAAGTAAAGACTTTTTGCATAAAAGATAATGATATCCCTCATTTGTGGTTCTGCTGTACAACATAAAAGTGTTATTTTGTTTGTTTGTTTTGTTTTTTGTTTTTAGACAGTCTTTCTGTGGAACATAGGCTGACCCAATATGCCCTGTGTAGCTGAGGCTGGTCTTAAACTCATGGCAGTCTTCTCACACCAAGCTTAATGAGCAATTTCTTACAGGAAGTATGTCTGACATTTTGCTCTTAAGATCAGTTTTCTACTTAAACTTTCTGAGCTGGAGTGATGGCTCAGTGGTTAAGAGCACTGGTTGCTTTTTCAGAGGTCTTAAGTTCCATTCCCAGCAACCAAATGGTATCTGCAATGGGCTTTGATGCCCTCTTCTGGTGTGTCTGAAGATAGCTATAGTGTTCGCATGTAAAATAAATTAATAAATCTTAAAAGAGAGAGAGAGAGACTTTTCATTTGATAGGAGCCCTCTACCATTTGATTTATTCAGGGGTCTTACTAGGTTAGGAAATGTTACTTCCCCCTGGGTTTGTGTGTTTAAGATGAATCTAGTAGGAAGCCATTGAACTTTTATGTAAGAATTGGGGAAATGTCTTTGTGTGTGAGAAGGGATACACAGGTGTATATGTAGAGACTAGAAGTCAACTTTAAGTGTTATTCTTCAGTAACTGTCTACCTTAATTTTTTTGAGACAGTGTCTCACACTGGGACCTGAGACTGACTGCCTAATTCTGGTGAGCAAGCTCCAAGGATCTTCCTGTCCCTGCCTCCCTAGGCTGAAATAGCAAGCGGAGCCTACCATACCTAGTTCTCAAAGTTTTTAATTTAGGTGTGTGTGTTTGTGTGTGTGTGTGTGTGTGTGTGTGTGTGTGTGTGTGTTAATCCCAGCACTTAGGAGGCAGAAGCAGGAGGATCTCTGTGAGTTGGAGGACAGCTTGGTCTATAGAGTGAGTTTTAGGATAGCCAGGGTTATATAGAGAAACTCTGTTTCAAAAACAGCAACCACAAAAATTTAATTTAAAATTAGGAGTGGGGCTGGGGAGATGGCTCAGCGGGTAAGAGCAACAACTGCTTTTTCGAAGGTCCTGAGTTCAAATCCCAGCAACCACATGGTGGCTCACAACCACCTGTAATGAGATCTGACGCCCTCTTCTGTTGCATCTGAAGACGGCTACAGTATACTTATTTACAATAGTAAATAAATCTTTGGGCCTGAGTGAGCAGGGTTGACTGGAGTGAGCAGAGGTCCTAAAAGTCAATTCCCAACAACCAGATGAAGGCTCACAACCATCTGTACAGCTACGGTGTGTACTCATATGCATAAAATAAATAAATACATCTTTAAAAATAAAATGAAATAAAATTCAGAGTGCTGGCCGTTATCAGTTGACAGTGTGTCATTCTTGCAGAGTATCTGAGTTTCATCCCCAACACCCACATCTGGCAACTCACAACTGCCTATAACAACACGCACATGTATATAAAAACATGATTGAAAAATGTTTTTCAGGGGCTGCAGAGGTGGCTCAGCAGTTAAGAGCACTAGCTGCTCTTCTTGAGGACCTGGGTTTAGTTTCCAGCCACCCACATGGCAGCTCACACCTGTCTGTAACTCCAGTCCATAGTTCCAGTTTCTGGGTTTCTGACATCCTCATACATGCACACAAAACACCAATGAACATAGAATTAAATTTTTTTTCAATTCAGTTAATTGTGTGTATTTGTGCGTGCGTGCGTGCGTGCGTGCGTGCGTGCGTGCGTGCG
>NW_022196913.1:96344585-96348397 GCF_008632895.1 Mastomys coucha
TGACTGAGCCACCTTCCCAGCCCCAGAACAAGACAGTTTCTTTTTTATAAGTTTAAGTTAAAGTGGACCCCACACTTGAATATCCTCATGGATATTTGAATGATCATGGGTGGTCATTTAAAAGATTCATGGCTAAACCAAAAGAAGGTAAGTTGGCATACCGTCTGACAAATACTTTACCCTGAGCAAAGTATCAAGGCCCAGAGGATTGTACTTTCATTTGCAAATTGCGTTTTGGAAAGGCCGTTTTTTGTTTGTTTGTTTTTTATTTTGGCCTACATTGTGAGCATATGTCAAATTTGGGCCTGGAAATGTATGTCTACTACGAGTCAGTGGGAAAAGCCACTTGCAGCCAGGTATGGTGACCCAAGTTCAATTCCAGAACATACATGGTGGAAGGGAGAATTCACACACAATTTTTGTTTCTTAAAAGAAACAAAAGTTTGTCTAATACAGTTCAGATAATGTCCGTATGGAGGTTTGGACTTCCCAGCCACCTGGAAATTGAAATTGTCTAGCCTTACAGTAGCCATTCCCTTGTAGCCCTGGCTGTACTTAACTTCCAGACTCTTCTTCCCAAGTATTTGGATTATAGGTATCCACCACCATGCCCAGCTTGATTTCTGTCAGTTCTAAGGGAAGTATGGGTTCCTTAGAAGATCACCGATCGAGGTTCCTCCCTCCTCTGTCCCTCTCTTCCTTCCTCCCTCCCTCCCTCTGTCTCTCTCATTTATGATTCTTCTTCAAAGTCGTCATTGTTACTGGAGCTCGCCTTCAGACTGCCCCCTGTGTATTTCTGGTTGCTTTTCTCTGAGGTCAGGTTGCTTTGTATTTCTTTGCTTTGAGTCAAGGTCCTACCCTGGAGCTCAGGCTGGTAGAGAACTCACCATGTGACCCAGCCTGGCCTCAGATCTATTGCAGTCCTCTTGTCTCAGCTTTCCAGCTGTTGGGATTATGGATGTGAGCCATCATGTGTAACCTGGGGTCCAGAATGCCAAGTCCCTGTTTGTTGGATCTCTGGACAATGACAGTGAAGTGCTGCTGAATTCTTGCGTTTGAATAGCACATCTAGTTACTTTTGCATCACTGTGACTAAGCTACAACTTGACAGTTTAAGGGATGAAGGGCTTTTTTGGCTTGTGGTTTCAGTATTCCCTGGCAAAGAGGGAATGATGGATCAGGAGACAGAATGCACCAAGGCATGATAAGAACCAGGGCCTGGATATAATCTTCAAAGACCTGTTCTTAGTAGCTTACTTCTGCCACCTTGGCACTCCTAAAGGTTCCATAGCTTCTCTGTTCAGCATAGCTGGGAAATGAGTATGCAAACACCAGTCTGTGGAAGACGTCTAATGTTCAAACAGTGACAACTGAGTTCTGTCTTTTTCTTCAGATTTATGCCATCGTTTTCCAGGCAGGTGCTTCAGGGCTTAACTGAGTTTATTCTCCATTTTGGTCTGCAGGGTAAGTTACAAATAACTTTTGCACATAGCGAAGAACACAAGGAATTGATTTAATTTTCTTTTTTTTTTTTTTTCCGAGACAGGGTTTCTCCGTATAGCCCTGGCTGTCCTGGAACTCACTTTGTAAACCAGGCTGGCCTCAAACTCAGAGATCCACCTGCCTCTGCCTCCCAAGTGCTGGGATTAAAGGCGTGTGCCACCACCACTTGGCTTTGTTGTTGTTGTTGTTGTTGTTGTTTTTTGACAAGGAACTGATTTAATTTTATTTTGCCATTCTTGGTGAGCATCTAATTCCAGCCCCTGGTCAAAAACATGAATGTAAAGTTTCTTGTCTTGTGTCTATCCTAAGACTAGGTGCTCGCACACACACACAGTGGTTTCTTCCTTTAAGCTAGTCACATAGCCCAGTGTTGAGGGCGAGCTGCCCTTTACCCTCTCGGTCCGCAGAAATTGTGGCCTTGACCATAAGCTACAGTCGGTGTCTCATGGAGCCTGACTTTTAATAATAACTGTTCATTATCAAGGGAGGAGTACTAGCAACATTTCCCTTAGAGTCAATGGTCTTTCCTGAGGTTTCTATCGGGACCGAAGGTGTTGAGCAATTTCTTGGAAGAATGTTGGAAGCGAATCAAAGCGCAGAATGTTAATAACGTCATACTGAGCTGGGTACACGTCTTTCCTGCTACCATGTGTGATGGATGAGTCTGTCCATCCAGGACCAGCAGGGTGCAGAGCTTCATTCAAACTCTTGGGGCTAGAGTCTGAGATCTTGTCCCCGTACTCAGATTACGAGGAAGGAAAAAATAAAATAAAATTTCAGTCATAGCTCTCCATTACTGCTTGATATTTGCTAATCCGGAAGCCTCTCTGGGCTGTCTTACCTGATAGACTTGTTTTGAGCCTCAAGTGAGACTATATAGGAGTGGAGAGGAAGAAGAGAGAATGGTTTATATCCCGAAGATCAATTTTGTGTATTTGTATTTTTGGTGTGTGTGCCTATGTATATATTTGTGTGTGTGTGTATGTGTGTATGTGTGTGCATTTGGGGGCTTAAAGTTGGTGCCACATGTTTTCCTTGATCTCCTCTTTACTTCCTGAAGCAGGATTTCTTGTTGAACTCAAGGCTTAGCAATGCTGGCCTTACTAAGGACTCTGCCTCCTCCTTTCTTACAGGTAGCTGCCACACCTGCCCAGCTTTTAGGTGGGTTCTGGGATCCATATTTTTTTTAAGGTTTATTTATTTATTTAATGTATATGAATACACACTGTAGCTGTACAGATGGTTGTGAGCCTTCATCTGGTTGTTGGGAATTGAATTTAGGATCTCTGCTCACTCAGTCCCTGCTTGCTCTGGCCCAAAGCTTTACTTATTATTATACATAGATACACTATAGCTGATTTCAGCCTCACCAGAAGAGGGCATCAGATCTCATTATGGGTGGTTGCTGAGATTTGAACTCAGGACCTTCGGAAGAGCAGTCAGTGCTCTTACCCACTGAGCCATCTCTCCAGCCCTGGGATCCATATTCTTGTTGATTCTTAGGGTTTCTGTTGCTGTGATGAAATACCATGACCAAAAGTGACTTGGGAGGGAAAGGGTTTTTTTCACATACACTTCGCTATTACACTTCCTCATTGAAGGCAGGCAGGGCAGGAACACAGACAGTAGAAACTGGTGGCAGGAGCTGATACAGAGGTCATGGAGGGTGCTGCTTACTGGCTTGCTCCTCATAGCTTCCTCAGCCTGCTTTCTTATAGCAACCAGGACCTTCAGCCCAGTAATGGCACCACCCACAATGGGCTGGAAGCCCCTCCCCTATCAATCACTAATCCCCTCCAAACTTGCCTACAGTCTGGTCTATAGGAGCAATTTTTCTTTTTTCTTTTTGTTTTTTTCGAGACAGGGTTTCTCTCTGTAGCCCTGGCTGTCCTGGAACTCAGTCTGTAGACCAGGCTGGCCTTGAACTCAGAGATCCGCCTGCCTCTGCCTCCCAAGTGCTGGGATCAAAGGCGTGCGCCACCACCGCCCCGCAGAAGCAATTTTTCAATTGAGGTTTCCTTTGGTGATCACTCTAGCTGGTGTCAGTTGACATAAAACGGTTGGCGAAAACTAGATTATGTGTATGGCTGTTTTGCCTACATGTACGTCTGTATACCATATACATGCCATGCTTACAGAGGCCAGAAGAGGCATTGGGTCCTCTGGAACTGGAATTACAGAGGCTGTGAGCCTCCAAGTGGGTTCTGGGAATCAAACCCTGGTCCTCTGCAAGAGCAGTGGTTTTTTTTTTTCTTTTTTTTTTATTAGATATTTTCTTTATTTACATGTAAATTTCTCCCTTCCCAGTT
>NW_022196913.1:96348917-96350131 GCF_008632895.1 Mastomys coucha
TACATCTGTATTAGTCAGGTACTGTCAGAGCCTCTCAGGAGATAACTAACTATATTTAGGGTGGCTTGCCCTTCCTTCAGTCTCTGCTCCATTGTTAATCTCTGCCACTACTTCCATGGGTACTTGGTTCCCACTTTTAAGAAGGAATGAAATGTCCATCTTTGGTCTTTCTTCTTCTTGAGTTCCTTGTGGTTTGTGGGTTGTTCTTCCTGTGTTCCAAACTTCTGGGCTAATAACCACTTATCAGAGAGTGCATACCGTGTTTGTTCTTTTGTGATTGAGTTACCTCACTCAGGATGATATTCATTTATATATGAGTATACTGAAACTGTACAGATGGTTGTGAGTTATCATGTGGTTGCTGGAAATTGAACTCAGGACCTTTGCTAGCTCCAGCCCTGCTTGCTCCAGCCCAAAGATTGACTTATTATTATATATAAGTACACTGTAGCTATCTTCAGACATACCAGAAAAGGACATCAGATCTCATTACAGATGGTTGTGAGCCACCATATGGTTGCTGGGATTTGAACTCTGGACCTCTGGAAGAGCAGTCAGTGCTCTTAACCGCTGAGCCATCTCTCCAGCCCCTCAGTTCTACTTCACAGTCTGTAATCAGACTTCACCATGGCTTCAGCTACTACATGGCATAGGCCTTGAACTCAGGCAGGCCCATAATCTTGGAATCTTAGCAGTTAGGAGAGAGAGGCAGGGGCATCAGGAGTTCAAAGTCATTCCTGCCTATGCAGTAAGGTTGACAACAGTCTATGAGACTCTTCTTCAAAGCCCTCAAAGAGATGTCTTAATGGAAACCTGAGTTCAAGTCTTCAGCATCCATGTGAAAGATGGGTGTAGAGCTCGTGTCTACAACCCCTGCATCACTGATGCAACAACAGAGGGGTCCCAGGGACTCGCTGGACAAACAGCCTGGCTGTCACTGCTAGCTCCAGGCTTGGTCAGAAACTCTGTCTCAAATACCTGGTAATCCGTAAAGGAGGGTAACCAATGTTGAGCTGTAGTCTCTGAGTGTGCTGATGTAGACAAGTACACATCACTACACACACAGACACACACACACACACACACACACAGACACTCACACTCACACACACACACACTCACACTCACACACACACTCACACTCACACAGACACACACACACAGACACTCACACTCACACACACTCACACTCACACACACACTCACACTCACAC
>NW_022196913.1:96350351-96411909 GCF_008632895.1 Mastomys coucha
TAGACCAGGCTGGCCTTGAACTTAGAAATCCGCCTGCCTCTGCCTCCCAAGTGCTGGGATTAAAGGCGAGCGCCACCACCGCCCGGCTATTTACCCATATTTTAAAAATTAATGAGCACAAATTCTGTTTTTTTTAAATTTTGTTTTCTTGTTTGCTTTTGTTTATCAAGACTGGGTCTCACTATGTAGCCCAGGATGTCCTGGAAATTGTTATGTAGACTAGTCTAGCCTTGGACTCAGAGATTTTCCTTCCCTTGCCTCCAGAGTGCTGGGGTGAAAATAGTGTGCCTAACTTGAATACAAATATTTTAACAGGTATAGCTTGAGCTACTTTGTGCAGTTCAGATTTCATTGATGAAAAGCAGGAAAAGCCGTGGCACATTGATGTTCTGTTCTCCTGGTGTTAGCATGATGTTTTTTAGATGTTCTCATGTGGTCCAGGCTGACCTCAGCTCACCATGTTATCTCATCCTGAGATTACAGGCTTTCACTACCAGGCCTGCTATTACACCATGCTAGGATCAACTTAGGGCTCCTCTTGGCTTGGCTTTCCTCAGGCCCTTGCTAGCCTGCTTGCTCATCGATGCTGACCCTTCTGACTTGACTTCAAGAGAAGAGACCTTTGGACAGCTAAGGGGAGGTCATTGTGCGACTAAGGAGTATGTTTCTATGCCCTGAACAGCTTTGAGCTACCATCCAATGCAGGCTCAGAAGTCCCAGAGCACATACAAAGAGAGGCCTTTATAGTAGATAACCCAGATAAGATCCCAAGAGATGATAAGATCCCAGCACCTCTGTCTACAAGGACTTTAGGAGCTCTGTGTTAGTAACCAGATCAAAGATTATAACACATGATTTTTTTTTCTGGCATTTCTATTGCTTAGAAATATAGATGCTCAGTTGTGTGATGTCTTGTGGGGCCCAAGAGTGCTTCGAGCTCCACACTCAGTGATAACAACTAAGGATAGGCACCTGTATTTATCATTTCATGTCTTATGCATCTTATTATGGATGCTGTGATTTCTCTAAACAATTAATACTGATTTTTATTAATTAATTAATTTGTTTTTTCGAGTCAAGATCTCTCTGTGTAACTTGCTTTGTAGACCAGGCTGGCCTCAGACTCAGAGACCCACCTGCCATTGCCTCCCAAGTGTTAGGATTAAAGGCATGCACCACCATGGCCAGCTTTCTAAAATCATTTTAAAAGAGCATCTTGGAAGCCATAATGATGGCTAATGCTTGGTGAATACTTGCTTGGTTCCAGGTACCACTCAAAGCTTGTATATGAACAGTTAATCTTTACATTGACTTTATGAATTAGGAACCGTAATTCCTATTTTTCATATGAGGATATAGACATGGGTAACTTGCCCAGAGCAGTTAGTAATGAATATCATTTGAACTCTGCTCTGATTGGAGAATTACTGCATCTTAAGAGGATGACCTGGGAACCAATCACTAGGCTCTGTCAGGTCCCCTTTAATCTATGTCCAGTTGCATTTTCAGTTCACAGGTACAGGGTCTTTAAGAGGTCATTGAACTTATAAGCAACATAGGAATACATCCCAGAGTTCAGCATACAAGATCATGCCCATCCTAGTCAAAGAATAAGATAAGTTCCCAGTCTCAGCCTTTCTGCAACTTCCCTTCACCCCAAACAGACCTAGGAATTCACATGATGGAGATTGAGTGGGAGCGATACTGGTAGTTAGGGGTTAGGAGTGGGTGTGTTAAAAAAATGTGTCTCATTTTGGAAACAGAGCCTCACTGTGGCCTAGAATGGCTTGTAACTCCTGATCCTCCTCCTTCAGTCTCATGCCTGACATAGGTATACCACTTCGATCATCTTGTGGAGTGTGGTCTTGAAATCCATTTTGATAGACATTTTGCTCTCTTGGTACACAAGGGGGAGCATCCAGCCTAGGAAAGAGAACTTTGGATGGATGAATAGTCTGCTCTTGGCAGGGAAGAATTCTCTTGCTCTTAGAAATCCTTTCAGTTTTTCCCTGAACGAACTGAAAGCAACTTGCAGACATCATGAAACTTCACCTATAACACCTATAACACTATAAACATCCCTCCTAATTATAGTATTCTTACCATGTCCATGAACTTTATACTGATGCAGCAACCTGGTCTGTGGTCAGATGTCTTCCAGTCTCTGCAAAGAGTTCCTTCTCTTCCGTTTTAAAGATCAATTTATGTGTGTGTGCGCGTGCCTAGTTGTACATACATGCCTTTAATCCCAGCATTTGGAAGGCAGAAAGAGGGGGATCTGAATTTGAGGTCAGCCTGGTCTACACAGAGTTTTCTAGGCCAGCCACATCTGCATAGTGAAAGTTTGTTTCAAACAAAACAACAACAAAAATGTGTTTTCTAGATAAATTGTATATTTAAAACAGCAATAATCTTATACTTTATATAGCAGATGGTAGGACAAGACCAATAAGTAAACGTGGGAGGAAGGGGTAGGGTGGGCCTGGGAGGGACTGGGGGGTGAACATGGTCAAATTATGTTGTATGTAAGTATGAGAGTATGATAAATATTACATTAGTAAAAAGCCACCGTGTCCAGTTCATAGGCATTCAATAGTAACAAACTTATTTGGGGCTAAAGTTTGTGTAACAACCCAAAATATTTCTATATTCTTTCCTAAGAAAGCTACCATAAACTGTGTCTTGAAGTGACTTTTAAAATCTAGGAAAAGGCCAGGTGTGGTAGTGCATGCCTTTAGTTCCAGCAGTGAGGAGACAGAGGGAGTAGATCTCTGTGTGGTTTAAGACCAGTCTGATCTACCTAGTGTATTCCAAGAGAGACAGAGCTAAGTCGGGAGACCCTCAAGTAAAGACAACTTCTGCTCCCTTCAACAAAAACAAATAAAACCTAGGGGGAAAATTGCACTAAGATCATCAAGGGGCAAATATATTCTTAGGGGAAAAAAGATGGTTTTTATTCCTGCATTGAAATACAGCTTCAAGCTGGGGGTAGCAGCTCACACCTTTGATCTCAATACTCAGGAGGCAGATGCAGGCTGATCTATTAAGTTTGAAGCCAGTCTGGTTGTCTACACAGTGAGTTCCAGGACAGCTAGGGCTGTCTGAAATCCTGTGTCAGAAAACCCAAAACCAAAAACCAACCAACCAAATTCTCTCTCTCTCTCTCTCTCTCCCTCTCTCTCTCTCTCTCTCTCTCTCTCTCTCTCTCTCTCCCTCCCTCTCTCTCTCTCTCCCTCTCTCCCTCTCTCCCTCTCTCTCTCCATATATATATATATATATATATATACACACACACACATATATGTGTATGTGTATATGTATATATATAAAGAATATCTATCTATCTATCTATCTATCTATCTATCTATCTATCTATCTATCTATCTATCTATCTATCTATCAGAAAGACAGATTTGTAGGGCATAGTGAAAAGAGTGGTAGCAAAAGGGAAACATCCTGCTTCCAGGGAGTCACTGGACAAAGGTAGAAGCCTGCAATCTCCCTGTGGCCACATTCATATGTAACCTGCTCTTTTTAACCTAATGCTTATGAGGTCTGTCTAGACAGTTGAGCAAAACAGGAAATGAGTTACACTGTCACAGCTTCAGAGAATTTACCCTCATGCTTTTCCTCTCAAGGCTTGGCCTACTTTAAAAAAAGCATGCCTTCTCGCCAGAGAATTTTGGGACATTTCAGGAACTATAGCAATTCAGGGCCTCTCTCAGGGAACACAGATAGCTATTTCAAAAAAAGGAAATATGAACGTGATTTCATGGTGGTACTTGGACCATAAACTGAACAGTCGTTTGTAGAAATACATTTGCTGGCTTCTTCTGGATTCTAAGGATGAGTTCATAGCAGATTGACTGTGAGCTCCTCAAGGACAAGCTCAGTTTGGTGACTCATTCTCTGTGCGGGAAGCAGTATGATGCTGTAATCTCATCAGAAGGCCCTTGAAGACTAGTTTGTAACAAGGTAACTAACATCACAGGGATACTTTCTATGTGCCAAGCATTGAGTCAAACATAATTGTTACATTATTACATCATATTGTTTATGTTGCTGTGATAAACAAAACATAACTCTGCCCCAAAACAACTAAGGGGAGGAGTGTTTGGTTTCCACTTCCAGATCACAGCCCATCATTGAGGGAAGTCAGGGCAGAGACTCAAGCAGGACCTTCAAGCAGAAACCATGGAGGAATGCTGCTTGCTTGCCCAATCGCTGGCTCACGCTTAGCTAGCTAGCTTTTTTTTTTTTTTCTGGAGACATGGTTTCTCTGTATAGCCCTGGCTGTCCTGGAACTCACTCTGTAGATCAGGCTGGCCTTGAACTCAGAAATCTTCCTGCCTCTGCCTCCCAAGTGCTTGGATTAAAGGCATGTGCCACTACTGCCTGGCTTTAGCTAGCTTTCGTATACAGCCCAGGTCCTTCTGTCCAGGGACTAGTGCCTCTCACAGTGGGCATCTACATCCATTTACAATCAAGACACTCCATCACAGAGATGCCCACAGAACAACCTGATAAAACTATTTACTCAATTGAGACTATTTTTCAGGTGATTCTGAGCTGTGTCCAGTTAATGACACAGTTATTAGCAGTTAATGTTAACTAGGACACCTATTTAACACTTGTAGTTAAACAGGCTACAACAGTAGTGACCTGTGGTTACCACTATAATACTAATTTTCTTTTTTTTTTCTGATTTTCTTTTTTCTTTATTAGATATTTTCTTTACTTACATTTCAAATGTTCTCCTCTTTCCTGGTTCCCCCTCCAAAAAACCCCCTATTCCCTCCTCACTTCTGATTTTCTAAAATTAATTATTTTATTTATTTATATTCCAAAAGTTGACCCTCCCTCCTGGTCCCCCCTTCCAGAGTTCTTCACCCCCTCCCTCCTCCCCTTTGTCTCTGAGAGGGTACTCCCCCCACCTCTACCCCAACCCTTTCCCCACCCCCATTCCACCCACTAATTTTCTAGTTGAAGAAAGGGAAGTTAAGGTTGAGGAGTTTGCAAGAGTAGTAGCCCTAGCATGTGCATTTAAATCTGTGTCCTTAGCTGATGCATTAATTTTCGGACAAGAATACTTGACAGAAACAGTTTCAGAGAAGAACTTTTCAGCTCTGTTTCCGGGGTATCAGTCCACCATGGCAGGGAGATCAAGAGCAGCTCATGTCCTAGTAGACAGGAGGCAGAGGAAGAGCAAGTCAGGAAGCGGTCAGGACCGGATGTGCTCCCCAAGAACATACTTGAAGTCATCTATTTTTTCCAGCTAGTCCTTGTCGCTCACCTTTCGTCACATCCTGATTATGCCATTTCATTGTGACTCCACCAAAGGCTGGATCCCCTCATTAGGTCAGTGTCCTCGAGAGCTAATGGTTTCTGGAGAGAGACTCCTACAGACAGATCTGGGGGTGTGCCTTACTAATCTAGGTGCCTCCCTATCAAGCTGATCATCAAAATTAACCATAAGAGATGGTTTGATGCCCTAGGTAGTGTTTGACATAAACCGTGGTCCTCTGGGAAGAGAAGATCTCGTCTGAGAAACTGCCTCCATCAGATTGTCCTGTGGGCATGTTTGTCGGCCATTTTCTTAAGAACTGATGTGGGAGAGCCTGGCACACTGTGGGCAGTGCCACTCCTAGACAGATACTCTTAGGCTACACAAGGAAGCAAGCTGAACAAGCCATTGGAAGCAAGCCAGTTAGCAGCATTCCACCATGGTCACTGCTTCAGCCCCTATCTCTAGGATCCTGCCGGAGTTCCCTCAGTGTTGGACCGTGATCTGGGAGTTATAAGTTTACACGAACCCTTTCCTCCTCAAGTTGAGTTTCGGTCATGGTGTTTATCACAGCGATGGAGAAGGAAAGGACAGTATACCCTGTGATTACAGAGCTATTGTGAGAAGTAAATGAGACCTTTGTAGTAAATTGATTGTAGTGCTTAGTCCATAATAAACATCACAATTCCAGTTAATATTTACACATAGCAACCAAAATATGCTGTTCTTTGGTGTTGAGGTGATTTTCATCTTTGCCCTGTGAAAGAGACACGTCCTTGTATTGGTCAGGGTTCTCTAGAGTCACAGAACTCATGGGTAGTCTCTATATGGTAAGGGAATTTATTGATGACTTACAGTCTGTAGTCCAGCTCCCAACAATGGTCAGCAGCAGCTGTGAATGGAAGTCCAAGGATCCAGCAGTTGCTCAGTCCCACAAGGCAAGCAGGCGAAGAGGAGAGAGAGAAGAGTTCATAAACAACGGGGATCAGATCACACCAGGATAAAGTCTAACTGTTGCTTCTAATAGTCTAAGACATACCCGCACAGCACATGCCACGGATGCTTTGTCAGAGTCACACAAAGACTCTTCAGACACATTCCTTTTGCTCAAAGAACTAGCTGTCAAGTAGAGACTATGCTTTTTAGAGAGTGCTTCTATCTCGCAGGCAGGTGGCGCTATTGTCCACATTTTCCTGTCAGCCCACAAGAGAGTAGCTATAAGCCAGCATTCTCTGGTGGCTGGGATGGTTATGTAAACTCCATGAGCAACCGCAGTGTTTGCTTCAAGGACCAGGAATTCACCTTTGAAGGGTGTGGCATCCAGTTCCAAACAGCAGCCTGGATGAAGGACAGCCGTTGATCTGAGAAGAAGAGCAGATGCAAGTTGGAGATTCAATGTGCTAGGATAGGCTCCTTTGTTGCTGTATATGCTAAGGACCCTAGAATTTGGGCTTGGATCTAAAAATTTTAAAGCCAGAGCCAGACTGCTGAGTTGTGAGGTATTGTAGGACAATGTTTTATCAGTCACGGCTTTGGAAAAAGTGGTTGTGTCTTTGCTTTCTGGGGAGGGCCCAGCAAGACTGGTCATTCGTGCCGGGCAGTGGTGGCACACGCCTTTAACCCCTGCACTTAGGAGGCAGAGACAGGTGGATTTCTGAGTTCGAGGCCAGCCTGGTCTACAGAGTGAGTTCCAGGATAGCCAGGGCTACACAGAGAAACCCTGTCTCGAAAACAAACAAACAAAAAAATTGATTTGACTTCTCAATTTCCTCTCTCAGGTGCCTACCTGCTTGCCTCTCATCCCTCTTCCTCTTCCTCTGTTTTTTTTGTTTGTTTGTTTGTTTGTTTGTTGTTTTGTTTGTCTGTTGCCCCTCCTCCCCTTGCAGACAGTCCCTCTATGAAGCATGGCTGTCCTGGAGGTTACTAAGGAGACCAATTGCCCTTGAATTCACAGAGATCTGCCGGCCTCTGCCTTCCCAGTGCTGGGATTAGAGGCTTGTGCACCACGTCTGGCTAGGAGCTTTTCTCCTTTCAGTCTGACCAACAGTCCTAGCTTTCACCCCATGTTGTGCATGAGGACATGGGTGCAGAAAAGCTGATTCAATGTCATGGTGGCCTCACTATACCCTGTATACCTGATTGCAGAATATTGCCTTTTTTTTTTTTTTTTTTTTTTTTTTTTTTTTGGGTTTTCAAAACAGCGTTTCTCTGTATAGCCCTGGCTGTCCTGGAACTCACTCTGTAGACCAGGCTGGCCTCAAACTCAGACATCCGCCTGCCTCTGCCTCCCAAGTGCTGGGATTAAAGGCGCGTGCCATCACTGCCCGGCTCTTTGTTTAACTTTTTGATATAAGGTCTCATATGTAGCCCAGGCTAGGTTTGAAATTGCTGTAACCTTCCTGCTTCAGCTGCCTGAGAGCTAAGATTATGGATCACAATGACTGAGTTTGTTTTCTCTGAGATAGGATCTTGCCAGGTTGGCCTCAAACTTACAGTTCTCCTGCCGTAGCACTCCTCTCTGGCCTCCCCGTCTCAGTGCTATATAACGAGACTTGATAGACTTAGTCCCACACATTAAGCAGGCACATAACGATGAGCAAATTGGGAGCAGCTTGCTGGGAGGTCTCAGTTCGGACTATAAATGTGAAAAGATGATTTTTCTCTGTAAGCATTGGCTCCCAACTAGATCATGCGGCTCTTTCCAAGGCTTCTTCTTTCCCCTGATGACTTTCAGGTAAAATCTACTGTTTTAGGCACATTTTTAGCTCCTGAGACGTAACTCTGGTTTCAGTTTAAAGCAGATGTTTTCTGTAAAATGGCTGATACTACTGGTTTAAACAACATGTGGAGACTAGCACCATGGTGGAGCATGAGCTGGCTGTTTCTCCTTGTCTTTTCTCAGTGTTCCCTGTAACACTGAGCAGAGAACACAAAGTGGACCTAGTAAAACACAGCGGGTGCTTCCGTGGAACCCCCTCCAAGTCGGACAACCGCGCGGATGCCTCTTACTACACAGGAAGTGTCAACTCAGTCATTCTGTGTCATCACACCCATTTTGCAGATGAGAGGACTGAGGCACACCCAGGGCTACTACACTGTCCCCTGCAACTAGAGGGCTGGGATGACTGACTCTATGGTTTGTATTTGGGATGCTCTGTTGTCTCTTGGAAGGAAGCAGGGGCTGTGTAGACGAATTCTGAAGTGAAGAAAAGGCTGGCTTGTAAAATATAATTAAGACAACCCAAGGCAGGTTGGGGGAGTGCAGGAAGGGTGAGCCACATGCGCATGCACACTCACGTGGGTGGGGAACGCTGCCGTCACCGTCACTGGCATCTGCCAAGTCTGATTCCTCAGGATGTGGCAGCTGGCTGAGTGCCTCATGCAGCCACTAGCTTCTGCCCTACCCCCCCCCCCCCCCCCCCCCCCCCCGCCTTTTGCCTTCTGTCCCTGGTGCCCCCAAGACATCTCCTCCTGACTTTCCTTACCCTCCTCTTTCTAGGAGGCCGTTTGAATCAGCTGCTGAGAGAGACGAGCTCTGGGCTGCCTCTCTCTGCGCACGTAGAAAGAAATGCATGAATAAACGACCTTTAAAATAAAAAACAAAATGATTTCTTCAGTCCATGGATAACTTGCAGGAATTGTTTTTTTCTCCATCCACCATGTGAACCCCAGGGCTCAAACTCAGGTTGTTGGGCTTGGTGGCTAGCATGTCTACCTACTGATCCATCTTATTGGCTGCTCTCTTTATATATATTTATCTATACCTCTAATATATATAATTTAAAGAAAAAGATTTTATTCTTGAAGCATCACTCCTTCTCCTCTCTTTCCTGTATCTGTACTTTAATCAAGTATTCATTTTTAGTAATTCTGTCTCTGCCTTCTGAGGCTAGGATTACAGGTGGGCCTTCCTGCTCATTTGGCAGTCACATGGGTTCTGAGGATCTGAACCCCAGTCATCCTGGTTAGCAAATGCTTTAACTGCTGAGCTGCTCCCTTAGCCCCCAATTCGACTTGTTTTGTTTTGTTTTTCAAGACAGGGTTTCTTAGTGTAACCAGCCCTGGCTGTTTTGGACTTGCTTTGTAGACCAGACTGCCCTTCCCTCTACTTATTCACTTTACATCCTGCTCACTGCCCACTCCTGGTCACCCCCTTCCCACAATCCTTCCCCTCTCCCCTCCTCCTCTCAGCAGGTGGGGAGCCTCTTAGGTATCCCCCCAATCTGGCACTGCAAGTCTCTTCCTCTCCTACTGAGTCCAGACAAGGCAGCCCAGCTAGAAGAGCATATCCCACATGCAGGCAGCAGCTTTTGGGGTAGCCCCCCCCCCCAAGTTGTTCAGGACCCACAGGAAGTTCAAGCTGCACATCTGCTACATATGTGCAGGGAAGCCTAGGTCCAGCCCATGTATGTTCTTTGGTTGGTGGTTCAGTCTCTGAGAGCCCCAAGGGTCCAGGCTGATTCTGTTGGTCTTCCTGTGGAGTTCCTATCCCCTTAGGGCCACAATCATCCTTCCTTCTGTTCTTCCCTAAGAGTCCTCAAGCTCCATCCACTGTTTGGCTGTGGGTGTCTGCATCTGTCTGAGTCAGCTCCTGGGTGGAGCCTCTCGGAGGTCAGCCATGCTAGACTCCTGTCTGCAAGCGTAACAGACTATCATTAAGAGTGTCAGGGATGGTGCTTGCCTATGGGATGGGTCTCACATTAGGCTGCTTATTGGCTGGCTATTTCCTCAATCTCTGCTCCATCCTTTGTCCCTGCATTTCTTGTAGACAGGATAAATTTGGGGTTGAAAGTTCTGTGGGTGGTTTGGTGTCCCTATCTCTCCGATGGGTTTCCTACCTGGCTACAGGACGTGGCCTCTTCAGGTTCCATATCCCCAGTGCTGGCACTTACTCTGTAGACCAGGCTGGCCTGGAATTCAGAAATCCGCCTGCCTCTGCCTCCCAAGTGCTGGGTTTAAAGGCACGCGCCACCACTGCCCAGCTTGAACTCGAGTATGCAGCTGGTGGCAGTGTTTCCTATGCTTATGAAGCCTTTAGGGGGTGGTGTACCCTGGCTAGAGGAAGCAGGTTGCTAAGGCCTGGCCTGAAAGTGTTGAAGGCTAGCCTTCCTTCCTACCTGCTGTTCCCCAGCTGCCTCAGGGTTATGCCTGCATGACTTTTCCTGGTGCTGTGGACTGTATTCCTTCTGGAAGTGTCAGCCAAAGTAAACCTCACAACAAGAAGAAGAGTAACTGGTATATTTCTCAGCTGCAGTGTGGATGAGAGTTCCTGGGGAGCAGTATTGACTACAAAGGCAGATTGATTAGAACTCACTGCAGCAGGGAGGTTAGAATGTTGCAAGTCCCCATTCATTTTTAAAGTGGTCCTTAGCTTCCTTAATGACCATTTACTACCCATCTCTGTGTGTGGCCTGACATCCGTATAAGCATTAGGTAAGTCCATTGGAATGCAGGAACAGACTCTTCTGGTGTTTAACCAACCATAAAAACTAAGAACATTGTTGGACAGCATCTGGAACCTAGAACAGGGATTTCCTCCACTTTGCTGGAACCCATCTACCTGCCTTCAGTGTATTTGAAAAACATGTTGATTCATGACTTTATTTGTTAGTGAGACTTTACAAACTTCATGAGACTGCAGCCATGTTGGAGCATGGAATTTGGAGTCAACAAAACTTGTGTTCCTGGACCATGGTCACTATGTCGGTGGTCACCATAAACTGTCCCTCCTACTCCTTTGAGGTGAGAACTGTGTTTCTTGCATTGACATCTTCCTAAGGACATCTTAGAGACCACAGCAGAGGGAGTTAAGTAAAATGATGGCAGACCACACGGCACGTCAGAGCTGGCCTGTGGTGGAATCTCTTCTCTCTCCTTCTGAGGCTGTGTGACTGACAGCTCGCACCTCAGCAGAGCCTCTGCTCAGCAGCCCTGTCCTCTTCCATTCAGAACATCCAGAACACCCCTGGTAAGCTACTTCCGTTGGCTTGTTGATGTGTGTGTGTGTGTGTGTGTGTGTGTGTGTGTGTGTGTGTGTAGTGTGCGTGCGTGCATGCGTCTGTCTCTCTAGTCAGAATCTGAAGCCTATCAAGGCAGAGACTATTTCTGTCATGTTTGCCATCCTGTTCTCAGTGCTTTGCACAGATCTAGCAAACACTAACTGTTCTGAAGGGTTCGTTGGTAAATAAATGGACTCTGGTTGGTATTAAACCACAAGCTTATTTTTCTATGTATTCTCAAGAGCTTTTTGTTTGTTTGTTTGTTTGTTTTGTTTGTTTTTTTTGTTGTTTTGTTTTTTCGAGACAGGGTTTCTCTGTGTAGCCCTGGCTGCCCTGGAACTCACTCTGTAGATCAGGCTGGCCTCGAACTCAGAAATCCGCCTGCCTCTGCCTCTCAAGTGCTAGGATTAAAGGCATGTGCCACCACTGCCTGACTTCCCAGGAACTTTTATAATCATTGTTAACAAATTTCTGGGAGCAGGAACATAAGTCTCAAAGACAAAAGATAAACATACTCATTACAATACAAAGCTGACTTGAATTAACACACATCAAAAATACACCAGGGTGTGTTGTAGGAAAAACATTTATTGAAATTCAGTGTCAAAAAATGTTTACAAAAATATGCCACTGTCTTATACAAACAACTATAAAAATGTCAGTTCATCATGCAAGAAAGGTGTGCAAATAAGTTATACAGGATTCAGATTACTCATTATTAAATGATCATTTTTGCACATAATCTGTCCAACCTTACAAATTTAGTTAAAATGTTCAACCCACTCTAACATTTTTCTTTAAAACATACATTTAAAGCTTCTAAGCTTAGACATGGACTATAATATACTCTGTAGCCAGTGTGATTGGCATTTGGTAGTATAAAGATGGGACCAAAGGCTCCCAGGGATGGAGCAGGGATTGGAGCCATCTGTTAAACAGCCTATGCATAGTTAATAAACATGTCTATACTTAAAGACAGAGTCAGATTCTGTAATGCTGAAGCATATGACACATCCAGAAATTTGGAGTTTGGATTTGGTCATCCATTATTTCTAGCCAAATGGAGAGAGACTAAGTTTAGAGAGCTTTCTCAAGAAGGTTTGCTTGCTGAATTCAAGGACACTTTGGAAAAGGCCCAGCTGACAAAAATTATGGCTATCACCATCCCTTGCCTTACAGGATAAATTCTGCTTATTACAAACAAGGTTGAACAGAATGAACCTCACTGGATCTTATAGTGGGGCTTACTGGTAAGAGAGGAGCAGGGAAGAGGATGAATGATTTAAATGTACCTTTCCATTTTAGGGAAGAAGAAAGACCTGCATAGGTACCAAGAAGAGTTGGATCAATACTTATCTATTCTTATGTGCGTGCATGTGTGCATGTGCATGTGTGTGCACGCACGTGTGTGTGTGTGTGTGTGTGTGTGTGTGTGTGTGTGTGCGTGTATATGGGTGCATGCTAGTATGCCTGGGAATTTTTGTGCACATCCTTATGCCTTTGGAGGTTGGGGCAGATGTTGGGAGCATCCCTAGATTTCTGTCCATTTTTATTTTTTGAGACAGGATCTCTCAATGAGCCTGGGAACCATTTCATTCTTAAGGCTGCCTGGCCATTGAACCCCTGTGTCTTGCACGTAAGGTCATGCCTGGCTTTTACATGGATGCTGGAATCTGAATTCAGGCCCCCACCCTTGCACAGCAGGCACTTTACCAACTGAGTCATCTCCCCAGCCCGTTTATATTCTTACAAGGGAATTATGTGAGTACCCAAGGGAAAGATGAATACGTTAGAAGATGCCATTGGCTTTCTGCCGTTACTGAAACAAGGCCTTGATATGTAGCCCAGGTAGAAGTCCTTCCTCTGCAAAGATCATAGGCATGCGCCACTGGCATGCTGGTTACTTCCCAGAAAGAAGGTGGTGCTCAGCAGAATGCTATACTCATAGCAGGATAAGAGGGTATGAAAGTGAAAAAGGGACTCTAGCTTCTCCAGTAAGAATCAGAATTAAAAGGTTTGGAAGGTTTTGTGGCAGATGCCCATCATGGGATCACCTCCCATGCCACTCTCAGTGAGGATTTTGGGAAGCATTACTGTGGGTGTCATGAATTTACACGAGACACTTGGGTGGGAGGTGGACTCAAGAGCTCTGGCATCGGGAAGCTTCAGGTTTCTGTTCAACCCTGTTGCTGACCTCCCAGGGAACACAGAGGAAGCCCTTGCCCACGGCCCCTAATTCTGGAAAGGCTTCCTCATCTTCAAAGGCAGAAATGCCAGAGTCCATACTCTCTAACAACCTTTTTGGCCTAAAGTCTGGGATAGGAGTTTCTTTCATTTGGAAAACCATAAAGGTTTGTCCTCTCTCTCTCTCTCTCTCTCTCTCTCTCTCTCTCTCTCTCTCTCTCTCTCTCTCTCTCCCTCTCCCCCTCTCTCTCTGTTTTAGCAGAGCTGAGAAGAAAACACAGCATTTAGAGGAATTATGACCTTGCTTGTTGAAGCCACAGAGGGCCCATGATATATCAAAGAGTAACACCCCTGCATTTGTCCAGAGGTCCAGGGTGGCTTCTGAGTCTGTTTAAGCACTAACAGGTTTCAAGCCAGCATTCAGTCAGGAGAGATGGTTCACAGACTCAGATAGTTGGAAACAGATTAAAAACAAAACAAAACAAAACCAACAACAGATGTCAACATAGAAAATGATAGAGTTTAGTTTAAAAAATGCACACATAAAATTACAGTTGAAAATTCACACATAAAATTTAGTGTTTGCATAGCAAGATGTTATTGCTCTACAGCCAGGCAGAAAAATATAAACCCAGGTGCATGTTTTATAATAAACAATGTGTTGAATGCTGAGAACCATACACCACTAACCACCTCCCGTGATGATTTATCTCTCTGTGAATCATACCAATTGCTTAGACAAACCAAATTCCCAGCCTTTTTTTCTTTTGTATGAAGCACAAGAAATAAGGAGTCCGTGTCAATAGCAAATGCCTCATGGGGAAGGGTTTGTGAGGTGGCCCATTAGCTGGTCTCATGGTCACAATTATATCGGATCTCCTGTTGAAAGCTTTTGCAGTGGAAACTTTGTCCTTTAAAAATATCTCCTCTACCCAAAAAGTACCTCTCAGCTGATGGGCTGGAGAGCCCACCGTGTAATGTCTGTCCCTTTCTGTCACCTTTTCCCTTCCATTCAACTGAGATACCTGCTCAAAGCAATGGTAGTAATGAAATGGTCTAGTTGACAGTGACCTTGAGTTTTTCTTTTACTGACTCTGGCTATAAAAGGAGTATTCCTAAACTTCGGTTGTGTATATATTTATTATAGCAGATGCCCATCATGGGATCACCTCCCATGTCTCCCACAGTGAAGATCTTGGGAAGCACTGGGAAGAAGTGGGTGTCATGAATTTACACATGTCCACAAGGTACTTGGGTGGGAGATGGACTCAAGAGCTCTGGTATATATATACACGCATATATAAATATGCACATATATGTATATATGTGTGTTATAAGGTATATGTATATATATCCCTCATATATATGTTTGCATACACACACACATACATATATAAGGGATGGTTCTCATTCAGAGACTCTCTGATTGCTCTTAAATAAAGTAACCAGTGACCATTTATTTCCCTTGGATTGCTTGGACAGAACTCTTTTCCTACTCTGGATTCTGAATCACTTCAGAATGGGTATAACTCTAGTTCTGCATTTCAACATGCAAAGGAGGGGAAGTCAAGTACAGTAGACACACACACACACACACACAGTCCCATTTCTCCTAGCAATTTCTATAGCCACACCCCTCTTGTCTTTGTACCAGCAGTTCTGCGTCAGGAATTCTTAGGTTTTGTGTTTTAGGTCTGGGAGTCCTGCCTGGTTTGCCAAGAGGAATTCTATAGACTATTAATGTCCTAAAAGCTTTTCTCTTTAACTCCCAGTACTTGAATATGAGGCTCTGGCCATGACCTAATATGGGTATCTTGCTTGTCCTTCTCTCTCTGTTGCTCCCCTTTCAGACAGCATCAAAGACACATCATTTCTACTGCTCTCTACTCCCTCTCCACCTTCCACATCCTTCCTGTTTTCTACCAATCAATGACAGTGACCAATACATGTTCCTTTCTTCTTTTTCATCCTTCAAATGATTCTACAGTTGTGTCACATACCATGTCCAGTGATGCCAAGGGTCATGAGAATCTGCAAGTACCTACTAAATATTTCAAGAAGCTATGACCTTGCTGCTTGGGGTAAGGGTCATTTTACATTGTTGCCTGGGGTGTATGTATGCTATATAACTTTGTGTACTGCTGTCTATCCATGAGACTGGCTAGCTAGTTTTGCACTGGCAGTTCAAAGCTGGCAAAGTTGGTCGACCTGTAAATCCCAAGGTCCCAACAACTTCCCATCTCTGAACAGCACAACAGGCTGAGGACATGTGAAAGGCCACAATCCCCTAACCTCAACACTGTCACTCAGAATCACTGTGGTGGCAGGCCTGCCTTCCTTCCTTCCTTCCTTCCTTCCTTCCTTCCTTCCTTCCTCCCTCCCTCCCTCCCTTCCATCTAGGCCCTACACTCTCTTTTGTTTTTCTTTTTCTTTTTTTTTTTTTCAAGACAGGGTTTCTCTGTGTAGCCCTGGCTGTCCTGGAACTCACTCTGTAGACCAGGCTGGCCTTGAACTCAGAAATCCGCCTGCCTCTGCCTCCCAAGTGCTGGGATTAAAGGCATGCACCACCACTGTCCAGCTTAGGCCCTACATTCTTAATGTAAAATTGATTCTTGGGAGAAGAGTCAAAAAACCAAAACTAAACAGGGAACTCTTATCTGTTACAATGTTTATAAACATCAAGGTTCAACTTTAGACTTTCAACTTTTCTATGTAAAAGAAATCTTGTTCTTCTATAGGTCCCTTTTCTCATTACGAACCTTTATATTCTAGTTAATTTCACTGCCAGGAGATGGTGCTGAGAAAGAAAACCTGGAGAACTTCTGGTATAAGCACAGGTATAAGATCCTACAAATCAGGGGACCCCACAGAACCATCCACCTGTACAGAACAGACTCGAGGGTGCTCTACAACCAAAGGAAGAGGTGTTGACTGCCCCGGCCTTGTTCCCGTTCATGCTCAGCCATTTTTCCTCTCCTCTTAGGACCATCCCAAACATCAATGCTTCAGGTCACACCACACCTCAATATTTACATGGAGCAATTCCTATTTCTGCTTATTTGCCAAGAGCATGCGTAGTGGCAATTTTATTTGAAGGTTTGTTTTTTTTTTTTAAAAAGCAGATACAATTGCAAATATATGTACATTGTAGAAAAGCAACAATCTATAAAAAGTAAAAAATAAAAACATTTCCCCCACCCCAGGAATTAACTCCTTAAGCCCTGAGATCTCCTTTCTTCCACAGTGTTCATGTCTCTGCCTAGCAAGAACTCCTGGGATCCTTTATCTTTTAATTCTCTTTGCTCTAACCCAGTCCTGAAACAAGTTTAAGATGAGCACATCTATCTGGCTGGAACTCCAGGCTTTCTTTTAAATCATGCTTGTGAGAAGTCCCAGTTCAGGATGACTCAAGTTTGAAGTTGAGCCTGCAGAACAGACTGCCCCAGCTCTCTGCCTTGCCAAGGGGAAGCGGCAGCTGGCAGAATGTTTAACTGGCTATTATGAAAAAAACGTGTCTCTCCAGCCTCAGTTCTTGGGCTCCACTAAGGTCCCAGATATCCACTTATCCATGAAGACACCCAAGGAAGCCCAGACAAGCCCAGAAGTTAGGCTAGAGGAAGGAAGAGTTCAATCGAAAGTGCTGAATATTCTTCACAAGTGCCTAATTCTCTCTTCATGACTTCACCTGTTCTTTAGCTGGCCTCCTGGTTCCCTACATGAGCAACAACATGGAAGGTAAAAGAGACGCAGGTACTGAGAGGGACTGGGGGAACAGGAAGTCGGAACCAAGAGAGGGCTTTTTTTTTTTTCTAACAGCCTTCCCGTTTTAGATCACTTGACAGAGTATAGAACTTACATGAAACACAGACATGGCCTGCTAGATAATGTATGTTGCCAGAGAGCACACTATGCTTTTAGAGGTAGACCATTGTGTGGCATCTTCATAGGATAAGGACTTATGCCCGTGCAGATTTCTGGTGGATATACTTCTTTGCCTGTTGAAAACAAACCCCTGAATCCAAACCCAAAGCCCAAGGATTTCTCAATCACAGCGTTCATTTTCCTTCTTCCTCATTTTGTCTTAACAGCATTTTCACATTGTAAACAGTGTTCCATCTTGTCTTTTGAGTTTTTTTGCCTTTTTCTTCCTAGGGAACTCAAAAGGATTCTATTTCCATGGCTGACATAGAGTTCTTGCCTTTATAGTCTTGCTTGCAAATCGTTAGGGAAAATAAAAAGTCTATTTACAGTTATTTCTGCTTTTCTGTACCAGTTCTCATGTGAAATTCACATTTGTAAATTTCCACTGGCAATTGCATTTCTTCCCCACCAATGTCTTCTCAATGACGTATCCCCGCAGTTTCAAGCCAATGCTTAAAATGTACACTATTTACAAAGGAAGTGTCTCGACTCCCAGCCATCCAATCAGGAGCCTTCTGAAGTACTGTCGTGTGCTGGGATTATTCAGAACTTGAACAAATTGATGAAGTCTTGAGGGGAAAGTGAGACGGAGCAGCTCTCTGGGTTGTTGGCCGTGCAGGGATGGTCAGTGCCCTAGAGAGAGCATCAAGGTTAGATCTGAGTTCTCAGTGGCAGTTCCCTGGTGCTGTAAATCACTGCACAGCCTTAAACAATCCTCTATCAAGAATGCCACTGCAGGGGCTGGAAAGATAGCTCAGTGGTGAAGAGCATGTACTGCTCTTACAGGCAACCTAAGTTCAGGTCTTGTACCTGGGTCAAGTGGCTCACAATCAGCTGGAACCTTGACTCTAAGGTAGCTGACATCCTCTTTCAGTGCTGTAGGCACTGATCTCTTACCATGTTCATGTATGCATATACTTGATTAAAAGTACCCATATATCTTGCTGGGCAGGGGTGGTGCACGCCTTTAATCCCAGCACTTGGGAGGCAGAGGCAGGAAGATTTCTGAGTTTGAGGCCAGCCTGGTCTACTACAGAGTGAGTTCCAGGACAGCCAGGGCTACACAGAAAAACCCTGTCTTGAAAAACAAAACAAAACGAAAGTACCCATATATCTTAAAAACAAAAGAATGTCATTGAATTAAAGGGCTGGGGGAAGCAGTGGGTCAAGTGACTGGTATGTGACCATGAGGATCTGAGTTTGGATTCCCAGTAGCCACACAAAAGCTGGGCATGGAGGTATGCATCTGAAGTCCTAGCCCTGGGGTGGAGATAGGTGGATCTCTGGAGTTCACTGGTTTAGTCAAACTGTCAACTAGTCAAAGTAGTCACACAGTCTAGTCAAACTGGTAAGCTCCCGGTTCACTCAAAGGGAAAAAAAAAATAAAACATGGAGAGCTATGGAGAAAAACAGGAGACTGTGGCCTTGGGCTTCAACACTCAGGTGCTCATACATGCATAAGTATACCTGCACAGATATGTGTAATACCCAAACAGGGCACATTCAAAGATTATCCACCCCAGCCCCGAGAATTCCACAGCCCTGTGAAGCTAAAGAATTTGTGCTTGCCTATGCCCACAAAGACAGATGGTGAACGGGTCTCAGAGACGAATCAATAGAAGGGGTGGAAGAAATGAAGGCCTTTGCGTGTCCTTCCCTGTCCAAGTGCTGAATGAGTTTTACTCTCTTCCTAAGGTGGGGGCTGAGATAGGAAGGAACAGCCTCAGGTTGCTGGCTCAGGGAAATCAGGGCGGGAACTCAAGGCAGGAACCTGGAGGCAGAGGCTGAAGCAGAGGCCACAAAAGAGCGCTTACTGCTTCCTGGCTTGCTCCCTGTAGTTTGCCCAGCCTGCTTTGCTATAGCATCTGGGACCACCAGCCCAGAAATAGCACTGCCCACAGTCAGCTGGGTCAATCACCAATCAAGAGACTGCTACAGGCCAATTAGGTGGGGACATTTTCTTTTTCTTTTTCTTTTTTTTTATGTTTTTTTGAGACAGGGTTTCTCTGTATAGCCCTGGCTGTCCTGGAACTCACTCTGTAGACCTGGCCTCGAACTCAGAAATCTGCCTGCCTCTGCCTCCCAAGTGCTGGGATTAAAGGTGTGCGCCACCACCGCCTGGCTAGGTGGGGACATTTTCTAAACGGAGGGTCCCTCTTCCAAAATGACTTCAGCTTGTGTGGAGTCGATAGAACACTAGCCAGCACAGATACGTACGTACCTTCCAGGAGAGAATGTGGCAGTGTTTGCAAAGCTGCAGGGTGACCCCATACTGCTCTCTTCTTGGGTAGCATCGAACAAGCTTAAAATACATCTTCTTCCAGTCCAGCTGCCCTTTGTCAGACAAGATCAATCGCTTGCGGATCTAAAAATGAAATGGAGAAAAGTGATTTTAGGAGACTTCACCAAGATGATAGTTTGGGGCTTTCTGGTTCTGAAAAGATCTGCTCTCACTCTTTCTCCCTACATTTTTACAAGGACCCTACCATGCCCAGGGAAGGAAACTGTCAAGTTATGAAGCAACACTTCTTTAGCTCTCCCTACTCACAGTACTGAGGACCCAGCTCTCCAAACAAACAGGCAGCTATGATTTCTTTCCTAGTGACTGTTTTTATGGTGCTCCTGGCTGCTCCTTCAAAGCATAGGTCATTCCCACAAGCCACTTCAATGGTTTCCTTGCTGTAGACCTGAGTGATAATTTCTACGAAGACATAGTTATTAGCACTGTGGCTTTATTTTACATTGAAGTATCAGTGGGTTTATGAGTAGAACCTGCTGGATGAATGCACATATGATGGGTGAATTGGAGAAACAACCCTGAGGCAGCATGAGAAGGAAGAACACGTTTATAGGGTCTCCACAGGCCCAGTTCAAATGTAGGGGTAGTTGTCGCACTCAGAGAGTCAATAATTTGAATACACAAGTCATTTGTGGTCTTGGTCTCTTTGCCTATTAGAAATGGGCATGACAACATCTGCCTTTCCTTGGTGGGTGGATAAAAGGGAGTAATGTTTATAAAAGTGCTTGAATATAAAGCAGCATAAAATGTCCTTTAAAAAAAAAATGAAGAGGCAGGCTAGAGAGATAGCTCAGCGGTTAAGAGCACTGACTGCTCTTCTGAAGGTCCCGAGTTCAAATCCCAGCAACCACATGGTGGCTTACAACCATCTGTAATGAGGTCTGATGCCCTCTTCTGGTGTGTCTGAAGACAGGTACGGTGTACTTACATATAATAGTAAATAAATAAATCTTTAAAAAAAAAAGAGGCAATACTGATTTGTGAAATTTTGGGGTGACCCATAAAATATAATCTGGGTTAAGGACTTATTTTTCTCCTATCAAGACAATGATGACAACAAGAAACCAAAAAGCAAAAACCTCACAATATCTTAGAAACACCTCAAACCAATGTTTCTCAACATGTGGGTCTTGACCTGCAGGGAGGTCACACACCCCTTTCACAGGGGTCTCTTAACACCATCAGAAAACACAGATGTTTACATTACAATTCATAACAGTAGCAAAGTTATAGCTGTGAAGCAGCCATGAAAATAATGTTATTGTTGGGGGGTGGAGACCACTGCATGCTGGAGAAGATGGGGCAGGGTGGGGAACACAAAGGGGCAGGCCACTGGCTTTCACTGACCTGCCTCTCTGAGAAGTGGTACTGGCAGAGTCTCTTCCACAGTAGCCGGTCCTCACTGAGCACATGCAGGTCTGGGGCTGTCTGGCCCAGGCTGACCAGGTCCCGCCCGTCGCTTAGCCTCTGCATGATGTTCAGTTGTAAGCACACAGGCAGGTCAGTGATCGTGAGGCCTTTGAAGGCAGGCTGCAAAGAGAAGGGCGGATGATAAGCAGAGAAGAGCCATTTTCCAGGCAACTTGTTCCCAAAATGTTCTGGTATTCCAATCGACTACTAGATTCCTAAAGTAGTAATGCTTCCTGTCCAACACATAGAAGCTGGAGCCATGGCAGAGCCTCCCAGAGAACAGCCTGGAGTGGCTTGGATGATGGTGGCCAGCAGGCTTTCCCTGTGTTTGCAAGCTTCTACTCTTAAAGAGTTCTCTAAACATCACCTGTGCTGGATTCATATATATGTTTGAGGGAGATGGGTAGGGGAGAGGGTTTCTCTGTGTAGATCTTTTTGGCTATCTGGAACGTGCTCTGTAGACCAAGCTAACCTTGAACTCAGAGATCCTCCTGCCTCTTGCCTCCTGAGTGCTGGGATTAAAGGTGTGTGCCACTACTGCCTAGCTATATTTTCCTTTATTCTTGAGAATTTCATGTAATAATGAAAACAATAATGTAAACTGTCCTTCCCATTTCCTTCCCCTAACCCCCTTGTATCCTTTCCTAACAGGTCCCTCCCAACTTCAAGTCTTTTTAAGATGATTTATCTTTATTTTTGGTGTATGAGTCTGCATGTATGTAAATGCACCACATCCATGCTTTGTGCCTGTAGAGGTTACAAGACAGTGATGAATCCCTTGGAACTGGAGTTACGAATGGTTCTGAGCTGCCATGTGGGTACTGGGAACTGAACCCAGATCCTCTGCAAGAGCAGCAAATGCTCTTAACCACTGAACAATCTCTCTAGCACCTCATCTTTTTTTTTTTTGACAATCCACTAAGTCCAATTAATACTGTCCATACATGCATGATGTGGGGCCAGCCATTGTCCATACATGCATGGTGTGTGGCCCTCCACTGTCTATATGTTCATGGTGTGTGGCCATCCACCACCCATATATGCATGGTGTGGGGCCATCCACTGTCTATATGTGCATGGTGTGGGGCCATCCACTGTCTATATGTGCATGGTGTGGGGCCATCCATTGTCTATATGTGTGTATAGTGTGGAGCCACCCACTGTCTATATGTTCATGGTATGTGGCCATCCACCACCCATATGTGCATGGTGTGGGGCCATCCACTGTCTATATGTGCATGGTGTGGGGCCATCCATTATCTATATGTGTGTATAGTGTGGGGCCATCCTCTGTCTATATGTTCATGGTGTGTGGCCATCCACCACCCATATGTGCATGGTGTGAGGCCATCCACCACCCATATGTGCATGGTGTGGGGCCATCCATTGTCTATATGTGCATGGTGTGGGGCCATCCACTGTCTATATGTGCATGGTGTGGGGTCATCCATTGTCTGTATGTGTGTATAGTGTGGGGCCATCCACTGTCTATATGTTCATGGTGTGTGGCCATCCACCACCCATATGTGCATGGTGTGGGGCCATCCACTGTCTATATGTGCATGGTGTGGGGGTCATCCATTGTCTATATGTGTGTATAGTGTGGGGCCATCCACTCTCTATATGTTCATGGTGTGTGGCCATCCACCACCCATATGTGCATGGTGTGGGGCCATCCACTGCCCAGTGCATAGAAACATGGTAGATTCTTATATTCATTCACTTGACTATTAAACTGCAAGACTCACTACTTTGCAAAAGTGCTACTGCCATGGAAGGGAGGCCTAGGTAGACCCCTGGTCTCCCATCTCACCATCCTCTGTGGCCTCAGACTGGTCCATTTCCAATATTCTCTGGCACCCAAACCACATCTCAACTACCTGTGCACAATCCCCTTACTTCTCCTGGCCTTCTCTTGTCTCAGACTCACTTCAAACTCATTTCCATTGGGCATGGTGGCACAGGTCTTTAATCGCAGCACTTAGGAGGTAGAGATAGGAGGATCTCTATGAGTCTATGGCCAGTCATGTCTCAAAAAGACAAAAACCAAACACCTACGAAAGCAAAACAAAACAAAACAAAAGAAGCAACCACTTCTTCTGAGGACTCTGCTGATGTATTTCCCAGAGGTCTTCACTACTCCTCCCTAGAACTTTTTTTTTTTTTTTTTTTTTTTTTTTTTTTTTTTTGGTTTTTTGAGACAGCTAAAAGCTCCTCAGGGGATGTCTGCAGCTATCTTTTCTGCACAACCCCATTTCCCTCAAGAAACACCAAGTTAAGTATTCCTTTCAGAACCTAAGGTCTATTGTTTTGCTTTGTTTTCCTGTTGTGTTTTGGTGTTTGTTATATCATAAGCACTCAATAAAAATATTAGTGCAACGGATTAAATCCAAATAGTTAAACAGGACAAAAAAAGAATAATCCAGAGACCCCATGCTTGTGTGTGTGTATGTGTGTGTATGTGTGTGTGTGTGTGTGTGTGTGTGTGTGTGTGTGTGTGTGTGTGTATGTTGTTTATAAGAATATATGTAGGCCAGGCGGTGGTGGCGCATGCCTTTAATCCCAGCACTTGGGAGGCAGAGGCAGGCAGATCTCTGAGTTTGAGGCTAGCCTGGTCTACAGAGTGAGTTCCAGGACAGCCAGGGCTATACAGAGAAACCCTGTCTCGAAAAACCAAAAAAAAAAAAAAGAATATATGCATGTGTTTGTATACATGTGTGTGCATTTCTGCATGTTTCTCTTTGAGTTTATATGCATGCATGTTTCTGTATATGTTTGTGTTTATATCTATGTGTACACACTGGTGGGAATGGTTGGCCCAGAACCCTTTGAGCTAAGCTAAGCTGTAACTGAGGCAACTCTATTCACATCATGGAACATTTAATTAAAAAAAAAAAAACCTTTTATTTATTCTACATGTATGAATGTTTTGCCTGCATGTATATATGTGCAGCCCATGGAGGGCAGAAGAAGGTATCAGATCCCTGCAGCTGGAGTTCAGATGGTTGTGAGTCACCTTGTGGGTGGGCGGTGGAAACTGAACCCAGGTCTTTAGCAAGAGCAACAGCCCCTAAGAGAGCTCTCCAGCCCCTGCAGGGAATGTTTTAAAAAACAGCTCATCTACATATAGTATTCACCTGCAATCAACCATGAGCTCCTGAAGGAACCTCCACTATACCCTCAAGCTTATATTCAAGACCTTTCTCATTTTAAATTTTAAAGTCAACTAGACCTATATCCTTGAAGGCAGGTGTAGCCTGCAGGCCTTGGAGACTAGTCTAGCACAAAGAGCCCTCCTGACATTCAGTGTGGCCAGGTACAGAGCTGCACAGGAGAAGATAATGCTCTGGGAGTAGGGATTATTTTTCTCATCAAATTCCTGGGGGAGAAACTGTAAGAAGCAGAGCAGAGCACAGCCTAATCACATGGGAGATGCCAGGGTTTTCTTGGTACCAGCCTTGCCTCGATTCCCAATGTCGGTTAGTCTTGGCAATCATCTGTCCCTTGGCAGGCAGGACAGGTACTAGTGGGAAGATGGGCCACATAAGGGGGTTGCGAGAAGACTGACACATCATGGGAGGGATGTTGCATGGGTAAAGAGCAGATCCAATGGGCATCCTGAGGAGCCTGGGTCTCAGTTTCCCCAGCTCCCAAAGCCTGTGCTTAGAATACTAATGAAGATCCTTCCAGCTCTAGTGATCTTGGTCCTGCGGTGGACTCAGGCCTCCTGTTTCTTCAGAAGTGTCTGTGACCTGACAGGTTTTACTGCTCTCTTGTACCCCAGGCTGTTGGACTGAATTTGCAATTGTTTGCAACATTCAGGACTTGGTATGACTGCAGAAAGCCCTCGACCTATCTGTCATTTATCATCTGCTGTTGATCATATGAGCTAATAAAACTGCCATGGGATTTTCTTTTTGTTTCCAGCACTTCAAAGCCTCTACTTTTTTGGTTAAAACTCCCAGGCCAATTATTACATTAACTCCCATTAAAGGCACGCTTGCTTGGCAGAGTTTGCTCTTTCAAATTTTCAAACCTGAACTTTTCCAAAACCCTTGCCCAGACCTCAAGCCAAGCCCTTCCTTACTCCTGATAAATGGTTAACTGCTTGCATGCCTTCTTCCTTTTGAATATAAACATATAAAAGGAAACATACGTCACTTTTGTGGCCCTAGTGAAGCACTTGGCTAAACTCCATTTGTGTCTACCCCAGCTCCCATTTTCCAAAACACTGCTTTGCCCACAGCACTATAATTATATCTTATTTTTCCTACAATCCAGCGCTCTTAATTTTGTCCTTCATCCTTCATTATATAAATTATGTCTGCCAATAAAAATTGGCTTGAAAGAATTCGATATGAAGATTTCTAAGGCAAACAAGGTTATATGCTGGGACAACGGTGGCAGGGAAAAGAGGAAACATTTACTATGAAAGACACTTGAATGTTTTCATGGATTAACATACTTCTCTTTCTGAGAAATACAAAAATATAGTCCTGACTAAAGTAGAGTGTACTCATTTTCTCCTCTCTCCCTCCCTCCCTCTTTCCCTCTCTTCCCTCCCTTTTCTCCCGACCCCCAGGATCTCACAGCCTAGGCTGGCTTCAAATTTGTTAGGTAGTGGAGGATGACCTTGAACTTCCCATTCTCCTGGCTGCACTTTCCCAAGTGTGCTGAGATTACAGGCCTGAGCCACCAAGCCCCTTAAGAGCTGGGGATTTAAGTGCAGCACTCTTCTTTAGGGCTCTGAGAACAACACAGCTCAGAGCCCCTGGTGGGTTCAGAAGAGGATAGAGGGTAGAAAGGACCAGCTTCCCAAGCAGCCTGGAGCCTGATGCCAGACCTCCTGTGTAGAAGCCCCAACACAATTACACTCTGCCCTCCATGTTCTTGGTTTCTATGTCCTTGAATTCACTAAGCCACCGATGGAAAATCCTCAGGAAAAAAAAAATGCATCTGTACTGACTGTGTACAGGCTCTTTTTCTTGTCCTCGTGCCCTGTGTACATAGCATCCTACAGGGTTTTACAATTGGGCTAGAGATGATCAGCAGTGCAGAGGAAAACGTGTGTAGGCTGTGTTGCACAGTCACTAGCCACTCGCATTCAGGGCATCCTCAGGGTGCCTTCAAATCTATCCCCTGTGGATACTGAGGATGATTTTTCTCATTTCCAAAACAAAGGAATGAATATCCTGCTATGTGGCTGGGTAGAAGAAATGAGATAACATACAGACATACTCAGCAAGGTGTCCAGTAAATTTCAGTCATTTATCTTAATTACAATTAATTACTAGATAAGTTAATTGCCACATGGGATGGATTTATAGTGTATATGTCTGTGTGTGTGTACGCGCGCATGTGTGTGTGTATGTGCACGAGTGTGTGTGTGTGTGTGTGTGTATGTGTGTGTGTGCAGGCGTGCGCATGTAGGCAAGCCCTGGATCATAACACCTAATGCATCTATAATAATGCTTACCACATTCCAGGCCCTGTTCCAGCTGCTGTCTGTAGAGTAGTTTATGCAAACTCATGCCTATGTTAAATCTCACACAGGGCTCTAAAATGGCCTCTATTTCCCAAATGAGGAAGGAGAAGCACGGGGAGACTGAATACTATGTCCAAATCTTGCAGTTGCTAACATATCCTTGTCATCTAGAATCTAGGACAATATTCTCCAATCCTGTCCCTTCGAGCCCTGAACATGAACTTCATCAGGCAAGGGTGGGGAGGTGCCTCTTCAAATAAACATCCACCTCTGACTAAAATCGACTGACTGCCTCTGCCAGGCACAGAGCAGGAGATGACAGTGCCTTTCCCTTGACAGTTATAAAGCAGTGGGTGGAGACAGACGTGTATGTGCACGAGATCATTTTACCTAGTCAGAGTGGATCTGAAGACGATGGAGTGATAGGGGCTATAAGAGATGGGATGGGCCAGGAAAGCTGGGAGCCCAGGGGCCCTGAGGTAGTATGCAGAGAAGTGTGGGGTTCTGCTGGAGCACCTAAAGCCAATGTCAGAGGAGATGCTGATGCTGGAGGAGATGTGCTTTAGGGTTGAATCTCTTCTGTAGAAGATTTCATTGGATTAAAGAGTTGGGGTTTTTTGTTTTCTTTTTTTTTTTTTTTTTAAATAAGCTGGATCAGTGGATAAATACATGGAAGAAAACTAGACGGGAAAAAGTTTGGAAGCCACTGATGGCTAAGCACACTTTGCCATTTTAGGAATAAACAGTCCGAGCTTCTGACTTCAGCTCTTAGCCTAACTGCTGGTAGGCTGGGAAGGTCACTGGAATCCTCTGGTCCCCACTTCAATGTCATCCTATGTAGGGTAATAGGAACTACAATGGCTGCTTTTCAAGAGTGTTTGGGGATCAGCTAAGGAGGGTTTTAAGGAAGAAAGGTCACAGAAGTGCTAGGAATGGGAAGTCAGCATAGGTGACACACCCACCTGAGGTGGCCAGAGGGACTAGAGCTCAGAGCAAGCATGACTATCTAAATGGATGCTCCAAAGTCACTAGAGGGCAGATGTCATTTCTCTCACTGTCTGGGAATTTTCTTTGGGGGAATAAGACAGGAAGTATTCAGTGTAAGCCACAGAGAATGCTTGAAATCAGGTAACAGGTTTACTCAAGTTTTCTGTGAGAGACAAGTAGAATTCTGGTTTTAAATGTACATTGTTAAGCTATGTCTATGGTTTGGAGAGAGACTGGGATAAATTATTAAACTATACTGTTCATAATACATGCTTAATTTTCTTAAAACAATACAACAGTGGAGATAATTTCTGAAAGATGACCTACATTTGGGCTCTGCTCTTTGCATGCATGTGTTCGAAGGCACATGTGTGTGTGTGTGTGTGTGTGTGTGTGTGTGTGTGCCTGTATGTGTATATGTGGGTGTGTACAAGCATTGGTTTGTAGCCCAAGTGACTCTTTAGAAGCTACATAGAGGTTTCTATTATTCCCTGTGCTTCAGACTTTAAGAAACCAAGGCACAGGAAAAAAATCGTCAGTTGTAAGGAGGGAATGCTTTTTGGAACTATCACGTGGCAAGGTAACTATTTACAAGAGGTCACGGGATTTTCTGCATGTCACCTTCACCTGATACATGGTACAGTTCCAAACTGTATGGGTCCCGGAAACCACTTAGCCAGCCCAGCGTGTGATTAGATAAGTAAGCCAAGTGTCCTGTGAGGCTCCTGAGTGTGCCTGTCCATCGGACACACTGAGATTACACCAGCAGCAGCAGTCACAGGTTTGCGTGTGTCTCAGCCTTCCTGCGCACCATTAAGACAATGGGAGCCAACAACGGGTATTTAATATGGAAAGTCAAAACAAATGTCTGATACATGTAGCCATATGCCTATCATCTACAGGCTCTGAGTGAGCCTTGCTCAGTATTTCCTTACATATATGCTCAGGCTTGATTCAAAGGCATCCCTTGCCATCATTACCAATAAATGGACCTGAAATTTTATTTGTTTTTCTTTTCTTTTCTTTTCTTTCTTTCTTTCTTTTTTTTTTTTGAGACAGGGTTTCTCTGTATAGCTCTGGCTGTCCTGGAACTCACTCTGTAAACCAGGTTGGCACTGAACTCAGAAATCCGCCTGCTTCTGCCTCCCAAGTGCTGGGATTAAAGGCGTGCGCCACCCTTGCCCAGTGGAACTGAAATTTTTAAAAGGCTGGCAGTACCAGTTCTCCAAGCCTGCCTTCTGGGTACTGTTGTATTGATGGCAGCATCCCCTATCCACAAATGGCTCATTCTTTTTTGAGGAAATGAGAGCTCACTCAAGCCACGCTGAAGACTTCAGCAGGACGGCCAGCACCCTGCCCACATCTGCGCGATGCTCCAGTTGGCTGTTATCCTTCACATTTCTTCTACCTGCTTTTGCCAAATTCTTCTTCCCACTCCCCTCTATCAGGATGCCCTCATACCACTCTCCAGGATGAGGCATCAAATCAGAAGTGACTAGCTCCTGTGTCACCGGAGTAGACTGGATGTGTGCTCAGTGTCTAAGCGGAGGAAACCATGGTGGGTGGCTGGGGCTGGCACTTACCCTGCTGATCTGGATACTGTTCAGCTGCTGCTGCCAGTGTAGAATGGTCTCCATCCGATACACCCACATGTTAATGTTGCCCACCAGCACAGACTTGCCGACTCTCTGGACCAGTGTGCATAAAGATGTGTAGAGGGTCTGGAGAAGTTCCCGTATGAGCCTTATGTTTTGCTGGTCTTCAAGAACTTGAGTGGAAAAATGAAAATCAAAGTTATGTTATTGAAGCCAGGCATGCTACAAGTGGGTTTGTCTTCTTCATTGTGGGCTCCTGTTACTGGGCACTATCTCTGTCTTTCTTTCTCACCAGTCTTAATTCTATCCTTGGCTACTGGGTAGAGTTTCCATCATCTGGGTCCCTCTTTGTTCCCTTTCCTGGGTTTCTAAAGAACTCTTTTCTGTTTCCATTGCTCTACCAGTGCCAGGTGTCCACCTGATCAGAAAGCAGTGGTTTTTTGTTCAGCAGATGAATCTTTTTAGATTAGTAGAAGACTGAATTTGGGGGTTCAGATAGTTCGGTTCTAACCTTGTCTGTCACATTTCTAGATAATCATTTCTCATATGCCTCAGTTCTCCTATGTGTGAAATGACTCAGTTGATCCAGAGGTCTTAAGGTCCCCTCCAGTTCAAACAGTCTATGCCTGGATGCTGCTATGCACACAGCTCCATTTCCTAGGAATATAGAAACTCCACGGTAAAGGGTGGAGTTCCTGTCCTCATTGAGAAGCCAGTCAAACTTGAAGCAGGGCAAACACATGATCCTAAAGAAATGACAAGGGGCAGTGCTCTTGGTCATTGCCAAGGGCATGGGTGGCACCTCTTTTCTGAGCTGGAAGCTGGTACTCCTGAAGTTCGGCTGACATTACTCATTTCCATCGGCTCACACTCCTTTAAAATTACTGACATGCTACTCGATGAGAAAATCCACCTGCCTGTTCCCACACCTAGAAAAAACGGCTGAGAGAGGGTAGGGGAGCTCACCTTTCAGTACTACTTTTTCCAAAATGTTCATGAAGTTCTTTTGGGCGATGCCACTCAGGGATGTTAGCTGTGACTTTGCTATCAGCTCCAACAGCTGTGGGTAAAAATAGAAGTTGCCAGGCTTAGAATACAGAGATATTTTTTTTAACTCTAATCTTCACTTTTGAGTCACATGACACACAGATACAGACTGATGGGGGGGTGGGGAGGTGAGAGAGAGAGAGAGAGAGAGAGAGAGAAAGAGAGAGAGAGAGAGAGAGAGAGAGGGAGAGAGAAATGGCAGGCAGGGCCATCAGGCAATAAAAAGCAGATGCTCAGAGTGAAAGACAAATAGGAGTAATTCAAAACCAGGAGTCAGGCTGAATTTTTAATTGCTTTTTTTCTTTTATATATAAAGGGGTTTGGGCTTCAGCCAGGGCTGATCCATTCTATTTGGCCCACTTTGGAAAGGAGAGCTGACACTATTCCAAAGGGAACAGAACCTCTCATGACCTGTGAACACCAGAGCTCTGCATAATCAACCCCAGGAGGATCTGTTCTTGCCCGACTTGAACCTTCGTCCACTGGCATCTACTGTTCTCGGGCACAGCAAAGCTCATGTTTGGTGATCATGTGTGTGTCCCAAGGAAGGGATGAGTCTTTTTTAGACGGTACCTGCTTTTCATGTTCGATAAACCTGCCTAATATTAATTAGACTCCTTTGTTGCATGTACCTTTTTTTTTTTAAATAGAAAGATGCTAAGGAAGAAAAACAAGGAGCATAGTAAATCTACCTTTCTTTCTCCAGAGACTCAAAGGAGAACCCTAGTATCTGTCAGCTTTGATATAATCCTTTTGAAAGCTTTATTTTATGTGTGTAAGTATACCATGTGTGTGCCTTGTGCTAGTGGAGGCCAAAAGAGGACATTAGATCCCCCGGAACTGGAGTTACAGATGGTTGTGAGCCATCATATGGGTGCTGGAACTGAACCAGGGTCCTCTAGAAGACTGGCTGAGCCATCTCTCTAGCCCACACAGTAGAGTCTTGATTTGATACATTCTTAGCTCTTTGACTATAGGCATGCCACTAAATGTATTTTTGCTATCTGGGTTCTTCATCTTTATGAATAATATTCAGAGTCTTTGAGATGGTGAGCTTTCAATGCAAGAGTATACACACAGAACCCCCCCAACCAAATGGCCCAAATGTGAATTAGATGCCAGGTAAGTTTGGTTTGCTGGTCAAGGGCTTATGTTAATTTCTACTACCCTCATTATTCCCAAACAAAGAGAAAGAAATTGTAACACCGTATTGGAGATATATATATATATATATATATATATATATATATATATATATATATATACTGTATTGGATGCTGGAATCAAGGCAGAAGAGAGAAGAAACAAAGAAGAACCTGAAACTCTGCCCTACAAAACCACAACTATATGAGAACACACGAGCTGAACATCAAAGCAGGATCGCAGGGGACCCACTTTGGACCTGTGCCCTACATCAGCGGTTCTCAACCCATGGGTCATGACCTTTTGGCAACCCTCTATCTCCAAAAATATTTACATTACAATTCATAACAGTAGCAAAATTGCAGTTAGGAAGTAGCAATGAAAATAATTCTATGGGTTGAGATATATGTTTTTTTTTTGTTGTTGCTGTTTTGTTTTGTTTTTGTTTGTTTTTTGTTTTTTCGAGACAGGGTTTCTCTGTGTAGCCCTGGCTGTCCTGGAACTCACTCTGTAGACCAGGCTGGCATTGAACTCAGAAATCCACCTGCCTCTGCCTCCCAAGTGCTGGGATTAAAGGCGTGCGCCACCACTGCCTGGTGAGATATATGGGTTTAGATGTGAGGAATTGTATTAAAGGGTTGCAGCATTAGGAATGTGGAGAACCACAGTCCTACGTGCTACAGAGCACTTCTGTGTCCCAGGCTCTTATTTCAAACATTTGTCCTTATTGAGCCCCTTGGACCCTTGTCAAACACAGACAGACCTAGTTCCTTGAACATAATTTTACTTTAAATTGGAAACAAAAAGTTCTGACCCTTGTATGCTTTCGTGCTAGATGTGGTATCTTTCACGTGTGTGGGGGGTGTGTGTGTGGGGGGGGTGTGCGTGGGGGGGGGAAGGTAGGGAGGAGGAGGAGGAAGAGGAGACACCGCTATATTGTGCTTAGTGCTGGAGACATAAACTTCGAAGTCAGGAGCTGACAAGAGCGATGCTGACAGGCCCGGGGATGTGGGGTGGGGTGGGGGACGCTTTGTCTATGCATAGTGACCACAGGGCTCTGTGCCCGCCTGGTCCAGTTCTGCCACCAATCAGCACGTGACAGTGGAAAAAGAACACAAACCTTTCATTTTCTCCCTGAGCAACAGCAGGCTCTAGAAGGCCAAGCTGATGGTTTATTAATGCCCAGAGCCTCACATGACTAGCATAAAAGCCAGATGAAAGAAAACAAAAGCCTGGCAGTCTGGAGCCTGCTCCTGCAGGGCAGGCGGCTGAGTACTGTGACTCATCCTTGGGTAGGAGGTGAGGCAGGGGGCAGCCTTCGACCAGCCAGAAGTGCATCCAAAACATGGGTGCCATGTGACCACCAGCTCCCCAGAGTGTCAGTCTTAATCCCATCTAAAAGGGCACCAATCGCAAGGAAAAAATAAATAAATAAAAAAAGCCTCTGCAGCAGGCCCTGACTGTGCATCTAAGAAACCTCTGCGGGCTCGATGTGTAGGGGAAGCGAAGTGCTCTTCATGCTGAGCTTATCTTCATTACCTGAGGAGGGAGAGAGACAGAGCAGCAAACTGGCAAGTGACAGGAGGGTGATATGTAATCTCATCTCTGTTTCACCCTATCTTCAGGGAAAGTCCCCACTTTCATTGCTAGGCAGCTGTGGGGCCCTGGAACAGGAGAATCGGATTCTCTGTCTGGGTGACCTTTATAACTGTCATTCAGTTAGCAAGAATCTCAGTGTCCAGTGTACTGTAGCATTGAGGCAGACGACAGGGAATGGCAGAGCGCATGATTCCCAGACTCATGGAGTTTACTGTCTAGTCAAAATGCCAATAAAAAGACTACCTCTAGGATTGTTATGAGAATCAAGTGAGATACAGAGAAAAACAAGACTTGCTGTGAGTACCAACCATAAAGTGTTATTATCACTATTAAAGTTCTTCTTCTCCCCAGGGCCAGCCTTTACGGAAGTTTAAGGTTGACAGCTGGAGTAGGCAAACTTTCTAAAGGGCAATACAAACTGGTTTTTTGATTTTTGTTTTGTTTTTTGGTTTTTGGTTTTTTTTTTGAGGCAGGGTTTCTCTGTATAAGAGCCCTAGATGTCCTGGAACTCACACTGTACACTAGGCTAGCCTTGAACTCACAGAGATCCACTTGTTTCTGTCTCCCCAAGTGCTAGGATTAAAGGAATGCACCACCATACCTGGCCCCCAAATAGTAACAGTTTTAAGGTTCATGGGTCAAACAGTCTTTATACTGAAAACCCTCCGCAGTTATAGCACAAAAGCAACCCTAGTAAATATGAAAATTAATGTGTATATACTTGTATGTATCAGTAAAGCTTTATTTACAAAAATAAGTGGAGGTCAGATGTGGTCCTGGGGTCCCTTGTAATACATATCATAGAGAGTATAAGTGAAGATCCCAGAGTCAAACTACTGGCTTCAGTTTTTCCTTTCTATACATTTTGTATAATGATACCACTTCCTTAAGATTTGCAGTGAAGATCAAATAGATCACTCAGCATCAGAAAGTGCTAGGTACCAAGAATATACTTAGCATTATCACAGCTCTTTATCATAATACAGAAAAGACAGGTAAAATTATTGCCAGGCAGAACATAGGGAACTACTAAGGTAAAATATAGCTTGTTTAAAGACTGTATTTCAATTGTATGTGTCTCAACTAGAGGCATTCAGACTTTAACATTCCCCTAACATCGGTATTACATTTGTGAAGCATTTAACAGTTCGCTGTTGATACATGTCATGACTTGCAGAGATGCTTCAACCATGAAGTCATGTTTTGCTAAAAACAATGGATATTTACTGTGTGCAGAGATGGTGCCACACAGTTCCTATCTGGTCTCAGTTTTCAACAACAAAGAGGTTAAGTCCCCCATTTGACAAATGAAGACAGGAAGGCTCAGAGCAGTTCAGCAGCAGCAGTAAATTGGTGAGTCAATACTCGAGTCCAGATATGTCTAACTAAGAACATGTACTTAGATAATCAATAATTTGGCACATAGGGCCAACTTTTATTCTAACAATTGCAGCAACATCATGACTTATTATTATCTGCAGAAAGAATCTGGAAATTTTGTATCAACACTATGCTATGACTTGTGACCAGCTTCCATGCTGAGGTGCACTAATGCCCAGAAAATATTATGAACATATTTAGGAAGAGGCAATGGTTTTGTGTTACCTAAGGAATCTACCTCTGACACCAATACAACTCTACTGCCAAGAACCAGCAGATAGTGTCATGTGATATTAACGATGATGGGATGAATCTATCATTTCTGTTGCTAAGAGAGCTGTTTGCCCCAAAGAGTAGATTTGTATCCAGTAATTTGTTTACTAAGACGACTGAGCCAACTACATCCTTTGCCCTTAGCCACAAGGAAAGGAGAGTAGAGGAAAATGTCTTGTTTGGAAGTAACTGTTTGCTGCTGGGCAAATTTTAGCTCAGGTGCCAGTAATTTGTGGCTGTGTTGAAGGAGAGGCAGGGGTGTAGGGGAACAGGGAGTCAAGCTCTAGGCTGCCCCTGGGTGCCGTGGTGTCACTTTGAGTGGGCAGGGTGGGGATCTGCCACTGTGGGCAGGGACTCACTGTGCAATGAAGGAATGAAGCTTTTCTACTGGAGGGAGGAGGTGGCCGAGACATGTCCAAACCACATCCTGCCCTTCAGCCTCAGCTCATGCTGGTTTTGGAGATGATGGATTGGAGAAAAGTCTAGTTGCAAGCTGTTACCCCAGCAGTGAGTAAAACTATGCAGCAAATCTCAGGCATATCATGCATAGTTTGATGTGATGTTTGGAGAGTCATCGGGCTAAAGCAATTGCCCTCCCATTGTTCTTTACTGAAAAACAGGTTTCCTCTGCAGTTCATCCTGTCGAGCACTTACATTTATTAACATACACACACACACACATGTGGACATGTGTGACATGAAAGAACACTGTGTGAAAGTTGGTTGGGTTCTCCACTTTTACCTATATGTGGGCTCCAGAATTGAATTTATCAGGCTCGGTGGCAAGTGCCTTACCAGCTGAACCATCTTGCTAGCCCAGCACTAATATTTTAAACAATATGTCACTTCCCCACTCAAAATCTCAGATGCCTTCCTTCTGCACGTGGGAAAATCCCCAGTGATTCACAACTGACAAGGTCCTCCTGGACCTACTTCCTGCCCTTCTCCAGCCTTTTTGTACAGTGGCCCCCAAACTTATTCTGTCCCTGATATACAGCTCAACTGCATTCCTTGGTCAGGTTAAGTTCATTCCCATTTGTGAAGTCTTGTCTCTTCCATATCTTTACATGCTTGGCTCCATCTCATCCCCCAGGTCTTAGTTCAAATGCTGCCCAGATGGAGCTCGGAGAGATCACCCCTGACAGCTTACTTGGGAAGCAACTCTCCTCCCATCTAACTTTCCTGACTCTTCACTGTTGCTTAATGCACAGCTTCCCTGACCTTCACACGCTTGCTGCTTGTCCAATCAGAAGCTCTCCCTCAAAACCCTAGAGGGAACCAGGTTTACTATTTCACCCCTGCCTACGTCATGCCAGTCATGCACGCCTCACGTACTTGGCTTTTTTATACATTTTGTCTTGGAGAGTCAGAGAGTATTATTTCTGGAAGGGATCTAGAAAGAGTTGACCCTAAAGCCTTGCTGTTTGGGATAAGGTTCTTCATGATAGTCAAATGACATGATTCTAGATCGCATGGACTTTCAGGTTAGAGGTCATCTGGTGTCCAAGTGGCCCTCCAGGGGCTGCACGGAGGACCGAGGGGGAAGTTACCTACCATGAAAAAAAAACACACTCGCTGAAGGGCAAGCAAACCCCACCCCTACAGGGATGCTGGCAATCAAGCCTTCAGAAGTATTGGTAGAAATAGCAGCTTGTGCTTCCTGTCACTTTAAAAGGTCAAATCCAAATGGAGGTTGACCATGTATATCCTATCTCTCGAGAGATATTGTTAGGACTATAGGTATTTGTGTTTTGGCTGAGTGTGGTGGCGCACACCTTTAATCTCAGCGCTTAGGAGGCAGATGCAGGTGGATCTCTTTGGGTTTTGAGGCCAACCTGGTCTACAGAGCCAGTTCCAGGACTGCCAGGCCTACATAGAGAAACCCTGTCTCAAAAATCCCAAAAAAGGCTATATAAGAATATATTTGTGTCTTGGCTGGGTGTGATGGCACACTCCTTTAATAGCAGCACTTGGGAGGCAGACAGGTAGATCTCTGTGAGTTCAAGGCCATCCTGGTTAACATAGGGACCCTGTCTAAAGACAAACAAGCAAACAGTAAGAGAAAAGGATAGAGTCATGTCTACATTCTTCCATCTCCTGGGAAGAGGCACTCCATCCCTTGCATGGAAATTCTGCCAGCATGATCAAAAGCAGAGAAAGGAAGCCCGCCCGTTATGTGTCACGTGCTCAGTGCCCAAGCTGGGTGTTCACTGGAAGGCAGCATCATTTAAAACAAGCCTTCAGTTACATTAGGCAGCACCTCTGCCTGCACTGAGTCCTGTGTACTTCCAAGATCCTTATTTATTCAATGGATAACACAGATCACATACCTGGAAAATTTTGTCCCAACTTTGAGCTTGAACACTGGCAGGTTGTAAGAAGAAAAATCTCAGCCACATTAATAATCTCCAGGCATGTCAAGATTGGGTAAATATTATTTGGGAGTGAAACAGCTCTTGAACTAAGAGAGTTAAAATGGTGAGGAGGGCCAAGTTTATATGAATTAGCTGTATCCTCAGCCAAGAGAGACCTGTCTTTCAACTATCTCAGTTACTTTGGAACTTACAAAGGGTCCCTGATTCCTGCTGTACAGCTCTGAGCAGCCACGTCTTCCTGTTGCCACGGTTTACACAGAGCCTCCCCAATTCTTCCAGGGTGGCCTCATTTACTCCAGAATGCCCACCTTTCCCTATACTCCCGTGAGGCTGAATGTGACATTGTCCTCAGCCTCAGGCCTACACCATTCTCCTTCGCTTCTGTCCCTTCCCAGGTTTCTGTACACAACTTTTGTTCCTGCAAAGCCTTCTGCCTGCCTCTCCATCTGGCCAAATCCTGGTCAACCTTGAACGAAGCATCTCGGGTTCTGCTTCTTTTAAGAAGTTATATACAACGCTCCTAGACACCACCAAACCCAACCAATTGATTACGTAGTCGTAAAAAAAAAAAAAAAAAAAAAAAAACCACCTGGCAGCAGAGGCAAGGTCCCATGCAATTCTCAAGGGGCTGAGGCACACTGGTACATGGGCTCAGTACAAATTGAAGCATTTTTACCATGTATAGAACATAGCAGGGGAATGAGGTCAATCTTTTCATCCTTGGCATTGGAGACCTTTTACAGAATCAGGAGGCTTTGAGTTCTAGGCCACTAGTCATTTCATAAGCATCCTTCTTGGATGGGCCCTAAACTTATACATAAAATTCAGTTCATCCATTCACCCTATAGTAAGTACTGACTCAGCCTAGAATCCAAGGTGGACTTTAATATAAAATATATTTCTAAGACCTATGCTACTATGCATTTAGATTCTGGGTCCCCACCAAAAAAAAATGTTTTTTTTTTGACCCAGTAGTTCTGAAAGTGGGCTAAGAAAAGTCAGTTAGAAAAATATGGAAACACGGCAATTGAAATCATTTCTGAGAGTCATTTCCAGAGAGGGTCACGTTGTTACTCTGTTGGCTTGTTGCTCCAGCAATGGCTGGCCTCCTTCCCGCTATGTCAGACACTCATAGTTTTAAGACCCTGATCTCTGACGCTCTCTCCACCTCAGGAAGCCACCAAGTATGTAAAGCACCAATTTAACTCAAGGTTACTGTGGCTGAGGAACCTGCCTAAAGAGCCAGGCTATTATGCGTATCACAACCCGCTGGGGCTTGGCATCAGTATGCCCTTAATTTCAGTACTGGGTTTAAATTTGACTCATTGGCTCGTATTTGGTCTTTTGTTTGCCAAACCACCCATCGACTTAAACTGAAACATGTTTTTGGATAATTCATTTTTGGGGGGGGGGTTGTAGGAATGCAGCAACTTGTGAGGAGTATTCAAATAGACTCAGGGTGGTAGTGTGGTAAACAGTAAGAATGTGCCTTGAGCTCACAATGCTCTGTGCTGCACAGGGACAGAGAATAGGTGGATAGGCTTTCTTTGTCCTTCCTGTACTACTAGCACATAGGGACCAGTTTACCCGAGTCAGGAAGTGGGTATTCAAGTTCTGCACGAACTTCCTGGGTTGATAATTGCAGCTATGGTTGCCAGGTGGCTGGTCTCGTTTTCATCCCATAGAAGAATGATGGCCAAACTTATTTTGGCATCATGGTCTTTTCCTGTGAATGTGTGTCCATGTGGATGCAGACAGTTAAGTGATATAAAAGGCAGAGGGGAGCATGATGGTGCAACAGGTAAACATGCTTGCTGTACACAAGCCTGCTGGCCTGAGCTCAATTCTGGAACCCACGATGGAAGTAGAGAACCAATGCTCAGAAGTTCTCTTGCGCCCTCCAGGTAAGCATTGTAGCAGGTACATGTCTGCCCTCACATGCACAGAGCATACATATCACGCATGCGCGTGCATGTGTACACATACACACACACGCACACACACACACACACACACACACCCCAAATCGAAGAAGGGAGACTCCATTCTGAATTTCTCCATCTGAGCATACATTGGAGGGTACCAAGTATAGAACCACAGGACAGAGGATCAGGGTTAGATCCCGTGTCTCTTCTTTGCTAGGCAATGACCTTGTACAAATCACATGATTCCCTGATGTTTGCTTCCTCATCTTCAAGATGAGTTTAGCACATCTGCCCTCTGATCAGCCTGACCTCACTGAAGAAGCAGATGTATGGGGTTGGACTCAGTGAGCTGCAAAGAGATAGCTGGGAACTTATTGAAGGTCAGAAGCTGGCATAAATCACGACTTACTAAAATACCCTTTCCAACATTCTCTAGCCCCTGACTTTCTTCTTCCCTATGGATCCTTCCTGGCTACCAGGTGACACCACCCAAGGAAGCCTCGCACTCAGAACCTCTTCTCAAGGCTACCTCCATGTTTAGACGTAATTAACCGACCCACCATCACCAACACTCAAAACCTGTTCAACCCTCACCTACTCCTTCCTTCCTGGTAGTCCTTAGATAAGCTGCTCACAAGGATCCTACCTCCCGAGACTTAACAGGCTGCCTCCTGGATGCTACCTACCTCCTCAGACGCTGTCTTATGATGATTGCTCAGGGAACTGCGGTACGTATTCCCCAACTCACCAACGAGATGCACCAGTAGAGGTCAAAACATTTTTAAAGGATACTAAAATGTTCCAGGCTTCCAGGCCACAAGAACGGCCACTCAGCTCTGAATCCAACTTTCACTTAGCACAGAAAGAGCTATAGACAACATGTGACAAGTGTGCACAGCTGGGTGCCGGTAAAACTGCACAGACACTGATAGTTGGGTTGTGAATAATTTAAACATCTTATTAATGATTATCCAAGGCCAAATTCAATTACAGCTCTACCTTACATTTTTTCCGACGCTGGAGCGCTGGCACACCCTAAGTAAGAGCTCCCTTATGGAGCCTTAGCTGCAGCCCCAGGCCATTTTTTTTTTTTTTAAATTTTGCTCTAGAGTTTTAACTCAATTCCATTTTATCCCCTTCAAAAAGATTTTTTTTTCCTTGCTTGAATAATGAACTATCTTGGATAGAGTTCCATTTCATCTTATATAAAAACTATTGTTTTAACCATACTTATTTTTCTTTTGTATGTGTAATGTGTGTGTGCATGTCACAGCAAGTGTACAGAGAGCACAAGACATCTTTTTGCTCTTCCTTCCATCTTGCTTTGAGGCAAGGACTCTTTCAGTTTCTTAAAAAAAAAAAAAATCCAACCATTTAATAAGTGTGTGTATGTGGGTGCATGTATGCTCACATGATGCATGCTTACCACAATGTACATATGGAGATCAAAGGACAACTCAGTTGTCCTTCCACTATATGGGTCCAGGGGACTGAATTCCAGGCACCAGGTTTGTGTGGCAAGAGCCTTTAGCTGGTGCATTATCTCCCTGGTCCCTAACAATGCATCCTTCCTAAGTGACTCACTGAGGAATGGGTGTTTCGGTAAGTGTTGATGTTTACCATTGTCTCTCCAAGCCACACTGTGGAGAGAGTAAGGATCCAAAACCAAAGATGTTCAGCTATTTTCAGTACCTCACAAATTCGACTGCAGTTAGGTCAATCCTTAACTGTACCCCATCTGCAAACCGAGACTCTATCTTAATCGCTCAAGGAAGATGGCTGCACCTACTTCAATCACTGAAACTTAAACATTTCCCATACCCTTCCTCTTCATCTTCATGCTGCATTTTCCCAGTCTCAGAGGAAAGGCTTTGACCCAGCCTCATAGGTTAGAGAGTCAAAGCAATTGATTTATGGAAGGTGCCATAGCTACTATGGCTTGGACTAGGAGCTGGAAAGTAGGAGGGGCTCCCCTCTTTCCAACATGCATTACACACAGACCACAGTACACCCTCCAGAAGCCATAAATTGATGCTGTATATACTGTTTTTAAAAGCTCATATGCAAAATACAACATTTGAGCCCTGAATACATTCCTCCATTAGTTTGCAGACTCTAAAGCTCACTGGGATTTCCCTGACATAGTTAAAAGACGCCAACACCTGCACACAACTTGCTGTTAATTACTGCAGCTCTTGGGGCAGGTGCCCACTCCTTCCAGTTTCCTAGGTGATTACAATGTGCAGCCAGTTGTGAGGTCGGTCAGCTGCTGTTCCCAGTTACCAACCTCCAACCCCCTTTTAGCGGGGCTCAATGGTGGTTTTGGTAAGCAGACAACATTAAATATTAGTGGCTCTGCACAGCTGGCTCTAATCTACAGAGCTCACCATGTGTAAAAGTGTCTCGGGGTTTAGGCACTTTCCCTTTGAAACTGAGGAGACCCCTCTTAGGGAAGAGGAAACCAAGTGGGGCCTGACTTCAGGACATTTAATAAGTCCCTGCTTACAAAGAACCCAGGGTTGCAGATGCAAGTATGAGCTCTTAAGAATACCCAGTTTTCATATCTGCATTTTGTTCCTTCTGTAGTTCTGTAAGTCAGTTGCATGGCCGTACTGTTTGTTTACATGGAAGTTATATAAATACCCACAGTTCATAGGTACACTGAAAAGGGTAAAGGTGAAAAATGATGGCTGCTATGTTATAATCTGAGCCCTCCGCTTTATTGCTTCTGAAAAGAAAAGTAGGTGGGAAGAAAAGCCATCTAAAACCAGATCATTCTGATGATCGATTTGTAACCCGAAATCAGACCCGAGTGTCTCCTTTAACACAGATGATGGAAACTCGTCATATTCTTAGCAACAGAAGTTTCCAGATCTCTCTGGGACCATTTCCAATCATCCAGACTAGTTTGCAGGCACTGCAAGGACTAGGTGACCTCTCTAGACCAGGGGAGTCATACTGAATGACAGGAACATTTTGCCCAAGAAGGGCTCTTATTTTTATCCCTCTTGGACTGAAGAACAGCTCAGCCAGAGACTGGACAGAACTGCCCATACGTCATGGACTCAGCCCAGGGCTTCCAATCTGCTGCCTGAAGGCCTGGGCTTTTGCCAGGTCACTCTGTCCAGGCAGCCTGCATCTGCCCAGATGACAGGTGAATGAACCAGGCCTCAAGGGGGCTTGAATGTCATCCCTTTGGCTGAGTCCCTTCAGTCATCTGACTGTGTTATGGGCACCGAGAAACTGCACAACCCAGAAAAAGAAAACAAAAGCTAGACCAAGCAACCCCCACAGGAGAAAATTCCCTTTCACTCCAGAGCCCCAAACCTAAACAGCTGCTTCCTCCCAGGGTGAACCATCAATAAAAAATGTACAATGGTGTGTGTGGGTGCATGTGTGCGTGAAAAACAATCACCCAGATAAACTCAATAGCTTTAAAAGTCATGTTAAACCTACTTGTGCAATTTCATTAATGGTTTCCAACGGTTTAAAATAGAAAGCAAGAGACCACAAAGGAGGTGTCAGGCTTAGGTAGATGGAAACTCAGTATGAGGTGGGAGACACAGGAGGGCCACCTGGGGGGGGGGGCTTTGAGCTCAACCATTTTGTGGCCTAAATGACTGATATGATCCCAAGCCAACTGAAGCAGGAGAGTGAGAACAATCAGGTTTCCACACCAGTTTAACTTGGGGCTTATTTTCTGAGACACTGTCCTTCGCTGGCATTGCTGCCTGCTTCTTAGACGGGGTAGGTGTGAGAGGACCAGGAGTGGATTTTCACTTGGGGTAGCCTTACCCATGAACAGATTCATTGAGGAATTATGGCACTCCATTTCTGAGGGAGGCATCTCAGAGACAACAGTTTAGCTACTGTCTAGACACTCAAGATTGGGGGCTGGGGAAGAGTTGGTTTTGCTTGCTCTGAAACTCTTAAAACCATGAAAATCCCCCCTCCCTCTCTTTCTCTCTGTCTCTCTCTGTCTCTCTTCCTCTCTCTCTTTCTCTGTCTCTCTTTGTCTCTCTCTCTCTCTTTCTCCCACCCCCTCTCCTAGGACAACACAATTGTTAACAATCCAATTCAAAAGTCTGGATAAGCCTGGGCTCTTGAGACTCACCCTTACTACGTAGTTGAATCTCCTGGAATCCAGGATGGCAGTCGAGAAGTCCAGTCTGTTGAAAGCTTCCCCCAAAGTGCAGTATCCGTGGCGCTGCACAGAAGCAAGACAGAGGCACACCTTACTCCTGCCATGCAGAGGTTATTCTCCAGTACAGACTCCACTGAACCAGCTGCCTGCGTGTCTTAGAGAACCAGGCTCTGCCTTTCTTCCTGCATCTGAATCCCAGGAGACACAAGATGGGTGGCACAGTCTCCACTTCAGCTGGGGACTAACCTGCGGATCCCCCTTTCCAGGACTAGTACCACTCTAGCTCTCTGTGTATGCTAGTCTGGGAGTGCTCATGCACAGTGTATCACTGGGTACTGAGCATAGGCTCTTTGGGTTAGTGAGTGTCTATTAAACAACCATGGGAAGAGGATTGGTTCTACCCACCAACACTGCAGCATCAAACCACGGCCACTGATAACGCTTTGCTTCGTGGGGCAGAAAACAAGTTTTGGACTTTTAGTATGGACATACAGGGAGTTGGGAAGACACAGTTCTGCCATGTCACGTCATTCTGTTCTAGGTTTCTGGATTTGTCACTGATCCACCCTCTCTGAGTCTGATGTCATAGAGAAATGAGGTGTTTTCCATGGCCCCTGAGAAAAACAGGAATGCTGGCACTCTATCTATCATATTGCCTCCGGTCCTAGGGATCAAATTGTCTGTTTTATCAAGTGCCATAGAAGATGGCTTGAGGAAGGTCTTGTACCTACCTACAGCTCAAAGAGCAGGCACCGAAAAGACCTGCTGGATTTAATGATTAGTTAAGCTAAGCTCTAGCCAAGCCGAAATCCAAAGAGAGCTCTCTCCTCTCTCCTCTCCCTGACAGAAAGAGGATACCCTCTCACCTTCTGTTGGAATTAAAGGACTGTTGTTGCCCAGTTCTCTCTTAGAAGGTACAGCGTTACTAAGCATGGGGCTTTAGTAAATGGATGGTGACTTACCTCCTTGGTACTCCCTTTGTGAACATAGATCCACTTTTCTTGATGGAAGTCTACAGAGGAAAAAAAAAAAGAAAGAAAAGAAAAAGAAACAGAAATATATCTGAAAAACTGGTAGTAGGCCTAGCCAAGATTTTAAACATGACTCATATTTTTTTTTATTTATTCCAAAGTTCAAAATATTTTGACAACAGAGTTCACCAATAATCTAAGAGAATAAAAATACTCAATTTCTGTGGTGTCTATTTTGTCTTTTTTTTTTTTTTTCCAGAGCTGAGGACCAAATCCAGAGCCTTGTGCTGTGGTGTCTAAATATTGGATCTGTAATTTGCTTCCACCGAAGCAATCTGAATCTTTGACATCACATGTGGTGTTCCCAAACCTCCAGATTAAAGAGATAATCTAACACTCTGATACCTTTGTTTTAAATGCCAAACCTAAATCTTATACAAGGCCATGAAAAGTGGATACAGAGCAGGTAACATGGGGAAACATGCAGATCAAGTGGATTAAATTAGAATAAATTATAATTCATGTTTTATAGAACCTTATATCCTCTGCTAATACGTAAGCATCTAGGCCATGTGACTACAATTTGTCCAAGAGGGACACGCCTATTTCCTTCTTCCATCCTTTTGCATTTTGAGACAAAGTCCGTGTATTCTAGGTTGGTCTCAAACCCACTGTGTGGCTGATGTAATCTTGAACAACTTTAAAACTTGTTATTTTTGTCCCCCCTCACCAGAGCTAAGGACCGAACCCAGGACCTACTGAGCTAAGCCCCACCTTTTGTTATTTTGTCTTATTTATTTATTTATTTTTTTAACTTCTGATTCTCCCCACTTCTACCTTCTGAAAGGCAAGTCACCTGGCTCATTCAGTCCTGAGGATGGACCCAGGCCTCAGCCTGGGAGGCAAGCACAAAGCTACATCCTTAGTCTCACAATTCTATTTCCAAAGTCTCAAAACACGGTTGAAAACTCAAAGCATTGCTGGAACGGACTCGGCTGGTCGCGTTCCTGTACCGTAACTGTCTTATGTCAAATGCAAGTGACAAGCAGGGGCAAGCTCAACTGGCAAAGGCGTTTGGACAGCAAAGAGTATGCTGATGATGTTGCCTGGGAAATGCACAGATGAGAAACAACAGTTGGTGATATCAGAGGCATCAGGGCAGCGAGCTGTCTGATGATAAGAGATGCACTAGTTTGTTTTTCAAGGACCGACCATTCATAAAAATTGTCAACGGGCAGTGGTGGTGCACACCTTTAATCTCAGCACTTGGGAGGCAGAGACAGGTAGATTTCTGAGTTCGAGGCCAGCCTGGTCTCCAGAGTTAGTTCCAGGACAGCCAGGGATATACAGAGAAACCCCGCCTCAAAAAAAAAAAAAAAAAAAAAAAGATTTAAGAATCATCAAACTGCCGGGCTGAAGAGAGGAGGGGCTTAGATAGCTGACTGTTCTTGCGAAGGTCCTGAGGTCAATTCTCATCAACCACATGGTGGCTCACAACCATCTATAATGGGTTCTGATGCCCTCGTCTGTCATGCAGGTATACATGCAAGGAGAGCATTCACATACATAAATAAATGAATCTATAAAAAAATAAGAATCACCAGCCAGCCTTCCCTTTGCTTCTGAGGCAGCCCCAGGCTTTGGATCTGCTCTGTAGCAAGGATGGCCCTGAACACCTGCTCCTCCTGCGGAAGGTCAGGCCAGAGCCGCCACGTCTAACTTATGCAGTGCTAAGGGACTGAACCCAGGACTTTTTGCGTCCTAGGCAGGCACTCTTCCAGACGAGCTCCGTCCTCAGACACCTTTCTTCTTCTATTGAAAGCAAACGACTTACACTGAGTTTTGGTTTTGCTGTTCTGTATGTCTTTCTTCCTCTTCTTGGCTGCCACGTCGTAGTTGAGACTGTTGAACAGGTTCTCCTTACTGTACACCTCCTTGCTGCAGTAACTGTGAGGGGAGAGAGAAGGGCGGCGACTACATCGTAAAGAGCTACAAAGAACTCATCGGGTTCTAAAACACCCACATGTATGCTTCCCAGACAAGACAAAGACAAAACAATAAAATCATCTAAAACAGGGGCGGGCAAGATGGCTCAGCAGGGAAGAGCACTGACTGCTTTCCCGAAGGTCCTGAGTTCAAATCCCAGCAAGCACTACATGGTGACTCACAACCACCCATAATGAGATCTAATGCCTTCTTCTGGTGTATCTGAAGTCAGCTACAGTGTGTACTTATGTAATAATAATAAATAAATCTTTGGGTCAGAGCAAGCAGGGACTGAGTGAGCAGAGCTGACTGGAGTTAGCAGAGGTCCTAAAAAATTTCAATCCCGAACAACCACATGAAGGCCCACAACCATCTGTACAGCTAACAGTGTACTCGTATACATAAAATAAATAAATAAATCTTTCAAAAATCATCTAAAACAAACAAAACAAACACAGGCTTCTTTCTCTTAGTAAAAATATCATCACCTCTATGTGGAAGGCTGGGATGGGGGCATGTGTTTCTTTTGAATTCCCTAACAGGGCTTTCTATTATAATTCAATATAGAGCACTATACTCTCTAAGAGCAATGCAGTCCATTGCGATCTCTCTTTAAACAAAAGAGCTGAACAGGGGAGGGTGATGGCTGGTGTCACCGTGCCACACAATGCCTGCATTCTGCAAGACACAGCATCTACACCAAGCTGCTGTGGCTTCTTCCTTCCCTTTCTCCATCCTCCCTCCTGCCCACCCTCCTTCTTGCCCTCCTCTCTATCCTCCTTTCCTATCTCCAACCCTCCACTCCTTCCCTCTTTTTGAGACAGGTCTCACTATGTAGATCAAGCTGGCCACAAACTCACAGACTCACCTGTCTTTGCCTTCCCGGCTCTGGGATTAAAGATGTGTGCCACCATGCCCAACTTGAGCTTTCTGTTCTTTTTAAGATAAGATTTTACTATGTGGCTCAGGCTGACCTTGAATTACTATGTAGTACAGGCTAGTTTTGAACATAGTGGTCCTCAGCTTCAGCCTCCCAATACTGGGTGTACAGAATGCTAGGATTGAAAATGTGTAATAGCACATCCTCCTCCTTTCAGAGGTATAATTCACATATTCTACAATTTGTCCATGTAACGGGTAACCAAGCTGCTTTAGCCAGCATGTTCCTTTCCTGTCTTTAAAACATGATCACAATTACAAACATCTGACTTACAAACTCCCTTTCTAGCAGGTATTTTGCATAGAATGCTAGTTGTTTAGGTTTCTGACCTAAGACACTAGGCCTTAAGCTGGAGGGTTAAGATATTGGTTCTTAATAGAAATCAGAAAAATTTGAATTCATAAACTTAGAGGGGCTGAAAAGATGTCAAATAGACTTATCCAATTCATAGATCACTGAAGGATGGGGTAGTTCAACTTTGGCCACGTACCCACATGGGAATAAGGTGATAGTCTCATGATTTAAGGAAAATTTCTGAATACTTTCTACAGAAATGATGGGGAGGAAATACTAAAATTTAACAGGAGAATGGGTTCCCTGCCTCTTTCAACCCCAAGAGGTGGGCAGGATTTATAACCACAACTTGTACAAACTAGGTATGTGTTGTGTCTACTAGCATATTAGGAGACCTTAAATTTTCTGATGTCTTCTACAGGATTTAAAATGTGATTTGTATCTTTTCTTTTTTTTTTGGCAGGGATAAATATAAGCATATATGCTCTTTTTCTGTTCCCTGCTTTGTGTAAGTGACAGAAGGGAAAAGAAGGCTGGAAACAGTGTCCAGTGTTCTTTCATTGTGACTTGTGTCTCAGTAAGACCTGCCTAAGTGTCTTCCTGAAATGCTGATGTCACAGCTAGATACCCTGTGCTGCTTTTAGAACCTACAGGGAGAACTTGACGAATCACCAGTCAAACGCTCATTTCCCTTCTCCCAGCCATACCTAATACCATTTATTGAGTTTCCTAATGTCTTTAGCCTTCTCCTTTTCATTCAGGGAACCAGGGTATTTTTAGGCTTCAGACTGGGTGTTGCAGAAATGACCTCTCTCAGAGTCACTTGCTTAAGTGAGCCAAGGGTTGAATGTTTTCGGTCAGGCTTTACACAACTCTGGAGTGTGTGTGTGTGTGTGTGTGTATGTTTGTCTGTCTCCGGAGTGTGTGAGGGAGTACAAAGTCACTGACTAGGGATGATCTGCTCAGGCCAGCAGGAAGAAAAGGGGCAGAACAAACAGCAGAATTCTGAGGCTGACTCAAAGAATTTTAATCAAAGCCAACGAAGAGGAAAAGATGGAAAGTCAATCGAGTGGTCCCTGGTGTCCCAAAGCTTTAGAAAACAAAGATAGAACATTCAGTGGACAAAAATACCCGGGAAGGCTTATTTCTTAAAGAAGTATGCACAGAAACACACGGCCTACATCACCATGCTATATAGTGATGTAGTTTGTAGATACTATAAACTATGGTAGAACTTCCATATGTAGAGAAGCACAAAGAAAAGTCATTGTGTTTGGAGCCATACATACAAGGGTCTGCAGCAGCTTTAGGTACGGAGAATAACCTTCTAATGGGAAGTGTTCAAGGGGATTTGAGCATTTGCTTTCTTCATGGATGGAAGGAGGAACTGCTTTAAGTTGGCGTGACTTGTTTCAAAAGCCAATTCGAGAAGGAGTTCAAACCATTGATGATACTCCCTTGATGCAGAGTGTAGAAAAGTTTTAAGCACAGGGAAAACCCTACACATCATTTTATATTAGGATCTGAGTTCTGGAAGCTTGGGAGCAAGGTTGCAAAGTTTATTTGTGTTGTCTATGTATGTTTTCTTTTAAGCAATAATATATTCAGTGGCTATTTTGGGACTCCAGTATGTCTCATTCCAGGAAATGCAAAATCAATGGAAAATTACAGCTCAAAAATTTAACAAGAAAAACAACCACCATTTACAAATCACAGCACATATATAAATGTATTTAAAATAAGCAAAACCATTTCAAGGAGGCTGTTCCTCCACCAAATAAAATAGTAGAGGAGTTGTTACTTTGTAACTACTCACTAATCCTCGAGTTGCTACTTTGTAACTACTTCTAACTAATCTTGATGTTTACAGGCACAGGCCAAGAATAAGGAAAAAGCCCTCCCCCACCGAACACCCACATCACCATCAAACACATACAAAATACTATAAGGCAACTGTAGAAGAAGTGGAAAGTTTTCAAAGTAAGACAATACATAGGAACATTTGTGCGGCAGATAAAGGAGGGCATGGGAATCAGCTTCATTTCTTATTTCATTTGTAATTAAGAAAAACACTTGAAACCATTCCCTGACCCAAAGCAGTTATTATATAGCCCTGATTATGTCCAGTGAGATTTTGATGCTCAAAGTCATATCTAGGTTGCCAGACTTGAAAAGGCTACTTCCTGGATTGCTTTGGGGGAAACAGGCTAGCGCAGGAGGCTTATGACAATAGTGTTCTGCACAGGGTAAGTGCTTGTAAAAATATCTCTATTATTTTTATTCAAGGTATCAAGGCCAACTCCCTCCTTCCTGGGCCAGCCTTAGCAACACACAGTATGTAACACTGGAATGGGCTTTTAACTGCACAAGTGCAGGCTTGGAGAAGAGAATGGAGATTACTCATCCCCGAGTTGGGGCGGGGCAGGGGCGGCTGGGCAGGAGGCAGCGTGGGTCATTTCAACCACCACTTCCTTGAAGCATTCTTGGATGGCTCTAGCTCATATGGTGTTCCTTCCTTGAAATCATAATCTGCCTCACAAACCTAACACTTGCTATCCCTTCTTTATCTTACAGGCTCAATTTTTTTTGTTTGTTTTTGGAGACAGGGTTTCTCTGTATAGCCCTGGCCATCTTGGAACTTGCTCTGTAGACCAGGTGTGGCCTCAAACTCAGATTTACCTGCCTCTTTGCCTCTGTGCTGGGATAAAAGGTGTGTACCATGACAGCTGAGCTCAGTTGTACCATGACAGCTGAGCTCAGTTGCAACTTTTTAAGGGGCCAGCTTTAAGCTTATCTAAATTCTTCTATTATCTCAGGAGGCACTTGGCTATTCCGAGACTGCAACATTTGGCTGTTGGAGGGCAGGGCCCTGGACCTCAGAGACAATGGCCAGCAGAGTCTATAACAGGTGTACTGTGCAGACAAGCCATGGTTTAAACAATAACCCCACAACAGAGTACACCTTTATTCTTTACTCTTGCTGGGCAACTTTCTGGATGGCCGGTGGAATTAGAGAAGCCTCAGTAGTTCAGTTTACAGTCACCAACCCTCTTTTATAAAGGACCTGCCTTCTGTTTTCTTAGAACAAGAGAGAGCATTCAAGCTCACCTGTGCAGCCAGGCACTGGGCCCAAACCTTACATCACTGGAAAGCCAAGACGGAAAATAGAGAGAGATATCTGAGATCACAAACCCAGACTCGGAAGGCCACTGCTTTTAAGAAGTTGGCAGACTCTTCTGCTGTGGAAGGAGGGGATTGTTTATGGTTGCTGGGGGGAAAAAACATACCCTGCAAACAGTCAGCTGCTGTGCTGAGAGGCAGATGACCAAACCAGTCCCCATCTGTGACTCAGCAGAGGACTACAGGTGGCCACTGACCGTATTGATCACTGCTGAGACCATGAGGACTGAGAGCGACAGCTTCAGCTCACAGGTGTGACCCACGAAAGGAGATCAGGAAGGGACAAAAGGACGTTTTTTTTTGTTTGTTTGTTTGTTTTGTTTTCTGAGACAGGGTTTCTCTGTATAGCCCTGGCTGTTCTGAAACTCAACTCTGTAGACCAGGCTGGCCTCGAACTCAGAGATCCAGCTGCCTCTGTCTCCCAAGTACTGGGATTAAAGGCATCCATCACCACCCGGCCTCCGAGGCAGATTTAACTCATCTTCAGATCTTCTGGAATAGGGAGAGTGAGGTGTTCTATTTCTGTCTCATGGAGCAAGGATGGAGTGAGCATCCAGAGGAAATGGGGTCTCACCAGTTTAGTCCCCAGCCTGCGGAAACACAGTAGGCTGTTCTATTTTGCTAGGGCAAGTCACAGTAATGCAGTGGGCTGGACCCCTGCTGCGTCATCCTGGAAAGAAACTAAGCTTTTTATACAGAAACAAAGAGCTGGGATATTAGATTCAGGCTCCTAAGATGGATGGTTCCAAGGAGGAGAAAGCTTCTGGTGTACTCCCCTTTCATGTAGTAGTTGAGGAAAAAGTATTAGGTATAACTGTTAACTTCATTCGATGGAAAACAGCCAGGTGACAATGGTTGGCAATTTATCTGATTTTCTGTGAATAAGATTTTTTTTTTTTTTTTACCGTGTTCTAAACTCCCCTGGGACTTGCTCAAAGGACCTAACAGAAGGTTAATGTATTTGGTTCTCCTGGAAGGCCCCACTGTCAGAGATTTGTTTCACCTCATTAAGAGACAAAGGGAACTCAAGCATTACAAATCACAAACAAATGGGAGACATTGGAGGTCATGCCGCTCATATAACCACAGTTTCTTGATAATTAATTATCAAACCTTTATTCAAACAGCCATTGGCCAACCTTTCACTCAGTGGGACCTGGCCCACTCACAGAATTCTCTGGTGAAGTCAGCTTGGGGATGCAGGTGTAGGGGTGTGTGTGTGTGTGTGTGTGTGTGTGTGAGAGAGAGAGTGAGAGAGAGAGTGTGTGTGTGAGAGAGAGAAAAAGAGAGAGAGAGAGAGAGAGAGAGAGAGAGAGAGAGAGAGTGTGTGTGTGTGTGTGTGTGTGTGTGTCCTGGCCCACTCACAGAATTCTCTGGTGAAGTCAGCTTAGGGATGCAGGTGTAGGTGTGTGTGTGTTAATCAAAGGACGGTGGGAGGGGAGAGCACCTAAAGGTGACCTCAACGGCACCAGCCCCTCCAAACAAACTTGTATGGTTCCTCAGGTGTCTCAGGGAGTCAGCTGTCCAGGTTGGGGATTGATTCTCGACCTCATAATTTATGAGTGGACACTTGTTCTGACCTCAGATTTTCCACTAGATGACGGAGCTCAGGTGACTTCAAGACTGTGTGGTCTTTCTGCAGCTGGCAGGCACCACTAAGGATGGGTGTGTGTCACGGTATAAAGACCGACGAGAAAGGGCTACAGGAGGAAACAGGTGCAAGTGCCTGGCCCTTCCTGAAGCAGAGCATTGCTGCATTTCTATCCTGCCTCCCTCCGCGGCCCATAAGCGTTACTACCACGACTCACTTCACAAGTCTGCCCAAGAGGGCGGCTGTCCCGGGCCCCATCCGCTGCCTCCCTCAGTTACTCTTTTTTTTTTTTTTTCTCGGCCCACTCAGCCGTCGACTGTGCGTGGGAAGAGCCTTTGTGCACTCATTGCAGAGCCCACGACCCATCCCATCATTCGGCTTGTGACTACTACCACTCTTGTACTCTTGGGGTCCTGTCACAGGACAGTGAAAGGCAAGCAGCCAAGTCGCTAGTGCCCACTTAAAGCAGTAACTGCGATTCCCGAGTTGTGCCCTTGTGTTCAAGTGTTTAGGGACATAATCCCCTGTTGCCAGATTGAGGGATCCTGGGTTCTGTATGGGATCTTTTCTTCCGGGAGACACTAACCTTGATCAGTAGGAGACACTAAATTACCCATCTCTCGTGTTCTGGCGACCTTTGCCGGAATTCCGGCATCACACTCCTATCCCTTTAGCCGGAAACCCCCTTTTTATTCTGGTCCAGATCTGCCTGCCCTCCTTCACCAACCCCGGAGGTGCGCACTTCCCCCCTCGCCTCGGTTTTGTGGGTCTGGAAATCGAATGTCCTCACCTGCCGAGGTCGCTCACGAAGCTGCCGCTTTTCTCATCCAAGAAGCGCTTCCATCCGTCCGCTGTCTTTACCCAGCTCTGGCCCGGGGACCGCCAGTCCTGCCCAAGGAACGGCATGGTACCGAGCGCGGACGCGACCGACGGACGGGACGGACTGACAGCCAGGAACCGGCCTGGCTTGCCCGGGGGATGCGGCGCGCTGGGAAGATGCTGGGGAACGCAAGGCGGCGACCGGGTCAAGAGTGGGGGAACTGGTGTGGAGGGCGGCGGATCCTGGGTGGGCGCGGGGGTCCTTGCACTCACAGGGGCGCAGGCGCTGGGAAGGATCGCGTGTCGCGTCCTGACTCCGGGAATGATGCGCGGCTGCCGGGGCGCAGTATTTATCCCGGGCCGCTGCCCGGTCTCTTTGTTGCCGGAAGAGCCGCCTGCTCTTAGCCCGGCCCTCCCCCTGCGCCCCGAGGCCACGTGGCTTTGTTTATGGGCTCGCCTTGTTTTCCGAGGCGCCCGCGGCTCTCGCTCTGCTCGCAGTTGCACAACCTTGTGCCGGTGGAAACTTGAAGCCGCGTGGCCAGGCCAGATGTCCCGCTGACCCTCGGTGCCCTGGCACCTCTGCGCCACCCCTACTCCCCCATCGGTCGTTGCTGCCGCCACCAAGATCCTGGTCTTGCACTCGGCACTACGTTCCCTCTATGGGTCCGGAACAAGCTAAGTGCAGTGAGGAAGCTGACTTAGAGAGTTGGGAGCCGTCAGTCCCCGGGGTCTGGAAGCGGCGAGACGGATCTTTGCAGGCAGATCAGCCTCGGGGGAGGCCAGAACGTCTGGGGCTGGGTAGGGGCTCAGTCTCTGAACCTCTCTTACTGCCAGTACCGACTCTAGTCGCTAGGGTGTGCTAAATGAAAGAGGGGACCCAGTGTGGCAGGGGCGGGGAGGGACTACCCCCCACCCCTTCCGCCTTAAAGCAGTCATTTGATGCGCTTGCTGTCAAGCTCGACTCCCCCGAAGGCAAAGGAAGGGGAAAGAAGAGGCCCTGTGGCGTGGAAGTGAAGAGCTGAGACAGTTTGAGGTCCCACTCTGAGGAACTCTGAGCAAGCAGCGCTGGCGTCGAGGCGCCTGGCCCAGAACAAAGCCTCCAGGGCCGTGGAGTCAGGAAGGAGTCTCTGGCTACACTCCCTGTACTTGCTCTAGTGCTCCAAGGCTGGGCTTTTATCCTGTGGAACCACAGGAACCCTCCTCTCTTTTCCTTGACTTCCTGGGGGTTCTAGCTATAAAGTCCTCCTGGGTTTCATGTCCACTTCAGAAAGGGAAGAGAGCCTGTTAAGAACTTAGCTCTCCTAACAAGAGGGGATGGCCAGTCTAGCTGATATTCTTGCTTTCAGGTGAAAGGCTTGTGGGGTCCTCAGAAAGGGTTAAGTCCATGGTTACCTAGGGTCTCATGAGTACTTCTCAACTCAGAGCGATCCACCCTGTTATGCAGAACATAAATTCCCTTTCATTCCGGAGACATCTGAGCCCAGACTCAGAATTGGCCTTTTATAACCATCCTGTCTATCTCCCTCCTCTGAGTGTGTGTGCATTTGTGTGCACGAGGAGGCCAGAGGGCAATGTCAGGTGTCTTCCTTGATCACCTTTGGCCTTACTTAGAGACAGATCCATTGAGCCTGGCGCCCATCTATTGGCTATACTGGCAGTCCGATGAACCTCTGGATTCTTTGGGTTTTGTCTCCCAGCACTAGGAAAACGGTATAGCTGTAAGTGCTTTAGTAGGTTTGTTTGTTTGTTTACACGGGTGCTGGGGATCTGAGCTCAGGTCCTCGAGACTGCTCATCAAACACTGTGCCTACGGAGACATTGTTAATCATGATTCGCACAGAAAACAAAAGACAACAAAATAAACAATTCCACCACGTTGAGGCAAATTCGGAAACAAGCTTTAATTAAATACTGACCAGGATGAATTTTGGTCAGGACCACTCTCTGGACTCCCCAGCTTAGCTGCCCCTAGACTTGTGTTACAGAGGCCTTTAAGGCCATTGTATTTTCCCATGTGGCTTTGATATTTTCCAAGGACTACAACTCCCAGCGTTCCAAGAATTTACCTAGTCCTTGTTCTTGGGCTGGTGGGGCTTGCAGGTTAATTTTTGGGTCTTACAACATCTCCCTACCAAATCAACTCAGCAGCCTCTCTGGAGAGTGGAGAGCGGGCAATTCTTGTGTGATAAGCGACTACTGCCTTAGGGTGGTTTGTGGCCTCCCACCATCACTAATCAGACCTGGGAAGTCACATTCACCTGGACCTACATGGCCCTGGGCAGTAGCAGAGAAATAAAAACATGCTAGAGAACCAGCTTCCAGTTCTTTTCTTCCACACCCCTGCCTCTGTAGCCACTGGCAGTGTCTCTTCCACTGTGCATTGAGGTTGGGTAGGCAGAGAAACTGAGTGTGTCTTGTGGGCTCTGTGTTGCAAGGGGGAAGGAGATGTTTTTAATAAAGTCTGTCTTCAAGTAGCCAGGATTTTTTGATTTTTGGTTTCCCACCATAAATAATTTATTAGTGCAGCAATAATAAAAATGACTTGTAAAAGCCCTGCAGAAGATCCCAAACAAATGTTAAACACCAACCAGGCTAAGAGATGAGGCAATGTTGGGGGAGAGCTGATATCTGCGAGAGAACACAATTAAGGGATGCAAGTTATTAAAGACGCAGGGGGCTACGTCCAGGAAGAAGCCACAGAGGTCTGGAAGGCAGAGGATTTGAATCTAATTCTGCTACTGCAGTTTGCACTTTGATGGATGAACAGCAAGAGGCTCCAGATACTCAAGCTGATGTTGGGGGAGGGGGAGATGCCTGCCTTTCAGATTGTTTAGAAAGTGTCGTAGTTGGGGCTATCAGTGCCATTTTTTCTCTTCTCTCATTGTAGTAGGAATATATATGGATCTACGCTCTTGACCTGGCAACTTACAGAGGAGTGGAGGAAGCCGTGGGTAAATGTGTAAACAGCAGATGAAGTACATATTGTTGACATGTTTGTTTTTAGATATGCCATGGACCCAAGTGCATTAGACCCCTGGGAGTGGCAAAGCCTTCTCCAAGTTTGGCTCAGGGAGTTGGCAAAATCTTGTTTGTTTGTTTATGTGCTGTGTAACAGTTTCCTCCAAGATTGAAACATTTCATCCTGCAGGGAAGTTTTTTAAGGAGGGAGGTGAGCAACCCAAAAAAGCTTCAGCGCCAGGCAGTGGCGACACATGTCTTTAATCCTAGCACTTGGGAGGCAGAGGCAGTTGGATTTTTAAGTTCGAGGCCAGCCTGGTCTACAGAGTGAATTCCAGGATAGCCAGGGCTGTACAGAGAAACCCTGTCTAGAAAAACCAACAATACAATACAAAACAAAACAAAACCAAAACCAAAAAAAAAAAAAGCTTTAGGAAGTCCCTAAAACTGACCGGATTCTGGCTCTTTCTCCCTGCCAGAATAAGCAATAAAGATTACTGAGAGCCATTCTCAGAGAAGGCACGTTGCAAAGGAGATAGTCAACCAAGCTGTAAAAAAGACTCTGAGACCAGACCAGCTGCCAGGAAAGAGTACAGACAACCTACCGGCCTGGAAGAGGTTTAGACCAGAGTCACTTGGAGAGGACATTCTTCAACCTGTCGAGCTGCCTATAGCCTGTACAGTGTGCTTGAGGTTCCCATTTTGTGAGCTGTCCCCCATGGTGGGGTGGGCACTGGTGATGCAGCTGTTGCTGAGTCACTTCTGCTCCCGTAAGTAACCCCTCAGCCATATTCCTGAAAGTAACCCTGACGATGCTTGTTGACTTACCAAGCTGAGCTTTGGTGGTATCTGTACTTTGGTCTGTCATGAATTCTCTGTTTAGGGTGAGTAGACATGTATAGTGTCTCCCCAGGAAAAGTTTTGTTATATATCACTATGGCCCATGGATGATTGTTTGTGAATGATTGGCCAGTATGTATAAAAACTTGACTACAGCTCCCTCCTGTGATGACTGCAGCCTGAGACTCCTTGCCTACAGAGACCTTCCACTGAGACTAGGTAAACCTACCCCTAGCTTGTATACAATCGACCCGCCTCCCTGATTCAGGTGTATAAAATAAAGGCTGAGTTCCTGGACTGCTCCTGTTGTTTTTGATGCATGAGTGCATAGTCCAGCCCACGCAATCTCAGATTTTCTGCGCCTATGCCTGTATAGCTCTCTCCATTCTCTTGTCATCCCTGTCAGGTTCCAGAACCAAAGCTATGCAACCATGGCAGCATCTGGGTGAGCAATATGTACCTTTTGAGTTATTGGGGATGTGACTCGCTTGAGCCAGGGAATCCTAAGACATATGATAAGGGCAGAGGTTACTTGCCTGTGGGCTTGAACGTTCCTGCTTTCTACTCATCCATACCCTGGCTAGTTGGTCGTCTTTGAATGGCTTGAGTAGCACCAGATGTCCCGGGATGACACATGAAGTGAGTATCCCTGTAAGAAATGAATGTTTCTTTTAGAATGTTGCTGAGCTTTGTTTTACAACATCATCTCAATAGATGGCTGTTAGCAACAATCAGGTGGCTGTAATTGATGCAAGGGTTTTTTTTTTATCTCTAAAATTCAAACAAAAGTAAAGCAATCAGTTTTTCTCCTCCCTCCCTTCCTTCCTCCCTCATTCTCTTCCTACTTCCCTTCCTTTTTCCCTCCCTCCCTTCTTCCATCCCTCCTTCTCTCCTCTTCTCCCTTATTCCTTTCTGGCTAAGGACCAGAAGCTTCAGCGTTTGTTTTGAGTCTTTCAACTTTCTCCTTTAAACAAACATTTCAAACCTAGAGAGAGAGAGAGAGAGAGAGAGATAGATTGTATGCTGTGTGTGTGTGTGTGTTTTCTGAAGAGGCCAGAAGAGCATATTCTTTCTATTCTTTGGAACTAGAGTTACAGGCAGTTGTGGTGTGGGTCTAACTGGGACCTTAACTCAGGTCTTCTAGAAGAGCTCTGTTAACATCAGATCTAGCCTCAAGCTTACTCTTTCTTTAAAAAAAAAAAAAAGTCAGACTGCTTTGAAAGTATAATCCCGCTGCTTTAGATTTCTTCTACTATCAAAAGTCTAACGAGCCCCTTCCTCAAAGACAGATTTTAGTTAGGAAGGCTTGCAATGCTGGGCCCTTGAAGATGGCAGACCTGTTGGGCTGTGTCTGGTTGCAGCTCCGCTGCCTTCACATTTGATGCTTCCCGTACTGTGGAGAGACTGACTGGCAGCCATCTTCTAGCTGCACAGGTGAGAATCACCAAAACGGAGCTATGGATGCTGCAGCATTAGGCAGACGATACAGAGGCAGATGCATGCTTGGAGGCTCTCACCAGGCACAGTCCTGCTAGGACTTGGCATCATTACCATAGTGCCTGCCATGATGCACGGTGCATGGCTGGCAGCCAGTTAACAAGTCAACAGGTGTTGGCCTGACCTGGAAGGCTGCTCTTCCCATGGCTTCCACCTGTGGTCATTTTATCAGGGACACTGAATAGTGTCCTATCCTATCCTAACATAGCTACCTGTTTGTAATAAAAGTGTCTTATGGATGGGTTGGTGAAAAGAAGAGAGATTGTTAAAGGTGGCTTCTTAGAGAAACCCATGTGCATGTGCTATGCTGCTGACAGCTGATGCTGCACTATGCTGCTGACGGCTGATGCTAGCCACGGCGAAGACAGTGCTGAATACTTTGCCAACCCTGACCTTTGCAGTTCTCCTTGCAGACCTGTGATCTAGGACGAACAGATCCAGATGACTGGTTTTTGTTGTTGTTGTTGTTGTTGTTGTTGTTTTTTTTTCCCAAAGCTTTTGTGGAGTGACTTCTCACTGAATTGCAATGGTATTTTGTCTTGGTTTTTTGTAGTCTCTGTTTCTGAAAGGGTATTTTTTTTTTAATGTGAAAAATACTTATCAGCCAATGCTGTGAGTTAAAAATAACTTGCTGGTTGGGCGGGGCAGGGACAAGAAACCACCGGATCTGTCCGAGTTAGTGACTTTTACAGAGATGAGCCGCATGAGCTTAGGGTGTTAAGCTTGACCTGCTGGCGACGTCGCAGGAATGTATGTTTAATGTCACAACAATTTGCGTATGGCCTTATAGCCCTTTGGTCTAGGGTGGGGCGCCCTTAAAGCAGTGTGAAATACTTCTTCGGAGTGTATTTTAGCAGGGCCGGCCAGCCATGAGTTATTTTGGAGGCTTTGGCGGCTGTAAGCCTCGCCAACTAAACTCACGTCAGTCAGACATATGTCACTGAAAATATCCTCATTACTTTAATGAGGATCACTTGGCATTCCTCAAGTGTGGGCTTGGCTCCATGTATGAGAAAACATCAAGAGTGTTTTTGTTATAACTCTTTCTTTCACAAGATAATTGCACATTCTTTTGTTGAAAATGTTTTTATTATCTAAGCATCTTTAGTTACATACATACATACACACACATACACACACACACACACACACATATAAAATCATGCCAGGGCCCAAGTACGGAGGTCAAGAGGACAACTTGTGAGAGCTGGTTCTCTCTTCAATAATTTGGGTCCTGGGGAATCAAACTCAAGTCGTCAGACTCGGTGGAAAGCACCTTTATCTGCTGAGTTCATAGGTCGCCAGAAAAGACTTTGAGACAAGGCTAACTCTTTTTTTTTCTTCTTTGAGAACTAATTAATTTGATTGGGATTACTCACAGGAATGTGGATGAACCAATTAAAGCTATTGTGACTTATTTATTTACAGGAATATGGGTGAACTTACAGGAGCAAAGGTGACTAAAAGACACCTCCAAAGGCAGGGCTAACTATTATCTAAGGAAATAGATAAGACTGAAACATCACACTGAGGGAAGGAAGGACAAACTTCTGTCAGTAACTTGTTCCCCTTCCTTTAAAACTAGGTTATGACTGGTTGGAGAAATGGCTCAGTGATTAAGAGGGTATATGCTTGTGGTGGTTTGAATGAAAATGGCCTCCATCAGCTCTTAGGGAGTGGCATTATTTGAAAGAATTAGGACATGTGGTCTTGTTAGAGTAGGTGTGGTCTTATGGAAGTGGGTGTGGCCTTGTTGTAGAAGGGGGGGTCTTGGAATGAGTGTGGCCTTGTTGAAGAAAATGTGTCACAGGGGCTGGGCTTTGAGGTTTCAAAAGCTCAAGCTAGGCTACCTCCCCCTCTTCCCGCCACCTGCTGACTTCCCGCCAACTCCCTAGCACCATGTGTGCCTGCATTCCACTATGTTTCCTGCCATGATGAAAATGGACTAAACTTTTGAACCTATAAGCCAGCTCCAGCTAATGTTTTTCTTTATAAGAGTTGCAGTGGTCATGATGTCTCTGCACAGCAATAGGACATTGACTAAGACTGCTCTTGCAGTAGACACAAGGTTGGTCCCTAGCATCTATCCTGAGCATCTCACAACTGCCTGTGACTCCAGCTGCAGAGGGATCTGTTACCTCTGGCTTCTGAGGGGCCCCGCAGTCATGTGCACATACCCCCCCCCCCACATTTACCTAAAAATCAGATAAATCTTGAAATCCTGTCTTATTATTTATTTATTTTACTTTTGAGACAGTGTTCCATGTAGTCCAGACTAAGCTTAAAAAAAAGGAAAAAAAAGATCTCCATGTCAAGATTGGCTTTGAGAACTCCTGATCCTTAAGCCTCTACTCTCAAGTGTTGGGGTATGTGTGCACCATTTCCTACCTAAAACTGTGTTCTCAAATAGAGTTTGTTTTGGATATTAAGTTTACTATGGATGCAGAACCTTCAATACGAAATTAGTGCGTGGTGCTGATTAAATTGAGATGTGGTAATCCTCCAGATGGTATTTGGAATTGTTGGACAAGAAGCTGTAGTTCTGAGATCTCACAATCACAAATACAGCTTGCACTGAAGCTTATGCAGACACTGTCCGCTGGCTTTACACCCAAAATGTTCACATAGTTTTGGTCGTTAGCTGTTTTTATCCCCAGCCTCACAGATGAAAAACTGAGCCGTAGGTATGATAGTGACTTAACAGTGTTCTTCCTGGGCGGTGGTGGCGCACGCCTCTGATCCCAGCACTTGGGAGGCAGAAGCAGGCAGATTTCTGAGTTTGAGACCAGCGTGGTCTACAAAGTGAATCCGAGGACAGCCAGGTCTACACAGAGAAACCCTGTCTCAAAAACAACAACAACAAAAAACCCAAACAAACAAAACCAAACAAACAAAACAAAAAAACACCTCCCCTCCCCAGTGTTCTTAAAAATCAGAGCAGCACCTGGAAACAAACTTTGATCTCAAGAAGTGCTGAGGTCCACAGAACACAGACGCAGTGTAATTTCACAGCAGCCTTGGGAGTTGGGTGTCAGTGATTGAACCCAGGGCTCATGAATGCCAGGCAAGCACTCAACCAATTGAGCTACATCCCCAACCCTGCTCATTATTTTTGACAAATACTTGTCATCACTGCCTGTTGTGACTGGTGGACCTTAGTGAGCTTTTAGTGAGTCCTGCAGGTTAAGTGTGTTTCCTTGTGTGAGTCAGCTCCATGTGTATGGGATCCCAGAAAAGTCCTTTGACCTGTTTGTGGTTCTGAGTTCATGGCTATACATACATATGTGTTACAGAGGTGATTTTATGGTTCTTTGACAACACCGTCAGAAGGCTGATTGTTAACAATTGCAGTTTTTTTTCCTTCTTTCATTTTTTTAAAACTTTTATTGCATTATGATGAGAAAAGTTACATGATTTCAATTTATCTGAATT